>NC_053495.1:123280434-123620434 GCF_905171775.1 Rana temporaria | reverse complement strand
CTGATGTATCAAACTTTTCTAAATGAGTTGAGGCACAATACCTACTATTACCTTATACACATTACAATCTGGCCATACAATTTCTGCACAGTTAACTTCAGATCAACCAAAACTATGTTATATGAGGACCTACGGAATCAATTTGTATACAACCCTTGTACTAAATACTTGTTAGATCTCAAGGAGATTGTACAATCAGACTGGAACAGCTTTAGATAGCTCTTTCTATTGGGTAGCTCTATCTACAAGATGGTGAACTACAAGTCGCAGCATGACTAGACGTGGCAAAGGCATAACTGAAGGATGCTAACGACAGAAGTTCCCAGTTCTATACAGAAAAAAAAATCACATTCCATAGCTTGCACTCTCCTCAGTTAACCTCTATAGGGAAGGAATCCAGCAGTCTGGCTGTGTGGCTGTGTGGATATAACACACAAAGCCTGCACTGAAAGACCTGCAATAAAGTTAAACAATTATCACACTAGAGAGCTAAGTTTCTGCCAATTACAAGTTGTAAGACTTGGCAAGGGCATATCAGCTGGGTGCCTAATGATGATGATGATGATGGATCTAGTACTATGCTGGGACTTGTAGTCCCACAGAAATGCGACTTACACATTCCATCACTCTTTTCACTTAAGAGAAGGGATCTCATACAAGCAATGAAATCTCTTATGCTGGTAAGTCTTATACACTGATTGCCCTCTATGCTGGCATTGATGCTGCCCAGGTTATCTCTGGCTCTAAGGTGGATGGAGCTGATCGTCTACTCTAGACCCAACCCCTCTCATAGACGTGTCTGAATGTGACATCCCCTGGGGGGAGGAATTCCTTACACACACACAGATCGCTGCTGAGAATCCCTAAAATCCACCATTCTAGCCCTGTCCACAGACACCTAACGGACCACACGTCTCAGAGGTACCCTTCACCTTCCTACCCCCCCTCCCAAGTCAGGAGAACCCGATCTACAGGAATCAGGGGGTTGCAGCATCATGTCACCCCTTTGTAGATGGCAACTACTCCATCCTATCTGTACCAAAACAGCCCGACCCTGCCTGCCACCTGTGTCTATGGAGGACACCCCCTGCCTGCATACCTCTGCCCTGGCATGGAGCTGCCCCCACCTTCCCATCAAATGAATGGAGACTATGCACAGCATCTTGAAGCAGACGACATCCTGAAGAGGAATAAAACTTTTTTTTTGGGGGGGGGGGGGAGGGAAAACAGGGGGTTATCCAGGTGTGTGATATATCCTGGGGGGGTTGAAGTGGGGAGCTCAGTACCCCTGGATTTGTTCTCTTACCTGCAGCTTGGAGAAGGAAAGTCAAAGTGATGAGAATTAGGGAGCTAAGGGAGGAATCCCACAACCTCCTTTTCGTTTTCCACCTTGTGTTCCACCTCTCCATCTCCAATCCAAAAAACAACTGGGATCACCCCCAGCTGATAGGCAATGAGGATTGAAGTTACAGCACCGACTCCTTCCAAAAAGTCCAGGAGGTGATCACTACACAGCCATAAGGAGGAAGCAACCCAAAAAGTCTGACAGGGGGAGGGGGGCTTGGGGTGGCCTTTCTTCTCCTTTGCCCAGCTGAGATGTCTTCCTCCCCAGTCCCCTGCCTGCAGACTGAAGAAGGGTTGAGGGCTTTAATCAAAATGCAAAGCTCTTTCTCTCCTCCTAAAGTCCCACCGTCAGAGGGCTGGGCTAAGACCCCACTGTTAGGTCTCTTTTTTTTTTTTTTCTCCAGCCTCCCCCTGCCAGCAAATAGTGTGCAGATTCCAAAACTCCCAAACCCTGCCCAAAGACAAGACTCTCCAGGTTGGTCCAGCCCATCGCCCACCCTCCCATATTACAGGGCTCAGGCTGTGAGAATACAAGGAGAGGGTGACAGCACCAGGCTGCTGGGCTTCCTATGCCACATCTCAACCTGCCTCTGTCCTGCTGGATCTAGTACTAAGCTGAGCAAACTTTGTGCATTTCTTTCTTTCTTTCTTTATTTATTTATTTATTAATTACAGGTACTTAGAAATGGATGATTAAGTCCTACCTGTGCTGTATACTGATGAGTGCTGCACAGGATTCCAAATGGAGCAGCTTTGCTGTTTCAGATTGCCTTTCATCTGTACAAGTCAGTATTATGTGTAACACGTGCTTCTCTGTATAAATGTATCACATTGACTCTGAATTATTTACAAACACTCAATGAATGTGTCATTTATTTGTAAACTATGACATGTAACATTGTTATAGAAAAGCCCTAGGGGTGTGAATCAGACGTGGCTTTATCAATGTACTGTATGCATCAAATTCACATCAATACACAAGTCTGTGCAACAAAAATTGACATACAGTACAGTAAAACCTTGGTTTGCGAGCATAATTCGTTCCAGAAACATGCTTGTAATCCAAAGCACTTGTATATCAAAGCATTTTTTTAACAGGGTAGAAAAAAGAGAAGAGAGGCGCCTCTTAGTGTAGCAATAAGTTGCTAAATGTTGTACCTTCATTAACCACCTAAGCCCCGGACCAATATGCAGCGAAAGGACCTGGCCCCTTTTTGCGATTCGGCACTGCGTCGCTTTAACTGACAATTGCGCAATCGTGCGACGTGGCACCCAAACAAAATCGGCGTCCTTTTTTCCCCACAAATAGAGTTTTCTTTTGGTGGTATTTGATCACCTCTGCAGTTTTCATTTTTTGCGCTATAAACAAAAATAGAGTGAGACTTTTGAAAAAAAATCGATATTTTTGACTTTTTGCTATAATAAATATCCACAAAAAAAGATATAGGGCCAGATTCTCAGAGACTTACGTCGGCGTATCAGTAGATACGCCGTCGTAATTCTGAATCTGCGCCGTCGTAAATGTAAGCATATTCTGGAAACCAGATACGCTTAAATTAGGCTAAGATACGAGCGGCGTAAGTCTCCTACACCGTCGTATCTTAGGGTGCATATTTACGCTGGCCGCTAGGTGGCGCTTCCGTTGAGTTTGGCGTAGGATATGCAAATGACTAGATACGCCGATTCACGAACGTACGTGCGCCCGTCGCAATTAGTTACGCCATTTACGTTAGAGATACGCCGGCGTAAAGATAAAGCTGGTCTTTAGGTGGCGCATCCCATGCAAAGTATGGACGTCGGAACATGCATATCTTTTTACGTCGTTTGCGCGAATAGGGCTGTGCGTAAATTACGTTCACATCACAGGCATTGAGCCGACGTATCTTTGGGCGTAAATACGACGTGATGCTGAGCATGCGCACGCATGCACCCGTTCATTCGGCCATGCATCTACATGGGGTCAAGCCTAATTTAAATACAACACGCCCCCTACAGCCTACTTTGAATGACGCGCGCTTACGCCGCCGCCACTTAGGAGGCAAGTGCTTTGTGAATACAGCACTTGCCTCTCTAAGTTGTGGGGGCGTAGCGTATATACGGTACGCTACGCCCACGCAACGTAGATCGGCCGTACGTGAATCTAGGCCATACATTTATTTTTTCCCTCAGTTTAGGCTGATATGTATTCTTCCACACATTTTTGGTAAAAAAATCGCAATAAGCGTTTATTGAATGGTTTGCACAAAATTAGTAGCGTCTACCAAATAGGGGATAGTTTTATTGCATTTTTATTAATATTTTGTTTTTCTAGTAATGGCGGCGATCAGCGATTTTTATTGTGACTGTGACATTATGGCAGACACATCGGACAATTTTGATACTATTTTGGGACCATTGTCATTTTTACAGCGAAAAGTGAGATAAAAATGCACTGGTTACTGTAAAAATTACACTGGCAGTGTAGGGGTTGACCAGGAGGGGGCGCTGTAGGGGTTAAGTGTGCCCTAAGGGAGTGTTCTTACTGTGGGGGGGGGGCGTGGCTGCGTGTGTGATGTCACTGATCGTCGTTCCTTAACACAGGGAACAGACGATCAGTGACAGCCACACTAGGAAGCACGGGGAGAGTATTGTTTGCACTTACCTCTCCCCGTTCTTCCTCTCTGTGACCCGATCGCGGGACACCGGCGGCAATTGGGTCAGCTGTTCCCACGGGGGCGGTCACGGAGAAGAGAACCGCTTGAGGACCGCCACACGACGATATACGTCGACAAAATGGCACAGCTGGGCACAAGGGCGTACATGTACGTCCCCTTTAAGATCCAAGCCGTGGGTCGCGAGCGCGCCACTGGCGACACGCTCGCGACCCACGGCTGGGATCTTAAAGAGGACGTACATGTATGCCCTTGTGCCCAGCTGTGCCATTTTGTCGACTTATATCGTTGGCTGCGGTCCTCAAGCGATTAAATATAACCGTATTGCTACACTTAGAGGCTCCTCTCTTCTCTTTTATACTCAGTTGTGACATGACGCTACTCTTATATCAAGACATCACTTATATATCAAGGCAAAATTTATTAAAACATTTTGCTCATTTTGCAAAACGCTCTCAAACCAAGTTACTCTCAAACCAAGGTTTTACTGTATTGAAAAAAAAAAAAAAGCAAAGAGCAGCTGTCTTGCGATATAATGTCTGATTCATACCGGGATGGCGCAAAAATGTATGTCGCATTCCCTTGTGAATCCTGCGCCTTCCCATGCAATTCAATTTTGCAGCCCAATTGGACATCGCACAGGAGCACAGAAACAGTAGTGCATGCACTACCTTTAAAACTGCGATACTAAGATACCACGCGATTCGGTGCCTGAAAGCGCACTGCGTTTGTGATCTGCGTTTGAGGTGCTGTTAACATTACATTGGGTCCTGCATTCAGATTGCAAGGAAAGTGTATTTGAACACGATGGGGGAAACACACACAGAATGCGTTTTTCCAACACCGCGTTCTAGGGTGAACTGGCCCTCAAACATATCGTATGTATCCTCCAATAGACAGCAGTATAGGGGCTCATTCACACATGCAGCTATTATCATTCCTGTGAAAAGTGATCTGCGGTGAATCACACTTGACAAGTAGTTGGTAGGTGATGTCACCTCTTCACCACCAGTTTTAACCCTGAAAAGGCTGACTTATTGCGCCACAAGTATATGCATTGCTTGCGGTTGCAGTGCCACCCTATGGGTCTCATTCCTTTGCGGTGCCACCTACCAAATGTGCCATGTTGTTTCATTTTTGCCACAGCATGTGTACAGACCTGAGCAGCTGCATTTCAGTGTTTAAGTGGGTGGTGAGGGGGGTGGTAATCCCGCCACCTACTTTTACCATCCTCTGGCTGACAGAGGGAATTAGTCATAAATGTGTCAAGTCAAGTATACCTTAAAGGGTCACTAAAGGAATTTTTTTTTAGCTAAATAGCTTCCTTTACTTAAAATAAACAAAAAAACTGCGCTACAACCCAATGAACACCAAGGCAGCAGCTATCGTGTGAAGTACACAAATAAACATAAAAAACAAAAAGCCGCGCCAAGAAATGGTAGTACAAGTCCACTTATGAAGATGGAAATAATAACAATGGAAGAAAGTCTATGAGCTCTTGTGCGGAGGTCTAAAATGCACTTAATGGTGCAAGGACACAAGTTCCATATAGTATAATTCAATGTTGTAATGATGGATGTAAATTCCTCCAACACCCGGTGACATGCATGCAGTATGTGAAATTCCTCCACCTGAAAATCAAAGCCTCTTACCAGAAGGTAAGGAATCAAAGCGGGTGGCTATAACCCAGCCTCGGCCTTTAGTTTCTCCAGGGATCCCAGAACAGGAGTCAGCAGCGTCACAATCGTTAAATCACAGTTGCTCCATTGGAGGAAACGTATAAAAAAGAGAGGACGCATATAGCGTAATACAGTACAGTAACCAAATTTATTAAAAAAGTAGTCTACTTACAGCAGCAATGAATAAAAACAGCCATTGTATAAAAGGTTGAAAGCCGGCCGGGAAAAAGGAGCCCTTCCTCCCGAGCGTGGTGACGTCACTGACGCAGCCTCCCAGACGCGTTTAGTCACAAGTTGACGTTATCAATGGGGGTGCGACCAATGGGGGGTCGACCCCTCCTTTGGGACAACATCCCTGCAGGGAGACACTGATGTAGTCCCAAGGGAGGGGGCGAGCACGCTGACTAACCCCCAGCCAGAACGGCTCGGATGATGTGGGCAAGCTTACTGAGGAGAAACAGGAAGTGAGAAATTTAGACAAAGAAAAAAAAAATTTAGAAGGGAAATCGAAGGAAAAGGTTAGTGAACCAACAATGCACTAACTTAAAGGAACCTATTTAGAAAATAAAAAACAAACCTTTACAACCCGTTCAATCTAAAAGCTGAACTCTAAGAAACTTAAAAACCCTCCCTAACAGTGGGAATGTGACTGCACTGTAAGGGTTAGCTGCTCATTTATGTCTGGGGATATGGAAAAGAAGATTTACTTACCCCATTCTCTGCTCCTTTTGGCTCTTCTGCGCTGCTAGATTGGTCCCTGCATCCTCTTATACCCCATGCTCCTGCGGTCTAATGTCCCAACATCACCAAGAATGATGCAGGGTCCGTAGCCCTGCAATGGACTTTATGTGGTTGTAAATCCTCGTGTTTTTTTTTCACCCTATTGCATCCTATGAAAAAGACTTCTGACACTGACCAGCCCCCCCCCCCCGTTTTACTCACCTGAGCCCGTTTTTTATCCTCGGCTGAGATGCGCTCTTCCTCTCTGCCTGGGGTTCTCGATTGGATAGATTGATAGCAGCTCAGCCATTGGCTCCTTGCTGCTGTCAATCAAATCCAATGAGGTGGGCGCCGGGGGCGGGGCCAAGTCGGCATTCTGTGCAGGGGTGGACTGACCATTCAGGTATTCAGGCACTGCCTGAGGGCCCACAAGGTAACCCCCAGGGAGAGCGCTTCACGGTGGAGTGGTTTACCGATGCAAGGAGGAGCCACGAGAGCCGCCGGGAGACCCCAGAAGACGAGGTTCGGGGCCACACTGTGCAAAATGAACTGCACAGTAGAGGTAAGTATGATATTTACACGGGTCCGGCCGGCAACATCGCTACCAGAGTTATTTCTGGGTATTGGGGCTCCGGCACTGTGATTGGTCGGAGCCGCGATGACGTCAATCCCACGCAGCTGAAGCAACGGCACAAACCATCCGTTGCTTCAGTGCGCATGTGCAGATGACGTCGGCACATGCTGATACAGGGGATACCTCCTAAACCGTGCAGGTTTAGGAGATATTCAGGGTAGCTACAGGTTAGACTAAATATAGGCTTACCTGTAGTACAAATGGATTGTAATTGGTTTACAACCACTTCATAGTGGTTGTAAACCCCTCTGTGCAACTTGTACCTATAGGTAAGTCTATAATAAGGCTTACCTATAAGTACTGTAAATATCTCCTAAATGTGCGCCGTTTAGGAGATATTTACCTTGTAGTGCGCCGATGATGACCAACCGGAGTCGCGTGACGTCACTCTTGTGCATGCGCGTGGGAGCCGTCAGTCGTGGCCTTCATATGCGATTAACTTTGCAGGGGAAAAAAGAGTAAGTAAAACCCATCAGGGTTTCCATCCTCTTTAAGGGCACTGAGGGGCAGTCCACTGCTGGAGCATAAGGGAGCATTGTCTGCTGGGGGAGTGGAGGATCAAGTAAGTAAAATTGCTTTTACCATCCCCTGGACTAAACACGCAGCATCACTGCAAGGCAGAATTTTCTGGTTTCCTGTAGTTCAGTTTAATTCTTTAAAACTGAAGTTTAGGTGTGGGCAATGTTTACATAGTTATATAGCCAGTTGGTCTGGCTTAAACCAATGTAAGTAGTATGTGCACCATACCTGTGGGATCGTTGGGGAATCTGGAAATCACCATAGAAGGCACTGTTATTACAGTGATCTGCACAAACTTCTTGCTTTGTGAACACAGGAGTTCAGTCACTTGGCTTGGACGCCATTTAGGGAACACTTCTCAGTGAAGGCAAAATGTTCCCTGATTGGACGAGGAAAAGTGGTGGGGTGATGACGTCAACCTTATGCAATCAGAAAGCACTTTGTTGAAAAAATGCAAAGCGTTTTCTGAATGGCGTCTGTGATGAGTGAGCGACCCCCTTTGTTTATTAAGCAGCAGGGAAGCCGCTTGATGTGAAACTGGAGCTAGCAGCATTCATTGTAGTAGTGGTGGCTACTACAGTGATTTCCAACTTCCATGAGGATCTCACAGGTATGTCACACACATACTTACATTGGTCCAAGCTATGAAAATATGTATAAATTGGCCATACCTAAACTTCAGCTTTAATCACACACAAGATTTCAGCACTGAGGTCCGTTTCACGCTGGATACGGTGTGGGAACTGCATACGATTTGGACAGGAATCGCATCGCATTATCAAATCACATGGGATTTTGCAGCAGTGCAATTCGGAGTCATTCAATTTGTATGGCTCAAATGGCACTGCAGCTGTACACAAAATACAGGACCCTTTTTTTTGCTGCAACAGAATCAGATTGCATTGGTGTTCACATCCATGTGATCCGATTCTGCTAAGCAGGGATAAAAAAAAAGATTTCTTAGTAAAAAGTAGCACACATTATACACATTAACACTTGTTAGACACACAGTTAACCCTTTGATCGCCCTAGATGTTAACCCCTTCCCAGCCACTGTCATTAGGACAGTCACAGTGTATAGTATTAGAACTGATTACTGTATTAGTGTCACTGGTGATGTCAGTTGGTCAGTTTCCACCGTTAGTGTCAGATTGTCCGCCGCACTATCACAGCCGCTTTATAAGTCGCTGATCACTGCCATTACTAGTATAAAAATAAATTTCAGTATATATACCATACTTTGTAGAAGCTATAACTTTCATGCAAACCAATCAATATACACTTATTTGGATTTTTTAGTTTTTTTACCGCAGGATACAATTTGCCAACATTTATGAAGAAATTTGATTTTTTTATATTTTTGTTGGATATATTTTTTAACAGAAAGTAGAAAATATTGTTCTTTTTTTCCAAATTTTTGGTAGGTGACACTGATAGGTGGCACTGTGGGCACTGATGGGTGGCATTGTGGGCAGCACTGTGGGTACTGATGGGCACTGGTAGGCAGCAATGTTGTGCACTGGCAGGTGGCAGAGATAAGCAGGCGGCTGCTCTCCTTGATTTTGGACCGATGTTCCTCTAACAGCCGCCGATGATCTGCTTTTTTTCTGAACGCATCGGTCAGACGGCCACCTTCTCCACCGCTCCTTCTGTGACTGACCGAAGCCTCAGCAACACGTTGTCCAGGACCATGATTTTGTAATCTCCCAGTATCTGGGAACGCATTGCACAGACCTTTCTGCAAGGCCTCCCGAAGATGTTTCATCTTCTGCTCCCTCTGTGCGGCAAGATAAGGTCCGCAACCTTACTCTTGTAACGTGGATCAAGGAGAGTTGCCAGCCAATAATGATCCCTCTCCTTGATAGCACGAATACGAGGATCCTTCCACAGGCTTTGCAGGATCAGGGAGGCCATACAATGTAGGTTTGCTGAGGCATTCAGTGCGGAGTCCTCTGGGTCACTGAGGACGACATGATCCGCAGTCACCTCGTCCTGGTGTGAGGAAAAAAAATCAAGCTCCCCTGACCCTGTCCTGCTGCCATATTGGCACAGATACTCATTGATGGCCCTCTGCTGCATGTGCAGATGCTGCAGAATGGCCAACGTACAGTTCCACCTGGTGGGCATGTCACAGATTAGGCAGTTCTTGGGCAGGTTGTATTACTTTTGGAGGTCTGCCAGCCGCGCGCTGGCATTATATGACCGTCGGAAATGCACACAGACTTTCCTGGCCTGCTTCAGGACATCCTGTAAGCCCAGGTACCTGCCCAAGAACCACTGCACCACCAAGTTAAGGACATGAGCAAAACAGGGCACATGGGTCAGTTGTCCCTGTCGCAGGGCAGAGAGGAGGTTGGTGCCATTGTCGCAAATCACAATTCCTGGCTTAAGCTGGCGTGGCGTCAACCACCTCTGAGCCTGCCCCTGCAGAGCTGACAGAACCTCTGGCCCAGTGTGGCTCCTGTCCCCCAAACACACCATCTCAAGCACCGCATGGCATCTCTTTGCCTGTGTACCTGCGTAGCCCCTTGAACGCCTATGGAGCATCGCTGGTTCCCGAGGACACATCAGCACAGGAAGAGGCCACAGAGGAAGAAGAAGAGGAGGGGGTGGAGGAGAGAGGTGTGTCACAACCAGTAGTAGCATTTTGGAAGCGTGGTGGCGGAACAACCTCCAACAATACCGTACCTTGTCCTGCGTCCTTCCCAGCTGCCAGCAGAGTCACCCAATGTGCCGTGAAAGATAGGTAACGTCCCTGTCCATGCCTGCTGGACCATGAGTCAGCGGTAATATGCACCTTACCACTGACCGCCCTGTCCAGCGAGGCATGGACATTGCCTTCCACATGGCGGTAGAGAGCCGGAATCTACTTCTGTGAGAAAAAGTGGCGTTTGGAAACTTGCCACTGAGGTACTGCACATTCCACAAACTCACGGAAGGGGACAGAATCTACCAACTGAAAAGGCAGCAGTTGAAGTGCTAGCAATTTAGCTAAGCTAGCATTCAACCGCTGGGCATGTGGATGGCTGGGAGAGAACTCTTTTGGCGCTGCAGCAGCTGGGGCAGGGAAATTTGCCTGGTACAATCTGCCATCGGTGTACCGATGGTAGATTGCCCGCAAGTACTTGGGTGTGACACACCTAATTCTACACCTTCAGTCCTATCAGTTTATTAGAAAGATCATTGCATGGCTGGCTGATAGCAACTTGTATGCCCTGCGCACACGATCAGAATTTCCGATGGGATAAAATCCGATGTAATTTTTCGTCGGAATTCTGTTCAAGCTGTCAGACCAAATTCCGACTTTCCAAAACGCGGCGACGTAAAACACTATGAAGAGCCGAGAAAAATTAAGTTCAATGCTTCCGAGCATGCGTCGACTTGATTCTGAGCATGCATGTTTTTTTCTCTGTAGGAGTTCCACACAGACGATCAGAATTTCCGCTAGGATTTTTTTCCATCGGAAAAAAATAAAACATGTTCTATTTCTAAACTCGGAAAAAAGTCAGATGGGGTCCACACACGGTCGGAATGAAATTCCGTCTGACTTTTTTCATCAGAAATTCCGATCGTGTGTACAAGGCATTAGATGACCATAGATTTTCAGATATTTTGTGAAAGTGGTGAACACAAAATCTGGTGCAGCTCTACATAGTAACCAATCAGCTTCCAGGTTTTATTGTCAAAGCCTAATTGAACGAGCTGAAGTTAGAATCTGATTGGTTACTAATCAAAGCTAAACCATATACTGTGTGCGCCAGTTTTAGTAAATTTCTTAGATCTCCTTATTCAGCTGTTTTCCATTCAGATTGGACAATGTTCTGATGTCTGTAGAACATGTGGAGTCACTGAGGGGAATAACAATTTGGAAAATCTGCTCTCTTGATAGGTGACTATTTTGGCCCTACTTCTTCTGTGAGTCACAGGAACGCACTTAGTTCTGCATTCCTCCTGACCCATATTCAGCTGACAGTGGGTTAAAGTCCGCTGTCAGCGGAAGTCAATCAGCTAGTCCAGAATCTGGAGAACCCCACCTTTAACCACTTGATCACTGGGCACGTAAAACCACTTAATAACCAGACCAATTTTCAGCTTTCTGTGCTCTCACAATTTGAATAAAAATTACTCAGTCATACAACATTGTACCCAAATGAAATTTTCGTCCTTTTTTTCACACAAATAGAGCTTTCTTTTGGTGGTATTTAATCACCGTTGGGTTTTTTATTTTTTGCGCTATAAAAGAAAAAAGACTGAAAATTCTGTAAAAAAAAAGAATTTTTCTTTGTTTCTGTTATAAAATTTAGCAAATTTAGTATGTTTTCTTCATTCTTTTGCATAATGTGAAAGATGAAGTTACACCAAGTAAATAGATAGATACCCAACATGTCACCCTTCAAAATTGCACACGCTCGTGGAATGGCGTCAAACTTTGCTACTTAAAAATCCCCATAGGCGACGTTGCAGGGTATTGTGGGGTATTACAGAGTATTGTGGGGTATTGCAGAGTATTGTGGGGTATTGCAGAGTATTGTGGGGTATTGCAGAGTATTGCACAGTATGGGTATGAAGTATTGCACTGTATGGGGCAGGGATGGCTTAGCAGGGATGGATGGCTGGCTGGATCTGTGACTGCATTTGTCACAGATCCAGCCCACAGCACTCGTGCTGCATCCGCTCTCTCCCCCCCCTCTCCTCACACTGTACCGTTCAACAGAGAGGGAAGGGGGGAATCTGCGTCATCACATGACGCCGGTTTGTTTACAAGTGATCGCTCCGTCATTGGACGGAGCAATCACGTGGTAAACCGCCGCTATCAGCGGCGATTTACCGTGATCCGTGATGCGCCGGTCCGGAGGACCAGAGGGCGCGCGGGCGCGATTCTGGGAGGACGTCCATGAACGTCCTCCCAGAGTTAAGCAACCGCCTTGTAGACGTATATTGTGGGCAGTTAGTAACTGGTTAATGTCAGGATCCACCTAGATGCCTGAGTAGCTGCTGGCTCAGCCTCTCAGCGTGGCCTAAACCAGCTATTCCTGCCCTCTCCACAGCTCAGCGTTCCAGTGAGCACTGCTCACTGAAGACCAGTAACTGAGTGATCAGCAGTCTTTGATCGTTCAGTTCTCGGTCTTAGAGGTGTCAAGGGACAGATGCGTAGTGTGTATAAATGTTTTTTTTTATAAATCCCACACTTCTCTTTTAAAGAAGCACTGGCTGGGAAAGATTTCTGGGAACAGATTTTCCCTGCATGGCTGGCCCCCCTCATTTGTCTGCAGCTGGCTTAAAAGGACCAGATATAGCATTTGCTGTTCAATGCATTTACAATTTTCTTAATACTGCACAATATTTTAACCAGATTCAAGGCTTGTTCACATCAGTAAAAAGCATTAATGCATGTGTAGGAATAAGCTGTCAACCCACCTAAAACACAGCATGCTGGATTTTTCTCTATTAACTGCAACACAATACATCAGTGTGAACAGACTTTGGAACAATGGATGTTCTCATGTCCAAGCATTTAGTTCATGTGTGAAATCGTTGCAAATAAACCACTGTCATTACATAGCTGCTTGTGTGGTGGAAGGATTGTTTTCTTTTCAAAAGAGAATGCTAACAACCTATTACATGATTATTTGTATGCTAGAGAATCTCTGCATATCATAATGAGTGCTTCCAACTTTCACACACGATCAGTATTGCCCTTATGTCACAATTCTCATATGTGATGCTCAGATTGGGTGTGGCACACTCGCTACTGCTCAGCACTAGAGAATAAAGTTGTATTTAAACTCAAAAATAAAAAAAGATTGTTTTGCAGCCTACCAATTCTTAGATGTAATGGCTGCCCTTGTTTATTTTATTTTTTTCTATTATTTTTACCTGTTGATCTGGCCAGATAAGACTCATACACGCAATCTGGTTTTCTGCAGACAAAGCGTAGGACATTTATCCAAAAGGCGTTGGCTTGGAACTTGTATTGCATACAAATGGCAAAGAATTGTCGGCCAACAAACACAAAACTATGTGTTTTTTTTCAGCTCTTTAGCGCCACCCTTTGGGCAACTTCTGCTAATGTTGTGTTATAGTGAGCATTGCTTCTGAGCATGCATGTTTGTACTTTGGAGTTTTGTCCGAAGGACTTGTGTACAAACAAAGGTCCCAACTGTCCCTGATTTCGAGGGACTGTCCCTGATTTGGAGAAATGTCCCTCTGTCCCTCATTCCTCCTCATTTGTCCCTCATTTTGGTCTGATCTATATAGATGTATATAAAATGCACTTTTTATTTATCAAAAAGTGTTTTTCAGCGCTAAACCTTTCATCTGATTTCGAAATTGCTGCATTTGTAAATTCCAAAAGCCAATGTAAAGGAATATTAGTGGTAAAAAAAGCACTTGTGGGTTTAACCAATCTTGTTTTTTTGGACTGGTCTTCTTTAACCACTTAACCCCCGGACCATATTGCTGCCCAAAGACCAGAGCACTTTTTCGGGACTGTGTCGTTTTAACTGACAATTGCGCAGTCGTGCGACGTGGCTCCCAAACAAAATTGGCATCCTTTTTTCCCACAAATAGAGCTTTCTTTTGGTGGTATTTGATCACCTCTGCGGTTTTTATTTGTTGCGCTATAAACAAAAATAGAGTGACAATTTTGAAAAAAATTAATATCTTTTTGCTGTAATAAATATCCCCCAAAAATATATAAAAAAACATTTTTTTTCTCCAGTTTAGGACAATACGTATTCTTCTACATATTTTTCGTAAAAAAAAATCGGAATAAGCGTTTTTTGATTGGTTTGCACAAAAGTTATAGCGTTTACAAAATAGGGGGTATTTTTATGTCACTTCGGACACTTTTGACACATTTTTGGGACCATTGGCATTTTTATAGCGATCAGTGCTATAAAAATGCATTGGATTACTATAAAAATGGCAGTGAAGGAGTTAACACTAGGGGGCGGGGAAGGGGTCAAGTATGTTCCCTGGGTGTGTTCTTACTGTGGGGGGGGGGGGGTGGCCTCACTAGGGGAAACACTGATCTTCTGTTCATACATTGTATAAACAGAGGATCAGCGTTTCCCCCCCCTGACAGGACCGGGAGCTGTGTGTTTACACACACAGCTCCCTGTTCCCCGCTCTGTAACGAGCAATCGCGGGTGCCCGGCGGCGATCGAGCCCGCTGGGCACCCGCACGGGAGTCACGGACGAGCGCCCCCTAGTGGCCACTAAAAGAGCCGACGTAGAGCTACGGGCTCTCGCCCAGGAGAGCCGACCTGCCACCGGCTGGTCAGCAACTAGTTAAGGGGGTGTGGTATGGGGTGTGTCCTATGCCTACATACTTTTGCTGATAGGTGTCCCTCATTCCCATCTCAAAAATCCGACAACACAATTTTAAACAACATTTGTGTGACCGTGTGTATGCAAGAAAAGTTTGAGCCAACAATCCTTTGGAAAAAAATCCATGATTTTGTTGTCGGAATGTCCAATCGCATGTACGCGGCATAAGAGTTGTAACATCATATATAAATAATATTATACCAGGGGCGGACTGACAACTCATGGGGCCCCTGGGCAATAGGAAATTATGGGGCCCCCAGGCAATAGATTATGGGGCCACACAGTATACACACACACACACAGTATACATACACAATATACACACACAGTATACACACACATACAGTATATATACACAATATACACACACAGTATCAGGGGCGGACTGACCATTTGTTCACCCGGGCACTCCCCGAGGGCCCCATGCCACTAGGGGGCCCCTATCAGGGTTGCCAGCCTCAGTAAAACCAGGGACAGTATGTAAAAATGTGTGTTTTTTTTATACATCTGTCCCTGAAATGTCTCTTACCGACATCCTTTTGGTCTAAAAATCCCAAGATTATAGCTGCCCCGCCTCTCCAGTACCTTTTCAGTGTGTGTATGTGTATTCTGTGTGTATGTATACTGTGTGGCCCCATAATGTATTGCCTGGGGGCCCCATAATATCCTATTGCCTGGGGGCCCCATGAGTTATCAGTCCACCTCTGCACAGTATACACACACACACAGAATACACATACAGACACACACAGTATACATACACACAGAATACACACTGAAAAGGTAGAGGCGGGGCAGCTATAATCTTGGTATTTTTTTTAAAAAACACAGATTTTTACATACTTTCCCTTGTTTTACTGAGGCTGGCAACCCTGATGGGGCCCCCTAGTGTCATGGGGCCCTCGGGCAGTGCCTGAGTGCCCGAATGGTCAGTCCGCCCCTGTACTATACCATTGATCAACTTGGGACATTCAGCTGTCCATTAATGGTTCGAATCTCAGCCAGTTCCTGCTGAACCAGCCGAGATTTGAACCATTTCTGTCTGTCCTTACAGAACTGCACAGATAATATATACCAGATATCTGTGTCAGTCACCCACTGTACTAATCCTACAATTACATTTTAAATGAATTCCGGCTGCCTGCTTAACCTGAATTTGCTGTAAACCCGTGGGGGTTTTTTTTCCCATTTTTTTACTGCCACTTTTGCTTATTGATTTAAAATTTCAGGCATTTTTAGGTTATATAAGTTGTTATAAGTTGCTGTAAGAATTCTATAGAGCCTTGTGTTCTTGTGCATGCTGTTTTATTTCAGTTTTGCTCTAAAGTCTTTAGTAAAATATATTCACGGTTTCATTGTCTCCTCCTCTTCCTTGGCTAAACCGAATCCACATGTTGAGACATCCTGACATGCCTGTAGTGAATTTTTTACAGTCTTTGGTGTCATTTACACACACTATGGTATGAGATCATCATACTACTAATGTTCATGTCCTCAGATTATAGAACAAAACCTCTCTATCTAGGAGCATCACAGCAATTAGTTTACAACCCATAGTTGTTCTCTTTTGTTCTCACAGCCCATCTGCTCTAAACAGACAGATTCCTACAGCTTTATGGATACTTCTACAGCATTATTCTTTACTGAAAGACTACTCATGTCTGTCTTTTTATATCCCTGGGGCACTTTTCTATTAGTCATACCCAATAATCTTGTGAAATATGATTAGAGCCATCCTCAGAGTACATTCAATAATCTCCATTCATCCTCTTACTATTTTATCTTACAAAGTAAAGCCACATTAACACCTGAGCGCAGCAGGAACGCGCATTTTTGAATGCTTTTTTTTTTTGCACCGCTCCTAATGCTGTCCATTCACTAGAATGGGCCTATGCTGGACAAACACCGCAAATAAACTTTTGAGTCATGGATCATTAGGTGCTTTTTCAGTGCAGGTTTTTGTAGCGCCCTGAAGGATCTGGTATGGATTTTGAGGGGGACCCCTACGCCATTTAAAAAATAAAAATTGGTGCAGGGTTCCCCTTAATATACATACCAGACCTGAAGGGCCTGGTATGGAATTTGGGGGGACCCCCATGCATTTTTATTTTAAATTTGGTTCAGGGTTTTTTCAATGACTTTTATCTGTATTGCTGGGACCGGACAATTCATTACATCCGCGAGTAGTTTTAAGTTGCTTTTTTTCCTTTAGAAATTTCATTTTCTGCAGGGACTGTTCTAAACACGGGAAACTTGTGTCACTTTACAGGCATACTATAGACACCCCCCAGGTACAACATTTCAAGGAATAATTCACTTTTATTGTTTCACTTTAACCACTTAAGCCCCGGACCAATATGCTGCTAAATGCCCAAAGGCGTTTTTACAATTCGGCACTGCGTCGCTTTAACAGACAATTGCGCGGTCGTGCGATGAGGCTCCCAAAAAAAATTGGCGTCCCTTTTTCCCAACAAATAGAGCTTTCTTTTGGTGTTATTTGATCACCTCTGCGTTTTTAATTTTTTGCGCTATAAACAAAAATAGAGCGACAATTTTGAAAAAAATTCAATATTTTTTACTTTTTGCTATAATAAATATCCCCCAAAAACATATATAAAATTATTTTTTTTCCTCAGTTTAGGTTGATACGTATTCTTCTACCTATTTTTGGTAAAAAAAATCGCAATAAGCGTTTATCGATTGGTTTGCGCAAAATCTATAGCGTTTACAAAATAGGGGATAGTTTTATTATTATTTTTTTTTTACTACTAATGGCGGTGATCAGAGATTTTTTTCATGACTGCGACATTATGGCGGACACTTCGAATAATTTTGACACATTTTTGGGACCATTGTCATTTTCACAGCAAAAAATGCATTTAAATTGCATTGTTTATTGTGAAAATGACAGTTGCAGTTTGGGAGTTAACCACAGGGGGCGCTGTAGGAGTTAGGGTTCACCTAGTGTGTGTTTACAACTGTAGGGGGGGTGTGGCTGTAGGTCTGATGTCATCGATCGAGTCTCCCTATAAAAGGGATCACTCGATCGATGCAGCCGCCACAGTGAAGCACGGGGAAGCCGTGTTTACATACGGCTTTCTCCGTTCTTCAGCTCTGGGGAGCGATCGGGAGGGGGCAGCTAGAAACAAGTCGTGCCCTCGTCCCGGATCGCTCCCCACGGGTTTCCGACCGCCGCATGTAGCAGGGGGGGTCCCGATCGGACCCCCGACCCGCGGAAAGGCGGGGACGTACATGTACGCCCATATGTCTGTACGTGCCATTCTGTGGACGTACATATACATGCGGTGGTCGTTAAGCAGTTAAGCATTTAAGCATTATTAAAATCACTGCTCCTGTAAAAACTTGATACATGTCTCCAAACACTTTTTATGATAATAACTTGCATATAAGCCTTTATAATTAGAAATTTTGTCAGGACCCGACAATTCATTACAGGCGCAATCAGTTTTGAATTACTTTTTTCCTTTCGAAATTTCATTTTATTGCAGGGACTTTTCTAAACATGGTAAAAATGTGCCACTTTACAGGAATACTATAGACACCCCCCAGCTAAAGGAATATTTCACTTTTTTTGTTTCTCATGTCATCCCGGGGCAGGACGCGGGTCCCCAAACACTTTTTATGACAATACCATGCATATGGTTCGTGTCCCAAAGTTTGTGTTCATGTTCGTGCCCTATAGAATTTAACGGTGTTTGTGTGTTCAAACAATTTTTTTTCCTGTTCGGCAAGTTCTGGTACGAACCGAACTGGGGGGTGTTCAGCCCATCCTTAACAAATAAGCTAGTGGTTTGATCAATACCAATCCAGTTAGTCAATTCAAGCCATACTTGTCACTCATAAAAGAGATCAAGCTGCCACTGTATTTCTAACAAAATTGTCCTTTGAACTGCACTCCATGTGCCATCATACAAAAGTTGTAATAAAACATAAACATAGCAGTCTTTAAATTAACAGTGAAAAAAATGGTGTAACTAGAAGTAGGATTCCACGTGAGATTAACGTTGAGGTGAGGACCACCACCGGTTAGTGAAGAGGCTTACCGGAGTGAGACGACTCAAATGAGCATATGCTCAGTGAGTCAACAAGGCTTATGGTGCAATCACCAAAATATGGGACCTCCACGTCTGGGCTCCAGATCAAGTTGTAAGGCAATCCAATTGGTCAAGAGATGTCACCATGAAGCGGTCTTCAGAAACAGCCAGCTTGTCAGACCAAATCCTCTCAAGTGTTCCTAAAAGAAAATACTCCACATAGTGTGAAGTTTGCGGGTAACACAATGACAGTAGTGTGGAATGCTCCCTGGACTTCTTTTGTATAGTTAGAGGTGCACCACTCTAGCACCCGAGGCAGCTGTAAAATTCAGATATAGTACTTGTCTATTACAGCCCTTTCAGTCAACCATATCCATGACAGCACAAAGAAGAGCAGGTAACATCACCACAAATTGCCATGTCAGGCTTATTTTATTTATTTTTAATCATCTCAAATAGCAAAATGGCCAAATTTGTCTTTCTCCTTATCATACATGTAATGTAAAGTATTTTCATGCTGTATTACACTACATAAGACTGGGAGACAGGCACCACATGATTAGTAAGTCCATGTCAAGTTTCCAAAATAATATTGCCTTCTGTATTCTTTCTGGGCCATATCCACAAAAGAGATACTCCGGCGTAAGCCGTCGTATCTCTGGTTCTAACTTTGGAACTGATCCTCAGAAGCAGTTTTCCTAAGTTAGGCAGAAGATCCGACATCTGTACTGCCGGATCTTAGGATGCAGTACCGCATCCGCCACTGGGGGCATTTCGAGTCGAAATGCCTCTTCTGGTATGCAAATTAGCACTTAGGGCGATCCTCAAAGCTTTTGTGCTTAGTTTTTTCGCTGTAAGTGTTAGTTTGCCTGGTGTAAAACTAGGGCTGCTTTTACAAAGTGTAAAGTTAGTCACACCTTGTAAAGGCCCATTCAAGCGACGGCATTTGGTATGCATTCCCGAGGGAGAACTCCACGGCAATTTGTAAAATCCAAACCGGCATGGGTTCCCCCCCAGGAGCATACCAGGCCCTTAGGTCTGTTATGGGTTGTAAGGAGACCCCCCCTCCGCCGAAAAATCGACGTAGGGGGTCCCCCTACAATCCATACCAGACCCGTATCCAAAGCACGCTACCCGGCCGGTCAGGAAGGGAGTGGGGACGAGCGAGCGCCCCCCCTTCCTGAGCCGTGCCAGGCCGCATGCCCTCAACATGGGGGGGTTGGGTGCTCTGGGGCAGGGGGGCGCACTGCGGGCCCCCCCACCCCAGAGCACCCTGTCCCCATGTTGATGAGGACAGGACCTCTTCCCGACAACCCTTGCCGTTGGTTGTCGGGGTCTGCGGGCGGGGGGCTTATCGGAATCTGGGAGTCCCCTTTAATAAGGGGGTCCCCAGATACCGGCCCCCCACCCTAAGTGAATGGATATGGGGTACATCGTACCCCTATCCATTCACCTGGAGGCAAAAAGTAAAATTTAGTAAACACACAACACAAGGGTTTTTAAAATAATTTATTATTCTGCTCCGGATGCCCCCCCTGTCTTCTTTATTAGCTCTATTAGCAGGGGGGGCTTCTTCTTCCACTCTCCGGGGGTCTTCTTCCACTCTCCGGGGGACTTCTTCCACTCTCCGGGGGGGTTTCTTCTTCCGCTCTCTGGGGGTCTTCTTCCATCTTCTCCCCTCTTCCGCTCTTGACTCGGCGAACCCCGGTTCTTCTGCAGATGTCCGGTGCCTTCTTCTTCAGCGCTGGCTGCCTGCTATCTTTGTGTGTTAGCTCAATTTCAAACAGGCAGCCGGCGCGGTCTTCTGTGACGTCAGGGTCTTCTCTTCTGTTCTTCTCCCCTCTTCCGATGTTGCCTCGTCGCATCTTGTCACTGCAATGATGGAAGCGCCCCTTGCAGCCCATTTATATAGGCATCACCGTCCCATCATGCTCCGGTAGGTACCCACGTGGTGGGTGCACGTGGGTAGGCACCCACCACGTGGGTACCTGCCGGAGAAGAAGACCCCCGGAGAGTGGAAGAAGAAGCCCCCCCTGCTAATAGAGCTAATAAAGAAGACAGGGGGGGCATCCGGAGCAGAATAATAAATTATTTTAAAAACCCTTGTGTTGTGTGTTTACTAAATTTTACTTTTTGCCTCCAGGTGAATGGATAGGGGTACGATGTACCTCATATCCATTCACTTAGGGTGGGGGGCCGGTATCTGGGGACCCCCTTATTAAAGGGGACTCCCAGATTCCGATAAGCCCCCCGCCCGCAGACCCCGACAACCAACGGCAAGGGTTGTCGGGAAGAGGTCCTGTCCTCATCAACATGGGGACAGGGTGCTCTGGGGTGGGGGGGCCCGCAGTGCGCCCCCCTGCCCCAGAGCACCCAACCCCCCCATGTTGAGGGCATGCGGCCTGGCACGGCTCAGGAGGGGGGGGGGGGCGCTCGCTCGTCCCCACTCCCTTCCTGACCGGCCGGGTAGCGTGCTTTGGATACGGGTCTGGTATGGATTGTAGGGGGACCCCCTACGTCGATTTTTCGGCGGAGGGGGGGTCTCCTTACAACCCATAACAGACCTAAGGGCCTGGTATGCTCCTGGGGGGGGAACCCATGCCGGTTTTTTCTTTGAAAATTGGCATGGAGTTCTCCCTCAGGAATGCATGCTGAGCGACGTTATCATTTTTTTTAATAATTATTTGTTTTCCCGGCGCGTATATTTTTTTTTCACCCGTCGCAACTTTAGTGTCCCGTCGCAATCCACAAAGCCGCCCGGCGTCAATTACGTTCGCGCGCTGCACGTCGGGAAAATTACGTCACATGCATGCGCAGTACGGCCGGCGCGGGAGCGCGCCTCATTTAAATTATACACGCCCCCTGGAGAGGAGGACCGCCTTACGACGGCGGCACTTAAGTTACACGGCCTGAAATTTCTAGGTAAGTGCTTTGAGGATCAGGCACTTAGGTAGAAACTTTAAGTCAGTGTAACTTAACTGCTGAAAGTTAAGTTACGCCGCCTGGCTGAGGATTTGGCCCTCTCTGCCTATTTACGTGGACACTGTATTCTGCAATATTCAAAATGATGTCACTGCATTGTATTTAAATAAATGGCCACATGATTTTTGCTGGGCATACATAGTAAATCTAGTGGTGCAAACATTTTGCAAAAGTCTGCAAAAAATTAATGATTTCTAGGAGAGACTGCTATTACTCCAGCAGATGTTATACCACTAAAGTGTTCTTCTGGCTTTATAAAAACAGAACTTTACCTTTAGCAAGAGTTGGTCTATTGTGGTTCACTGGGGATTTGTATAATTAGGCTGGAGGAGGTAGAAGATATGAAAGAGGTATACATTTAAGCAGTTTGAAAAAGAAAAGAAGGCAATTTTTTTTCCTATAGTGTATCTTGGGGAAGAAGTTGACTATTCTTCTAACGTGTCTCCCTGAAAAGAAGACCTACTGCCAAAAGAAGCCCTATTGTGATTTTCGGGGAGGGTTGCAATATAAGCCCTACCCTGAAAAGAAAGCCCTATTTTAAAGTGATTGTAAAATCCTAAAATGTACTGTATTACAGTAGTATATCCTGTAAACTGTAGAGTATGTTTCTGTAACCTATATGTGATAACTACCTTTGTCACAGGGCTGCACAGCACTCAGCTGATCCCCCGCTGCTCTCCTCTTCTTCCAGATGTCAGCGTTGGGATCTTGGCCCAAACTCTGCAGTGCTTAGAGTGGGTAAGAGAGCTCAAGCGGGCAATGGAAGCACTGAGCAGATCTCTCGCAGCTCTCCTCTTCTGCCTGCTGTCAGCTGTCAGTGGGGGATCTCAGGCCCACTTCCTCTAAAGTGCTCAGTGGGGGAACACCAATCAGGAGAGTCACAGCAGCGCTGTGCGGCGCTGTAAGAAGGTATTTATCACAAACAGATTACAGAAACATACTGTAATAAAGTGCATTTTAGGATTTAACACCCACTTTTACTCAGTTCCACTGGCCACTGAGAATTCCTGACAGGCAGGGAGGGAGATCGGGAGAGAAGAAAACACATGACAAGCCCTATGCCTTTTACACACGATCGGAATTTGCGATGAAAAAAGTCAGATGGAATGTTTTCATCGGATATTCCAACTGTGTGTGTGCCCCATCGGATTTTTTCCATTGGAAATTCCAACTGACTTAGAAAGAGAACATGTTCTCTTTTTTTCTGATGAAAAACATTTCTATCGTCTGTGTGGAACTCCGACAGAGAAAAAAACATGCTTGCTCAGAATCAAGTCACTTAATTTTTCTTGACTCGTCGTAGTGTTGTACGTCACTGCGTTTTGGAAGGTCGGAATTTGGTGTGACAGTGTGTATGCAAGACAGCTTGAACGGAATTCCGTCAGAAAAATCCATAGGAGTTTATCCCAATGGAAATTCTGATCGTGTGTACGCTGCATTACACCGAAAATAAGCCCTACTGGGTCTTTTGTTGCCAAAATTAATATAAGACCTGGGCTTATTTTCAGGGAAACACTGTAGCAAATGTGCCAATTGGTAGGTCATATGCAGACTTTCCTCTAGCCTAAATAAGCTAAGACCTCTCCCCATTATAAACTGTGGGGCAGATCCACAAAGATCTGCCCCGGCGCATCGTATCTGAGATACGCTACGCCGCCGTACCTTACCTGGCTTTGGTTCGAATCCATAAAGATTTTGCACCGTAAGTTACGGCGGCGTAGTGTATCTCAAGCAGCGTAACGGCGCGGAATTCAAATGCGGCGAGCAGGGGGCGTGTTTCATTTAAATGAAGCGTGTCCCTGCGCCGAACGAACTGCGCATGCTCCGTTCCTAAATTTTCCACCGTGCATTGCGCTAAATGACGTCGCAAGGACGTCATTTTTTGTGACGTGGACGTAAATTACGTTCAGCCCAATTCACGAACGACTTACGCAAACGAAAAAAAAAAAATTCAAATTAAACACGGGAACGATAGCCATACTTAACATAGCAGGTTTAACTATACGCCACAAAATACCTGCTTTAACTATACGCCGAAAAAAGCCGACTAGAGACGACGTAAAAAAATGCGACGGCCGCTCGTACGTTCGTGGATCGTCGGAAATAGCTAATTTGCATACTTGACGCAGAAAACTACGTGAACGCCACCCAGCGGACGCCGAAGAATTGCATCTTAGATCCGAAGGCGTACAAAGACGTACGCCTGTCGGATCTAACCCAGATGCCGTCGTATCTTGTTTTGAGGATTCAAAACAATGATACGACGCGGGAAATTTGAAAGTACGCCGGAGTATGAGTAGATACGCCAGCATACTCTTTCTGTGGATCTGCCCCTGTGTGTCCAAACTAGACTAACATTCAGATAGTAACTGTGGTTGTCATCCCATATGAAATATATATGCATATATTTTATATGAAAAGGGAAATGTGTATGATAAAACTAAATGCTTTACAGTTATGGGTTATATTTACTTAGGTAACCCTACAAACCCAAAAATAGTACAATAATATAGAATACCTTTAAATTTTTTAAGGCATTTGAAATAATATTTTTCTTGAGCTAAAATAATGCAAATTAGAGGCAATGTGCATTCCAGGATTCCTTACATTATTACCTGTAACTAGTTACAATACTGTCCTAACCATATAAATGCTAAAAAGACCCTACGTGTTGTAACCATGTTTGAATCATATCTTTCCTCAGACGTTTTTCATCGACTCTCTAAGGCAGTTTTATGCTACCGCATATGATGAGTTCTAACGCATCTATTCTTGGAAACCATATGTATTTGTAATTGACATTTATTTCTCATGTCTCACTTCCCTATTTCCTGTAGTTTTTTGGTACTTGTAGAAAGAACCCGTCTACTTTTGTGTCTGTTGTCTTAGTCAATCCGGATACATTTATTTTGAGCTTTTTCTGGACTGTAAGCCACTGTAGAATCTGTTGATGCTCATTGATTGTTTTTTTTTTTAAGAATATTGTATTGTTTTTGATTTTTTTTAAATTACAAGGTAGTTCACAATACAAAACAGAGTGTTTCACATGGTTAATACATGTTACCTGGACCATGTATAACTACAAATGGTCTTATATTTAAGCATGAAACCAAGGTCATAGACCTTTAGATGCTGCCAAACCTGCAGCTGTGATTGTATGATCACTGTACCTAAAAATTCCAATAATGAATAATACATTTCATCCCTGAGAGGGGGTGGGTGTAAAACCTGCAGAAAAGAAAGAAAGAAAGGGAAAGAGAGAAAAGAGGATGTTGGAAGAAGAGGAGAAGGGTCACCTTGGGATTAACCCCTCTCGTCTTCCTTGGTTGGGCAGAGGCCCTAGGTATGGACGAAAATAGAAACTACAACAACCGTACTCAATGATGTTTAACCTTTCTTAGATATAGAATGTTATGTAAAATCTACAGTGTAAGTCATAACATCACTAGATATGAAAATTAAAGAAGCCTGTAGAGAGGATTTCTCAGATGGCGTTAGACATTTGTCTATGAAAGAGCGCCACCTGAATTCAAAGCGTTTATTTTGGCCGACATTTTGTAGTATGGTGTCAAGCTTTTCTCTGAATAGCAGGGACTTGAGCTCTTTTTGTTTTCTGTTAAGGTGGGCGGCAGTGGAGAAACCCAGTGCTTGAATATAATCCTACGAGCAACGAGCAAGTTTATGAGTGTCCATTGGTAGTTTATTTGTAGCATTGATATGAGTGAGAATTGATTTGTTTTGAAAAAAAAACACTTAAATGTGTGTTCAAACTCAGATATGTGATATTGGTGTTGAACATACCATTTTTCGTGTCATCTAAGCTCTAATGTGTTTTTTGTTAACCAGAAAAATAAATTAGCTAAAATAACCTCTATATGATAAGACCAATTCTAGCTCAGAGAAATTAAACCATGCCCACATTCCAGAAAAGTAATGGCAATATCTTGGCAAAACCTGAACATAGATTGCAAAAAAATTAAATTTGGGGAACACCTGCAAAATAAATGCTGGGATATATGAACGTATGATAACCAGGGAACTCTTAGGCCCCATACACACGAGAGGATTTATCCGCGAATACGGTCCAGCGGACCGTTTCCGCGGATAAATCCTCTCGAGGATTTGTGCGGATTTCCATGCGATGGAGTGTACTCACCATCGCATTGAAATCCGCGCCGAAATCCTCTGGCGATGACGTGTCGCGCCGTCGCCGCGATTATGACGCGGCGACATGCGCGACGCTGTCATATAAGGAATTCCACGCATGCGTCGAATCATTACGACGCATGCGGGGGATCCCTTTGGACGGATGGATCCGGTGAGTCTATACAGACCAGCGGATCCATCCGTTGGGATGGATTTCAGCAGATAGATTTGTTTAGCATGTCAGCAAATATTTATCTGCTGGAATCCATCCCAGGGGATAAATATCCGCGGAAACAGATCTGCTGGAGTGTACACACCATAGGATCTATCCACTGAAACCCATTCGCTGGGATTTTTCAGCGGATGGATTCTATCGTGTGTATGGGGCCTTAAAAAAAATTCTCCTCTCAGTTATACTTTAAATAAGAAGTACGTTTTTTTAAAAGAATCAGATTTGTTTAGGTGGATGCAGCATTGGTCTGATGTAGCATCTGTCTCCTGCTAGCTCTAAGGCCCTATACACACGAGAGGATCCATCCGCTGAAAAATCTCAGAGGATCGGTTTCAGCGGATAGATCCCCTGGTGTGTACGTTCCAGCGGATATTTATCCGCGGATATTTCCGATTTCCAGCAGATAAAAATTTGTAGACATGCTTACAAATCTATCCGCTGGAATCGGAACCAGCGGATTGATCCGGTGGTCTGTACAGACTCACCGGATCGATCCGTCCGAACCCATCCCTCGCATGCATCGTAATGATTCGACGCATGCGTGGATATCCTTATATGACAGCGTCGCGCACGTCGCCGCGTCATCATCGCGGCGACGGCGCGACACGTCACCGCGATGGGAATTCGGCGCGGATTTCAATCCGATGGTGTGTACACTCCATCGGATTAAAATCCGCAGAGGATTTATCCGCGGATACGGTCCGGCGGACCGTATCTGCGGATAAATCCTATCGTGTGTACCAGGCCTCAGACTGAGGCCTCGTACACACGACCGAGGAACTCGTCGGGCGAGACACATTGTTTTCCTCGACGAGTTCCTTGTTAGGCTTGTCGAGGTAATCGACAAGCTTGCTTTGCGTACACATGGTCAAGACAAAATCTCCTCGTTCTCAAACGCGGTGACGTACAACAAATACAACGGCAGGGGAAGTTCGATTCCACTTGCACAACTCTTGGGGCTGCTTTTGCTAATCTCATGTTACTGTGTGTTAAGTAAAAGTTTGGTAAGAGACGATTTGCACTTTACAGTCTGTTACAGCTTGAAAAATGTGTTATCTCCAGTACAAATGCTACTTTTACTCCCGTCTCATACTTTATTCTGAGCAAGCGCGGGTTTCTTAGCATACACACGCTCAAGTTTCTCGTTGAAAACCAGCTCGACGAGGAACACGATGAAGAAGTTGAGACTCCCGTCGAGGAAAAAGAGAACTTGCTCTCTTTTTTGCTCGTCGAGTTCCTCAACAGTTTCCTTGATGAAAAACGTACACACGACCGGTTTCCTCGGCAAAAAAATTCTCCCACCAAGTTTCTTGATGGATTCTGCCGAGGAAACTGGTCGTGTGTACGAGGCCTGAGAACCAAGCAATCAAAACCCAGTGATCACTCGGTTCTCACAGCTCTGTAAGCAGAGAGCTGGTGACTGTCAGTCACTGCTGTCTGTTCTGCCCCCTCATCATTCCCTGGAGCATTGGGCCATGGAGGGGGAAGGAGCGGCTGGTTTAGGCTCTTAGCGGCTTACTGAGATGCTGAGCCAGGTGCTGGTCCAGGATTGTGGGTGGATCCAAACCATATTGTCACAATATTTCTCCAGCCTGGACTGGCTCTGTGTGGCTTCAGCCCGCTGTCTGCTGAAAACCGGTCACAGGAGTGCAGATCAAACTTTTAAGTCTTCACATATCCCTTAAGTTAATTATATCATTGTTATATTGTCTATGTAAATTGCAATTGGATGTTAGGGAAATTGAGAGTTTTTGTTTTGCTGCAAAATTAGGACCATGTTGAAAATGTTTACGATTATTCAAAATGCATAAAATCAATAGGTAAGGTGTTAAAAAAAATGTGTTGTTTATCAACAAAGCATCATGATTACAATTACTTTTACATAGATCGCTTATCAACAAATGCACTGATGATCAATGGTTTCATCATCAACAAAGCAATGTGATCACCATGCTAAGCTGATCACATGGATTTTTCTTTATAATCATAGTCTTGATACTCAATGGTTTATAAATTAACACAGCCATAGTGACATTGAACCACATACATTTTACTTAAAATAAATGTCAAATCAACCAGCTTGGCAACATGATCAGATGCATGAGGGATGCAATAAAACTGCAATTCGGTTCTGCAGAAATATGACAATTGTTAAAACAGTGTTAAATCAAAAGCGAAAAGTGTTAAAGCAAAGGCAGAACAGATAAATCTTGCTCCAGTCTGTGGGAGACCCACATTCAAGATCCTATAGACTGAGCTCCTGACATTACCCCTCTCTCAGGCTGGGTTCATACTATTGAAAATTGGATGCGGAATCCCACATCCAATTCGCAATAGCAGGAGATTGTGACCGGCTTTCTATGGAGCCTGTTCCCATATCTCCAATGCGTCTCCTGTGCGAATTTGCACGGGAGCCCTGTGGGTCTTTTGGTCCATTTCAGGTCCGAATTTAGCCCAAAATGCTGGCTGAAATTGGATCTGAAACAGTGAACCAGGACGCACAGGACCCCTGCTGTGAGCCACATTGGCATGCAGTGTGAACCCAGCCTAAAGGAATGTCCACCTGCCAGTCTTCTGGTTTGCTTGTCAGGATATCTTTTATGAAAATGTATAATCAAATTATTGCAGTGCAAAAAATAATCTGGATCTCATGAATTCTCTTCTAGGCTGCAACGTTTCCATCTTCCATCGCCCATATAAGAACCCTTTTAAAAACCTGGTCTTCATACCGTATCTCCGTTCTGGGTAGAATCACGGCCATCAAAATGGTGGCATTGCCCAATATACTGTTTTTCTTTAGGACCCTTCCAATCTACGTATCTAAGTCCTATATAGATTCCATTCGAAGGGATATAAATAAGTTTGTTTGGCACAACAAACACCCGATATTCAACAAATCTCTGTTATACAGACCCCAACCCCTTGGAGGCTTAGGCCTCCCAGATGTATGGCGTTATTACATAGCTGCCAGGCTCACCCAGACCGCCCAATGGAACACTCCCATTACTGATATCCCTTGGCTACACTTTTTAAGACACTCGTACTCGCACAAGCACTCAAATTCCCATACTACCTACCTGGCTTTCTGTGGTCTAGAGCTATCAAAGCGTGTAATGTAAATAGCAAATTTAAATTAGCCTCCACCTCTTTACTCCTTTATAGGTGAACCTGACTTTCCCCAGCCTTACGAGCTAGGGACAGCGTGGCCATATGGAGTTCCAAGGGCCTAACATCTTTTTCAGCCTACAAAGATAGCACCCACTTCAAATTGTTTGCACAACTCCAAACCGAATATGATTTACCTCCATCTGAGCATTTACAATATCCCAAAATAAGACACTTTTACCTCAGTAGAGGTAGATTATCGTCCTGTATTTAGAATGCCCAATTTGAACAAATTTGTGAACACATCCAGAGAGAAGGGAGTGATCGCATGCATATACAGGATTCTTAACGAAACATTCTTAGACCACAAGACTAAACCCATGACCGGTTGGGAAATGGACCTCACGCCCCCCCCCCCCCCCCCCCCCCCAGAGTGGTAGGAGATGTTAGAAAATATGTATAAAAACTCAAGATTGATGTCTATCTGTGAAACCGCTGTTAAACTACATACCAGATGGTATGACACCCACTAAGCTTCACGCCATATTCCCGGCTGTTTCTCCCTTTCATGGCTGCCCTGAATCAGGTTTCTTCCCCCATATTTTTTGGAGCTGCAAACACCTCAAGTCACTTTGGCAACAGGCAGCCACAAGAGCATCCAAGATAGCTGGTCACTTGATCACATTGACGATACAGATTTTCTTTACTACTATCCCAGATGTCCCCGTTCCCTGTCAGAGATTACTACACACATTGTTTGTAGCCATCCGTTGGAGGACGGCTCTAAACTGGCGGTCCTCAGTATCCTGGTCACAGGTCTTGTCCAGAATGGAGACAATTAAACTCTCTGAATGTATTCACCACACCTTATATGACACTATCCACCTCTTTGACAGGAAATGGGAGTGCTGGGATGCCCCACTTTGGATCCTACAGTATATTATACATCGCCCTGTCTACAGTGTTCCCAGAGTTCGGTGTTAAATATGATAACTCTGTATTGAAACTACATTTACGTTTGCCTGTAATGTTTGTGTGCATTTTTTATATGCTTACCACTTCATGCATGTCAACAAATCTTCCAATAAAAACATTTGTAAACAAAAAGAAAGTGTAGCTCATGTTAGGAGATTTTCTTTTCCTGTTCTGCACTGGAAGTGACGTTTGGGCATACAGCCAAGACAGCTGATTGGAGGGAAGGCACACACCCCCTCTCCTCATAGGTAGAGACTTGCAGAGCTGTTTTGTGAATAGTTCAGCTGTCTGCTAAGTTATAGCAACCTCCCACTACACACATTTCTGGCAGGTTTTATCTTGATTGACAGAAAACTTGTCAGAATTTATCATGCTGATAAAGCAGAACAGAGCAGGAGAAAGCCACAGGAAAACACTGCAGATATATGTGTCCCTGCTTAAATTTTGTGAATCAGGTTTTACATCCACTTTAAGTTGTAAATGTTTTGTAGATAACCAGACCTTATTAACTACTGAATAGGAAAACATTGATTGTTTGTGCCTGTCTGCGGTTTTCTTATAGAATTCTCAAACTTCATGCAATTATTTTAGTAGTTCTTGGATCTTTGGTAAAGCAGACAATCTTTAATTTGTAGTTAGCAGAAATTAATCTACTTAAACTTTGTGAATTAAACATTATTAAATAAAATAGGCACTGTATGCAAATTCTGCTAATGGTGAGTATTCAACCTAGTCATTCTGGAGATGGCAGATTAAACAACAGAAATATTGCTCTAATGTTTGATTTGTCTGTTGTCTAAGCTTAGTGAAAATGTTATCTGTTCTCAGCCTCTCAAATACTTGGGAATTAATGGAAGTGCTTAACTACTTTATTAATTGTATTTAAAACCCTGCAGTGAATACATGGAAAACGTTCCCATCTTTATGTTCACTATAAAATTAAGGGGTACCAAAGGAGAATGTTGAAAGGCAGATAAAACCCTTTTCCATATTTTCTTGTAGAATGGCTTTTAAAACATTTAGGGGTAGATTCACGTAGATCGGCGTTTCTTTGTGCGGGCATAACGTATCCTATTTACGTTACGCCTTCGCAACTTTTACAGGCAAGTGCCGTATTCTTAAAAGAAAGTTGCGGCGGCGTAGCGTAAATAGGCCGCCGTAAGCCCGCCTAATTCTAATTGTGAAGAGGTGGGCGTGTGTTATGTAAATTAGGCTTGACCCGACGTGATTGAGGTTTTTCCCGAACGGCGCATGCGCCGTCCGTGGAATTTCCCAGTGTGCATTGCTCCAAAGTACGCCGCAAGGATGTCATTGGTTTCGACGTGAACGTAAATGACGTCCAGCCCCATTCACGGACGAATTACGCAAACGACGTAAAAAATTCAAAATTCGACACGGGAACGACGACCATACTTAACATTGGTACGCCATACTTATGCCACAATATAGCAGGGGTAACTTTACGCCGGTGAAAAGCCTAACGTAAATGGCGTAAATGTACTGCGTCGGCCTGGCGTACGTTCGTGAATTTGCGTATCTAGCTGATTTACATATTCTAAGCGTAAATCAGCGTACACGCCCCTAGCGGCCAGTGTAAATATGCAGTTAAGATCAGACAGCGTAAGAGACTTACGCCGGTCGGATCTAATAGAAATCTATGTGTAACTGATTCTATGAATCAGGCGCATAGATACGACCGACCGGACTCAGAGATACGACGGCGTATCTGGAGATACGCCGTCGTATCTTCTCTCTGAATCTACTCCTTAGTTCTGAAAGGTAGAATATATGATAAAATGGGATTGGAGCCCCTGGAAAAAGTTCTACTGGGAAATCATAAGCGTGATGTGGTTATAACATGTCTGCGTTATTCTTATCACATACATCCTTAACATTTTTGTAATGAAGAGGCTATTTTTTCAAGATTAGTAGATGTAGCTCTAAAAACAGTCTGAAAGATGTCCTTCTTTAGCCAATGTACCTGGCAGTGTTCTGAAATAAAGATTCCTGGCCTGCCAATCAATTGTGGAGTTTTGACTTGATAGTCATAACTTCTTAAAATAATGATAACATAGTGATACTTCGTAAGATAATGAGTGATCATCTTGCTCTCAAATTGTGCTAAGGAAAACAAAGGCTGTGTAATGGAGCCCATTTGGTCACTAGATGTGAACAGTTCTCTTTGACTTGCAGCTGCAAATGTTCTTCATGGTTTCCTTGGACATTTTGGGATGAAGTGCCCTGACTGATCACATTATAAACAAAGATTCAGTTCATATCCACATTTCTTTTCAGAAAAACTGAGAGATCCCAGAGTTGCTGTAATATGCATTCAGTTCAGAACTTGTAAATGTCATCTGTGGGTTGATACTAAGGAAAGAAATTGATCTTTGTTGTTCTAATGGTCTTTCAGTTAATCGTCTGGCAATTTTAATACTCAGTTTGAATAAAATCACTTGGTTAGTGCACTTGGACTAGCTCATCTTCAATTTGCTCAGAGAGCCTTTTTTAAGCTGATAACACTGTTGGCTGTTGTTCCAAGTGGGATTGGACATCCAGCGACTAAATTCACCTACAGAACGGTTCTCTTGGGTCAAGCTTAAAGTGGTTGTAACCCATTAAAAGAAAACATGCTCAATATAAGGCACAATATATAGCACAATGCTTTTGCCATGTCACTTATGCCGTTTATGCTGTACAATACCTGGTTTATCCTGCATGTTCCTGTGTTCCACTCTGTAAACTGACCATGTTTGTCATGGCTGCTAATCCATGATAGCGTGGTCAGATTATGTGCCTCTATCATCCTGTTCTCTCCCCAGTGTCTCTGCATCCCCCTCTCCTCTCCTGTCCCTTCTATAGTCTGTCTGAGAACTGGGAAGCCACTCTCCTCCCTGCTCCTCCCCTCCTGCTTTAGCATTCTGCTGTAGCTGCTCCTTCCTGTGGTAAAGTGATTGTAAAAACACATCTATTACATTTTTTTATCCTCTTTTTTAGGAACATATTAAATATAGTGTGTGTGTGTGTTTTATTCTAAAGCAAACTACATTATTTGCCAAGCTCTGCTGTGTGGTCACATGCCCTCCCCTTGCTAGCTTGCATACATCAGAAGGGAATCTCATCCCCTCCTACTGTAGTCATTAGATTGAGAAGGAGAGCAGAGAGAGAACACGTGACCACACAGCAGAGCTAGACAAAGAAGGTATTTAGCTTTATAGTTGTTTATTTATTTAAAAAAAAAAACACTCACAATATATATCCTAAAACAGGGAGAATAAAATAATATAATAAATGTGACTTTGCAAACAATTTAATAATATAGTTTCAGCTGTTGGCCTTTGATTCAAATATTAAGTCAAAAGCTGACACAAAGTTATCATGATTTTCCAGCGTTGTAGGTTTTTGCTCCAAGTATGGGGAAACCCATGTCAGGGCCTCATCAGTAGAGTTGGGTGAACAGTTTGAGCTGAGCAAAAGTTCTGCCCGAATATTGCCTGTTCACCCGTTTGGCGAACACCCAAATTTGCAGGCTGCTAGGCGGGATATTCACCCACCAAGCGCCCCACAATGCACTGCACACTGCAAAGTGAATTCTAAGCCCTGATTGGGCAAATATTTGCCCAATCAGGGCACAGTGCATAGCTGGAGGTTAAGGAGTGAGCCAGGAAGCTGGCTGCTGCGTCCTTAACAACAGTGATTCATCAGCTGTCAACAGGCTTCCTGGGCAATAGAAAAAAGTTAAACAAAGCAGAATGGGGTCCCACCAATCCATCGTCAGTCACGACGACCTCCCCACTACCAGACCTGGAAAAAGAAAAAAAATGCTTCACCTGCAAACTCCCCCCGACCCAAAGCACCTCCCTATGTTGAGAGCATGTGGCCTGGTATGACTTAGGAGGGGGCACTCACTCATCCCCCCTTTCCTGACTTTCCAGGCTGCATGCTTGGATAAGGGTCTGGTATGGATTTTGGGATGGGGTCCCCCTTGGGGCAACCCAAAGGGCTTGGTATGGATTGGGGGTGCCTTTTAAACATTTTTGTATAGCCAGGAATGGTATTGTATTGCTGGCATTTTTTTTTCTTTATAAATGTCAGTTTTGCTGCAGCAAGCTCTATACATGGTACAGATGTGCCACTTTACAGGCAGACTAAGGGGACCCCGGGGCACTATATTTAAAGGAATTTTTCATTTTTATTGTTTCACTTTAAGCATCATTAAAATCACTGCTTCTGTCTTGTTTAGTTTGATTGATACATGTCCCCCCAGGGCAGTTCTCAGGCCCCCATACCCTTTTTATGGCCAATAACTTGCATATAAGCCTTCAAAATGGGGACTTTTGATTTTTCAAATTTGGATCCTATAGACTTTTATGGTATTCGGGCGGGAACTGAACTGGAGGTAGTTCGGCCCATCTCTACTCATCAGGGAGCAAATTGAAGGTAAAGCCTGTCTTAGGGCCAGTTCACACTAGCCAGATATTGAATGAATGAATGAATGAAAAACTTATAAAGCGCGGCGCATGCGAACTGAATCGCTTCTGGGCGCTTATATTGCATGTAATTCACACCGCATTGCTGTGCAGATCACATGCAATGTCTGTGCGATGCAAATTCAGCCATACACACTGTATGGCAGAATTTTAATCGTATTTGTACCAAACTCGTGCAGGACCCTTTTTTTGTCCGCACCGGAATCGGATTGCATGTGTGTTTATACCCATGCGATCAGATTCTGCAAGTCATGCTGCATTTTGCAAACTGATTGTGGGGTGTCGGTAACTTAACATACACGCGGCAATCAGTTTGCCTGAACAGGCTGCAATTTTTGATGCAGTGCGGATTTTCAACAAATGCACTGTGAATTCTCACTGCATCCAGTGTGAACCGGCCCTTAGAGGGGTGTGTACCAAACCAGACACATTGCAGCAGAAAATTTAAGCCCCTAACACACTATTAGATTTTCTGCATATTTTTGTCTTCAGATTTACCAAAACCATGTAGTGGAAGGGCCTGCCTGATTGCATACAAATTGAAATTCTTACGGTTTGACCCTTATATTATATGGTTTTGGTAAATCTGAAGACAAAAATCTGCAGAAAATCTGATAGTGTTTATGGGGTCTAAGGTGATATTGGTTTAGAAAGCCTCTGTAATGTTTGGGATTCCCATTACCATTAATTAACAGGCAATAAAAGGTGTACCTATACAGAATAACTGACTGCAGTGGCTTGCTGCTGTTGCTGTAAGAGTTGTGATTGAAAAACAATAAGGGCGGACACACGGTCCGTATTCATCCAATTCCCCATAGGGGAGAGCGGAGGAAAGACAGGGCGGTCTCTGCACAGTGTACGGGGACCGCCCTTTCCGCCGACAGCTCAGCAGGGATTTATGGATGATCCCCGCTGAGCCGGCAGACACACACGGGGCAGATCAATATGGATCTGCTCCGTGTGAAAGGGCCCTAACTTGTATTTGTAATTCTTTTACTTATGCCTGTAAACCTTGAGGCCTTGTTTTGACTTGCAGTTGGGCGGCATCAAAAATGTGCAGTTGTCTGCAAAAATTGGGTAAAAACAGGTGGGAAAGAGGTGTTGTATCTCTAAATCTAGGTCTAAATCTACCCTAAATCACCTGGGCTTGGTTTTTGCTTATCTGAGCTTGGCTTTGTACCGTCTCTCTTAGGCCTTTTTCACACTTTCTCAATATACTGACGCTATTGCATTAATGTGAGTTATTTTGTGTGTTTGACGTACATTAAAGGTACATAAAAATGCCCCCCAAAACAAACTATGCACGTTTCTGTAAATATTTGCCAGCAAATTCGCCAGATGAAGGGCTCCCAAGCATTGCACTTTTGTTTGTTCTTGATGTGATCCTTCTCCAATAAAACCCATTTGGACTTAATCTGAAGATCCACGGTGTGCTCACACATATCTACAGTTATTGTGCATGTTCCATTTCTCTGCTGGAGGTTGCTGCAGCACCCAACACTTTAGAGCTCATTCCAGGAATGTATGCTATGGAAATATGGATGATTACCTATGCACTTTTTTGGCACAATTGGCACAATAAAGGTATGTTAAAAATGCATCCAAAACACCATTTTTTTTTTTTTTTTACAGAATTGACTTTAACGTGCAGCAACCACTCTGCAAAGGTGCCAGCATGTGTTTGCGGCATGTTATCGTAGACTCGAATAGAAGGAGTTGAGATGTTTTTAACTCCTTTCAAACTCAGCATTAAGTGACGTAAATGCTTCATGTTTTGATAATTAGAAAACATCGGTGTGCTGTCCAAATATGGCAGACTGCGTTACTAGGAATTTGAGGAGTGTTAAAAACGTGCCTCCCTGTATTTAATACCAGTGTGAAAAAGGCCTTAGGGAAACAACATGTTTGCTCAGAGGTTATGTAGTAGTGGTATACTTCATCTGGGCCAGATTATTCTTTTTGGAATGTACCTGTAAAGAGTGGAGACCAGTGGCCAGAAACTAGCTAGGCAGTGGATCAGATGAAATCAAGTAGTCTAAATCACAAGGCACAGAATCAGAGCTGGGGTCACAAGCTAGGGTTAGTTCAGGCGGTTGAGAATTATCACCAGGATCACAAGCCAGGGTCGCAGCAGGCATCAAAGAATCAGCATTTTGGTTACAATTCAAGGTTAGCCACAAGTAGCAGTAGCGATTACACAAGGCAAGCATCAATATTATTATTTAATAGGATTTAAAACTGTAGCTAGCCAATCACCCGCAGTTGCAGGCGATTGACCAGATGCAGGTAAGACTAAGGCCCCTTTCACCCTGGGCACGGGAGGTGCGGTGGCGGTATAGCGGCGCGATTTTTAGCGCTGCTATACCGTCATATTTATTCGCTTGCTAGCGATGCGGTTTTAACCCCCACTAGCGGCCGAAAAAGGGTTAATACTGCCTGCAAAGCACCTTTGGAGAGGCGCATTGCCGGCGGTATTTCCGCGGTTTCCCATTGATTTAAATGAGAAGGTGCGGTGTAGGAGCGGTAAACACCCGGCTCCTATACCGCTCCAAAGATGCAGCTAGCAGGACTTTTGGAACGGTTCTGCTACTGCACTGCTTCAGTGTGAAAGCCTTTGGGCTTTTACACTGAAGACTGCAGGGCACGTTTTTTTCAGGCGGTATAGCAGTGCTATTTTTAGCGCTTTACCGCCTAAAAAAAGTGTTATTGTGAAAGGGGCCTTACTAAAACTGTAAAGTGAATTTAATTCACTAAAGCAAAGGCTGCAGTGGCAGAACAGATAAGTTTTGCTTCAGTCCATGGGAGACACACATTTAAGGTCCAGCAGACTCAGCTCCTGTCCTGTCAATAACAAAACCCTCAGTTTTATATCTGCTACCATAGTTGGTACAACTGCTACATAGAACAGCATTGTTTGCAAGACAATGTACAGGATTCTGCATACATGACCAGATCATCTGAGCATTCTTTCTGATTGATGTGTTTAGTAAGGATTAAAGATTTTATGGAATCACTATTCTGCTAGCAAATACTGCCTCACTAGAAAATTAAAAAAGATTATGGTAATCTGAAGAAAGAAAATACAGTAGCATTTCAAACAACATTTAACAATCTTTTTATAGTAGAGGGAAGCTTGTGTAATACTTTGTGTAGCGATACCTCGTAGTCGGAAGCCAAAGGTCAGGATCAGGAAAAGAAGGGACGTCACCTGGCCAAAATCTTTAACAGGAACTTAGCAGAGACACTCAGGATATGTTGACCAAGGCAAAGGCATGAAAGCAATGAACAAGGCAGTTTAAATAGCCAGAAGGGGCTGGCTGTAGGCTGGACTGATGAGCAGGTAATAATATCCAGATAGGAATTAATGAGCAGCCTGTGCACTGAGAAGAGAGCTGCTAAGAGCCCAGCCCTGACATACAAATAAATAAGACAATAAAGGTACTCTGAGATATACCGTTAAACATCTGCAGTATTATAACAGTAATTAATATAAATAAACTGCATTTACCTAGCAACAATATATACAGACAGTCTTAACTAGCTTTAAAAAAAATCGGCAGGTAAAGTTGGGGCCCTTGAAGAAAGCACATTCAATAAATTCAATAAATGTTCAAGTCAGACAGGGATACGTCATCTCCTCTCTCCACACCAGCCTTCAGACACACTTTCCCTTACTCTGTTACATCAACCAATCACAATTCTCCAGTCGAAACAGACCCAGCCAAAATGTCTGCCCCCTGCACTGGAGACACTCTATAGATTAACATTTTTAAGTGGTCTCCTTAAAGATGGTTGCCAAACTTCTGCAATAATGAATATTTAGTTTAACCCTGTCTACATTGCAGAAAGATAAGACAGCAGAAAAAAAGGAAGTTTCCAGCTAAAGTCCAGGTTACATTTGCATGACAAAGGGCCAGCTACAGCCAATAAATGAGAGTGTGGAAAGATTAGGAATTCAAGTCTGAATTGTATTGCTGTTAATGACTCAATCAGTAAGATTTCTTCTTACGTTTTATCCCTATGACAAAAATTTCCTATTAAACAAATTAGGCGAATGTGCATTACTAGCACAGGAAAGAACAAAGATCAATATGCACTTAAAGTGAAAATAATTATAATAAATAAACATCTTATACTTACCTCCTCTGTGCAGTTGGTTTTGCACAGAGCAGCCTGGATCCTCTTCTCCTTGGGTCTCACTTCACTGCTCCTAGCCCCTCCTTCCTTTGAGTGCCCCCACAGCAAGCAGCTTGCCACAGGAGGCACCCAAGCCGAGTCAGAGTTCTGTGTATCCATTCAGACACAGAGACCCCCGACCTGGCCCCGTCCTCTCTCTCCCCTGATTGGCTGATTGACTTTGACAGCCGCAGGAGCCAATGGCACCACTGCTCTGTCTCAGCCAATCAGGAGGAGTGTGCTGGATGGCGACACAGACTGTAATAAAATAATGGCAAATCTTTGTCTCACTAGGGAAATTTTCATTCACTTCCTTATCTGTGACCTCAATTTGAAGTGAGTGTCACCAGGTACTATGCAGGACTAGAAGTAAGAAAACCAAGGGCCTGCCAAAAACCTGTAGCATTGGAGAGTGGAGAAGATTTTTCTGTTCCCCCATACAAAAGCAAGAATTTAACCCTTGCAGAGCAGGGGAAGCCCCAATGCAAAGGTCAATTTTTATTTTATGTAGAGTTCATCTTTATCTATTCAGAATCATATCTATCTATCTATCTGTATGTCTATCTTGATGTGAAGGAAAAAAAAGTAAAGTAAAAAGACGATAATGGGAAAATGGAGCTATAATGAAAAAGCATCATGATAAAAGAGAGGTAAAATAGGAAAAGGGAATTTCAAAAAGCGTTTCAGCGAGGTGCTGGCAGTAGAATGTAAGGTTTAATTCATATGTCTAAGCGTCCAGGTCAACGCTTGTCTGTAAAGAGAGATTCCAAAGTTCTTTGTGGCTGTGAGCCAATATTTAGACCTGACCACAGCTCCGCACTGCCCTATAGCTGTGTTTATCTTACCGCTGGAATGAAAGTGCACCCTTTCTCCTTGGAAAAAAAAAGGTTTCTTAAAATACACACACCATAAAACAACATTTTATTGTACCAAGAGAAAGGAGATCCAATGTTTCTAAGCGAACCTTCTCAGACCTTACTTTCTGCCTTTTTATATTCCATTTACGGTCCATGTGTTGCCAAGGCAAGGTTTAATGGAATGTCACCATTAACATAATATGTTACCCCCCCCCCCCCCAAAAAAAAAATGAACAACTAATGGTCACATAGATGCAATTCAAATCTCCATAGACTGTATGTTGTTGGTAAATGGTAAAATAACACATTTGCTTTAGACATATGTGCCTGCATTTCTTTTGCCTACATTCTGCATTTCTTTTGAATTCTTTAGCTCACCATCTTCTGTGACTATTTTCAATACATTGGAATCTTTTTCAGTTCAAAATATTACACATTAACCAACCTAAATTTCCCTGTATTTAAACAAATCTCACTGACTTTTCATTAACTTTACTACTTTCAGAATTTGTAAATTAAGATTCTTTAGAGGTAAGCTCTCTTACAGATATTTTGTTGAGCTTGAAGTGGTATGGAACATTTAAAAAGCTGTACAATCCAAAGGAAGCAGTGTATGTAAACTCTATAATACAGAAATTATGGGGCAGATCCACAGAGATCTGCACCCGCACAGCGTATCAGAGATACGCTACACCGCCGTAACTTACCCGGCTTTAGTTTGAATCCATAAAGATTTTGCGCCGTAAGTTACGGCGGCGTATGTCTATCTCTGGCGGCGTAACGGCGTGTAATTCAAATCGGCGATTAGGGGGCGTGTTTCATTTAAATGAAGCGCGTTCCGGCGCCGAATGAACTGTACATGCGCCGTCCCTAAATTTCCCGCCGTGCATTGCGCTAAATTACGTCGCAAGGACGTCATTTTTTTAACATAGACGTGAATTACGTCCATCTCGATTCACGGACGACTTACGCAAAAAAAAAAATCAAAATAAACGCGGGAACGACGGCCATACTTAACATGGCAGGTCTAACTATACGCCACGAAATACCAGCTTTAACTATACGCCGGAAAAAGCCGACTAGAGACGACGTAAAGGAATGCGCCGGCCGCTCGTACGTTCGTGGATCGTCGTAAATCGCTAATTTGCATATCCGACGCGGAAAAAAACGCAAACTCCACCCAGCGGGCGCCAAAGTTTTGCATCTAAGATCCAAAGGCGTACGAAGCCGTACGCCTGTCGGATCTTACCCAGATGCCGTCGTATCTTGGTTTGAGGATTCAAACTAAAGATACGACGCGGGAAATTTGAAAGTACGCCGGCGTATCAGTAGATACGCCGGCGTACTTCGTCTGTGGATCTGACCCAAAATATTTAATATTAGAAATGGGGGCTTAAATTAATTTAGATTTGTCCTGGTCACAACTGTTTTTATATCAGTGCTGGGATGGATAGATTGATATACTATAAAACCACACAGACACACCTATATAGGGCATTGTTTTATCTATGTATTCCATAAAACAAAAAATTCTGATCAGCCAGTATTGTGATCCAGGAAACCCTTCCAGGCAGCAAGAAGGTAGGTCCTGGGCCAATCTACTTGCTACACTGCAATTGAAATACTGCTGATCCAGCACACATTCCAGCCTACAACTGGACAATTAGGAAGTAGCAGCAATTTAATAAAGGCATTTGTGTCTTTCTCCAATCTTGTAAACATGTTAATAGCATTTTATTACATTCACTGTGGAAATCAATATAGCATTGAGGGGTGAAAGTGAATTCAAAAATAGACTTTGTTTTTTGCAGAGAAGCCTCTGGGACCTTACAATGAGGCCATAGATCACTTCACATGATAACCTTGCCATCACTTAGAATAGCAAAGCAATACATACCTGTATATCATTTTTATAGACAAACAAATCTTATGTTTCGGGATATTGTCTGACAAAATTATTTTATTTTCAATCCATCTATAGACAAACAGACCAACAAAACCAAAAACAAACAAACAAACAATTTTTCTACTTCAGTCTTTTAAAAACAATTAGTGCCACTGTGATAAAAAGTATACAGTATATATAGTGAGAACAAAAAGTATGATTCGGGTGCAAAGCATTGCAAAAGTAAGTTACAATTTTATGCAAAAAAATGCTAATAACAAAATAAAATGGAAAACAATTAACCGGTTATCGACCAGCTCACGCCGATATATGTCGGCAGAATGGCATGTATAGGCAGATTAACGTACCTGTATGTCGCCTTTAACCTCTTGACCACTGGGCACTTAAACCCCCTTCCTAACCAGACCAATTTTCAGCTTTCGGTGCTCTCACAATTTGAATGACAATAACTCAGTCATACAACATTTTGCCCATCTGAAATTTTTGTCCTTTTTTCCCCACAAATAGAGCTTTCTTTTGGTGGTATTTGATCACCTCTGGGTTTTTTATTTTTTGCGCTATAAAAGAAAAAACACTGAAAATTCTGTAAAAAAAAATCTTGTTTCTGTCATATTAGCAGGTATTGCGGAGTATTGGGGGTATTGCAGAGTATTGGGGGTATTGCAGAGTATTGGGGGTATTGCAGAGTATGGGGGGTATTGCAGAGTATGGGGGGTATTGCAGAGTATTGGTGTTATTGCAGAGTATTGCACAGGGAGGGATGGATGGCTGGATCTGTGACTGCATTTGTCACAGATCCAGCCCACAGCAGCTGCTGCTGCTTCCGCTCTCCCCCTCTCCTCTCACACTGTACCGATCGGTACAGAGAGGAGAGGATCACGTCATTTGACGGAGCGTTCACGTGGTAAACGGCCGCTATCAGCGGCAATTTACCGCGATCTGTGATGCGCCGGGTCTTCCAGATGATTCCGGGAGTGCGCCCCAGGGGGCGCGCGAGTGAAGGATTCTGGGAGGACGTCCCGGGGACGTCCTCCCAGAATAACTCCACCGCGCTGTAGACGTCTTTTGTCTATGGCGCGGTGGGGAAGTGTTTAAGAAGCGCTATTGTGAGCGCCTGTGCGCCTGCCACAAGCTCTGTGAGTGTGATCGCGAGTCCCATGGACTCGATGTCCGCGGGGATACCCGCAATCGTTTCACGTTTACACAGTAATAAGTGCATATTTATAGCACTGATCGCTGTGTAAATGTGAATGGTCCCAAAATAGCAACAAAAGTGTACGATGTGTCCGCCATAATGTCGCAGTCACGATAAAAATCGATGTAACTAGTAAAAAGAAAAGAAAATGCCATAAAGCTATCCCCTATTTTGTAGACGCTATAACATTTTTGCGCAAACAATTTAACAAACACTTATTGCGATTTTTTTTACCAAAAATATGTAGAAAAATACATATCGGCCAAAACTGAGGAAAAAAAATATGTTTTTTTATATATTTTTTGGGGATATTTATTATAGCAAAAAGTAAAAAATATTGCCTTTTTTTTCTAAATTTTTGCTCTTTTTTTGTTTATAGCGCAAACAATGTTAAATTAAAAACGACAGAGGTGATCAAATACCACCAAAAGAAAGCTCTATTTGTGGGGAATCTTCTTTGGGAGCCATGTCTCACAACCACACAATTGTCAGGTAAAGCAACGCAGTGCCGAATGGCAAAAAGTGCTCTGGTCTTTGCCCAGCCATATGGCCCGGGGCTGAAGTGGTTAAATATTAATGGTTAAAAAAAAAAAAATTGTTTTTTTGTGATCCGATGATGTCACCATTGATTTACAAAATCCGTCTGACCAAGCCTTCACGTTGCTACAGAAAATAATTTTCGTGGCCGGGAATCTTCTTTTCTCTCTGGGAATTTTCTTTTCTTGCACATGCGCATTCTTTCGAAATTCGAACCGTGTATGGCCAACATTACACACCTCCAGTATTATCTGGGAGTGTATTTACCATGCAAATGCCGACTGCACCTAAATCTATTCACTATGGGCCTAATCCTCAAAAAACTGGCGCAACGTAACTTTTTCCATTTAAGTTACACCGCCGCAAAATCTCTAACTAAGTGCCCGATCCACAAAGCACTTACCTAGAAATTTTGAGCGGTGTAACTTAAATCGGGCCGGCGCAAGGCGTTCCTCTTCTCCAGGGGGCGATTACCATTTAAATGAGGCGCGCTCCCGCGCCGGCCGTACTACACATGCTCGTGACATCATTGCGCAAAATTACGTTACGTCGGGCTTTGTGGATTGCGACGGGACAATAAAGTTGCGTCGAGTAAAAAAAAAGATACGGCGCCAAAAAAAAATGTAAATTTTAAAAAAATCGCGTCGCGAGCAAGAAAGGTCTGTTTTTACAAGGTGTAAACAGTTTACACCTTGTAAAAGCAGCCCTAATTTTGCGTTAGCAAAATAAAACTTACGGAGAAAAAACGAAGCTGAAAAGCTTCGTGGATCTCCGTAAGTCCTAATTTGCATACCCGAGGCGGCATTTTGACGCAAAATGCCCCCAGCGGCGGATGCGGTACTGCATCCTAAGATCCGACAGTGTAATTCAATTACACATGTCGGATCTTCGTCCTAACTATGGGAAACTGATTCTGTGGATCAGTTCCATAGTTAGGACCAGGGATACGACGGAGTAACAGCAGTTACTCCGTCGTATCTCTTTTGAGGATTTGGCCCTATAGGCTCAATTCACTGCTGCATGTTTACTGCTGTCTATGCCCTTATTAATGAGATTCACCCTCTCTATTTGTCCTAATTACTGTTATCAACAAGAGTGAATGTGAGAGAAAGTCCTATAGTTGGATTGTCACCAGAACAGAAATATATTGAAAACCTTCTAACCAGGGAATCCCTCACTTTGGATAGATTTCCTCTCATTTTCTGCTTTGGCTATGGGACAGGAAGTGAAAGAAAATCTATACAATGGGAAAGAAATGGCAAAGTTTTGCCTTTGGTTCTACTTTAAAACCCAATTGAAGATACAAAAAGGGAAATGCAATCTGAAAGCCTTGGTTCTAATAATTTTCATCTTTAGTCTTTCATATTTTTTTATTTTTTCCTGTTACAACCCTTGTAGGGTTCAAAATATGACTGTACAGTTCCAAAGGGCACTGTGAGGTTGATTTACTTCATCTTCTAACGTCAGCTTGTTCAATTTTCACTTTGGCACAAAAAAAACTAGAAGCTGATTGGTTTCTATGCAGAGTTGCACTCTTCAGTTTTAGTAAATCAACCTGTGTGAAGAAGCTTATATTGAAGGGTGTAGCAGTTTCTCGGCTCCACCAGCACAGGCCACTGCAGAGTGAAGCCTGGAACATGCATTTTTAGCTAATGTAAAATATTTTTTTATCACAGATCAGTCACAAATGATATAATTTTGAGGTCAATGACTATTAGGAGAGGATATAAAAATGTGCCAAATACCGTACATGTTATTTTCAATGTTATTTTCAGCCATGCAATTTTTATTGTTGTCTCTCATTGGTTCCTGGTGCTGAAAATCACAACTGCTACAGGTAATAATGATCACTATATCTTAGTGAACTGAAAGTAATGACAGCTGCCAGTGGCAAAAAGATGACAGGAGGTGTAGCAGCTATTAGTGGGAAGAGGGATGGTGGCTTTATATCAAATGGCATACAACGTGTAAGACATCTCTTCAATGTTTTAAATGAACATCAGGCTCACTTCACACATCAGAATACATTTTTTTTAGAAAAAAAAAGTGGCAGTAAGTTTCAGCCCAATAACATTTGAAAATGTCATTTACGTGTCTGATATCTTGTCTTATATCTTCTTGTATTAAAGTTTCATTGAGTGTATTGTGTTTAAAAGCCTCTACTTTGAAATCAGTGAAAAATATCACGTAGTTCTATATAAAAAAAAAACGTATCGCTGCAGCTTGGTGAACCAGCAGGGAAAAAAAGTGAAGAAAAAATATATTGGCATGCAATTTTGACAATTGCAGGCTTAAACATGTTTTTTTAATATCAATGTTTAGGTAAACAAATGTAGTCTTATGCATTTGGCTGCATTTCACTTTAGTAAAAGAATGCTATACTGGATGGGCAGCCTCAATTCTTACCATAGCATTCCAATCGATCTAAGCCTCTTAAACTAGCTACGGCTTTCTTCTAAAATTGAATATCTATGAGAGACGATGAATTTTAAATACATCATTGGTTGAACATTTCTCAGACTCTAATAGGCGTTGCTTGAAATTTATAATTAAATTATTTCTGAGTCGCATTGCTTTCATAACGTAACAGTTATAATCACAGTCTATATCTTGGCAGAACCTGTTTTTTTAAAGAAAAAAAAAAAAAGGTCCTAGTTTTAGCTTTCCCTCTGTGACTGTGAAAGAAGTCTTTATGCCGCATGGACCCTAGTGGTGAATTAATTTTAGGAAGTTTGAGCAGATGAGAATAAGGCTTTCTGTGTGATCATTTGAAGAGTATTCCACAGGTCTGATTGCAGGTCTGAGAGAAAACACAAAGGTTTTACTGTCTAATGTCCTTTTAGAAAAAGCCTCATTGTGACATTACAGTTGGTTTACTATAAGACGCAATTCACTGCAATACGTGTACCTTTTATGTACGGCAGTTCAATGTTGCCACCTAGTAAAAGTTCCTGATAAAAATATATAATTATATATATTTGTGTGTGTGTATATATATATATATATATATATATATATATATATATATATATATATATATATACTGGATTAATTCACTAACTTCACTATCAAAGAAACAAATTGAAAATAGGTTCTAAAATAATAATATTCACCAAATAGAATTTTATCAAAGATTATACCGATGTTAAGAACACAATAGTTATAAAACTATATAGTTTCCTTTTCACAGACAAACACACACAGAGCAAGGAGCAACTGGTAGTAACTTGTAGAACCCAATTAGAATTTCATTATTTGATTCAAATAAAGTGAAAAATGATTGCTTGGTATAGTTATTGTACTAAGAGATCATTAATACTTATTACATTATACTTACCCAGGGCCGGGACAAGGGGTGGGCAGGAAGGGAGGCTGCCCTGGGCACTGTGGTATCATGTGAGGTAGGGGGCACCACAAGGAGATTGGGGGAGGGGGGATTTGGGGGCAGCAGGGGGTAAGAATTGTTTTAGGAGGGAAGATTTGGAGAGGAGTGCTAGGATTGGTGATTTAGGGGGATGATTTGTGTTGGGAAGAGGGATGGGGGAAGTGGATTTGTACTAGGAGGGGGGGTTGGTTAGTTTGTGCTAGGATGGAGAAGTTGAATTTGTCCAGGGAGGGGGGATCTGGAGTTTGGGGAGAGGATTTGTGCTTGAGGGGAAAATTTGAGGGGAAGAGGATTTGTGCTAGATGGGGTGGGGGCTTTTTGGGGGGTATTTGTGCTGGGAGCATACTGGAAGAGAGAGTATGTGAGGTGAGAGGAGAAGGTGGGGGCAAAGATTTGTGCTGGGAGGGGGAATTCCAGCAGGGGGCAGATTTGTACTGGTAGGAGGGGGAATTTCTGCTTGGATGGTAAGCATGTTATTTTTTTCTTTTTTTTGAGGGGGGCGTGGGAATTTGCTGACACAGAATGCTCATACATCTTGTGGGGTGGGTGCATTTTGACATGTTCGCTCTGGGCTCTAAATGACCTTTTCTCTGCACTGTACTTACTTATAAAAAAAAATAATGTATTTATTGGCGTACAGCACTCACTTTTTTACCCTGAAAATAGAGGGTAAACTGTGCCTGCGTGTTATAAGCAGGAGGCTGTGGAAAGATTTTTTCTGAAACTTTGCTCTTAAAGTTAGGGTGCGTGTTATACGCCTGTGCGTGTTATACGCCGATAAATACGGTAGTTTGCAATTATAATTTTTACAATTCTATGAATACCTTGTTGCAACTATACAAAATGTCAGTATTACAGTAGTATATCATCCTGGACCCACCTTATCAATCTACAATAGCAAGTTTTGTTTTAGTAACTAAGTTGTTTACAAATGACTAAACATGACAATGACAATATGTATTGTTAATTAAATACTTTCAATAGAAAACTATTGATAAAAAAATACAATGTCAGTAATACAGTAAAGCTTTCCTCATATGCCCCAGCATTTTTAGGCATAGAAAGTTTAACTAGATTCTGTCACTCTTCATTAAGCCTGTGCACAGCATTATGCATCGTCTATTGTGTAACAAATGCTAAAACACAGACAGAAGCTTAGATAGCCTTAAAAAATTTAGTCCAGGACAGCATACTTAAAGAAACACTGGGAATTTTGAGACTTGCATGTTAAGTCATGTAAGCAGACCTGACTCGCCACCAGCTCCTGCCAAGCTGGCCAAGGGCACCACCCCACTTTGATTTCAGATACGGTATGCACACACCTGTAAAGGGAGAAACACTACCATTTTGTCACTCACATTCCCCTGGCTTGAGGCCCACCTCCATGATTACCTACTTCCGCTCTAAAAGATTTTATCCCCTTCACGACCAGGCCATTTCTTGCTGTTTGGCACTGTGATACATTAACTGGCGATTGCACGGTCATGCAACACTGTACCCAACGGAAATTGATATCATTGTTTTCACACAGAGCTTTCTTTTGGTGGTATTTGACCAGCACTATTTTTTTATTTTTTTTGTGATGTAAACAAAAAAAGATTAATCGTTTTAAAAGAAAACATTTTTTTTTACTTTCTGCTATAAAATATGCCCAATAAAAATAAAATAAAAATGTCTTCATAAATTTTGACTAAAATGTATTCTGCTACATGTTTTGTAAAAAATGTGTATTTTGATTGGTTTGCGTGAAAGTTATAGTGCCTACAAACTTTGGTATATACTGGAATTTTTTATTTTTTTTATTTTATTTTTACTACTAATGGCGGCGATCAACGACTTATAATGGGACTGCAATATTGGAGCGGGCAATCTGACACTGGGGGGAACTGCCACTGACATCACCAGCGACATTAACACAGTGATTAGTGATTATACTGTCACTGTACTAATGACACGGGCTAGGAGGGGGTTAACATCTAGGGCAATCAAGGGGTTAAATATGTGCCTAACTATGTGTAATGTGTGTAGCAGTGTGCTGCTATTACTAACCAATCTCTCTATTACTCATCCCTGGGATGAGAAACTGACAGATCCTCCCTTCGTATAGAGCTCTGTGTTCTTTACCAACACAAGAGCTGTGAATGCACACAGCCAATAAGCAGGTCCCGTCCATAAATCATTACCTGGGACTTGCTGACAGGCTCCTGCTGTGAACAATCACAGTGGGAGGTAGGTAAGGGATGCACATGAGCATGCCCTAAACCTGGAAGTAGGCAGCGACATACGGGTATGTCGCTTAGCCTATAGCGGCTGCTCATCCACAGTACAGTAAGGGCATGTGGTCGCTAAGTGGTTAAAGGAATGTCCACATAAACAGCCTTTTAACAATGTAAGAAAAAGAAAAGAAAGGCAATTCAGAGGTTAATGAAACAGAGTTAAAGCAGCATGGGAAAAATCAAAGGAACACTCGCTAGTTGAATGAGAGTATGTTGAGGGACAAGTGAATTTGGTCAAATTGGTCTTTCTATAGGGCCCCGTCAAACATAGGCATAAGGCTAGGCTGGTAGCTTCATAAAATCAGGAGGCAGGGGAAGTAGAGGAGTAGAGGCTCACATTTCAGAGGCAGAAGTACTACACTAAACTCATTCATATCTATTCATTTTCCCAAACTGTGTGCATTATTTTTCCTACTCAGATTCAGGAATCAAGCAGTGTGTACTCCCTTCCTGGTGTTGAAATCCTTCCTCTTACAAGATCCTACCACCATAATTAAATTTCTCTTTGAAAACTGACCTGTGTTTTTTATCACACAAATCCACAGCCCAAAAGAAAGCTAATCATAGACCTAATACTGCATGCATGTCATTTATGTTTACCTGCTCCACACTATAATGAAACATCACTTATATACAACAAATTATTTAGCTGTTTAACTGGATTTTCATTGGTGTTTCTGTGCCATAAAAGCAATTATTTCAGGGATTTCACTTTTGTATTTCAAAGAAATTGATAAATCATCATGGCTTTTCATCCACATTCTTTTCCAAAAACTCTGTTGAGAACTGGTGTCACTGTAACAAGAGAAGCTCAACTCTGAATACCTTTTAGGCCACAAGCATCCTCTGGTAATGCAGTGAAGAAACTATTTGAGATTGGGATGAGCTTTATGTTCGGGTCGAACATGATTTCAACTTGAACATTGGCTGTTTGCCCGTTTGCCGAATAGAAAACAATTTGGGGTGTTTGCAGCAAATTCGAATGCTGCGGAACACCCTTTAAAAGTCTATGGGAGAAATAAATCAAAAGTGCTAATTTTAAAAGTTAATATGCAAGTTATTGTCATAAAAAGTGTTTGGGGACGTGGGTTCTGCCCCAGGGGACATGTATCAATGCAAACAAAAGTTTTAAAAACTGTATTTTTTTCGGGAGCAGTGATTTTAATAATGCTTAAAGTGAAACAATAAAAGTGAAATATTCCTTTAAATGTCATACCTGGGGTGTGTCTGTAGTATGTCTGTAAAGTAGTACATGTTTCCTGTGTTTATAACAGTCCCTGCACAAAATGACATTTCTAAAGGAAAAAAGTTATTTAAAACTACTCGCTACCCTATAATGAATTGTCGGGTCCCGGCAATACAGATAAAAGTCATTCGAACAAATGACATGGGTTCCCCCCCAGTCCATTACCAGGCCCTTTGGGTCTGGTATGAATATTAAGGGGAACCCCAAACCAAAAAAAATTGAAAATGCGTGGGGGTCCCTCCAAATTCCATTACCAGGGGCCCTTCAGGTCTGGTATGGACATTAAGGGGAACACTGTGCCAAATAAAAAAAATGGGGGGCCCCTATGCCAATATTTTTTAAAATGTGGTGCAGGGTTCCCCTTAATATCCATACCAGACCTGAATGGTCTGGTAATGAAATTGGGGGGACCCCCACGCATTTTTTTGGGGTTCGGGGTTCCCCTTAATATTCATACCAGACCCAAAGGGCCTGGTAATGGACTGTGGGGGGGGGGGGACCCATGTCATTTTTTTCAATGACTTTTGTCTGTATTGCCGGGACCCGACAATTCATTATATATTTCCTTTAGAAATGTCATTTTGTGCAGGGACTTTTCTAAGAACGGGAAACATGTGCTACTTTACAGGCATATTATAGACACCCCCAGGTATGAAATTTAAAGGAATATTTCACTTTTATTGTTTCACTTTAAGCATTAATAAAATCACTGCTCCCAAAAAAACTCAGTTTTAAAAAAGGGAAAATTTATATCAAATACTTACCGTAATTTTCCTTTCCTGATGGACTCCATGGCAGCCTACGTGTGGGTTAATCCCGCCTCTCATACCTCATAGGACCCTACTCCCATAAATATTTGCTTCTAGCCAGAGACCGTGTTCCGTAATATAGCCTACTCCAGCAAGGGAGGGAACTCCTGCTGCCATGGAGTCCATCAGGAAAGGAAAATTACGGTAAGTATTTGATATAAATTTTCCCTTTTCCTGACAGACTCCATGGCAGCCTACGTGTGGGAAATGACTAGCCATACACACCCGGGTGGGCAAATGCTGGTTAACGAAAAAAAGATTTATTTGACATTGTCCATAGATAAAACATGCAAACCAAAATTAACCGACGATAAGGAGGCCGGTTCTACGCAATAATGCGTCATAAATGTATTCAAAGACGACCATGCGGCTGCTTTACAAATTACTTCCGGGGAGACGTGACGGGCAGCCGCCCACGATGTGGAGATGCTCCGAGTGGAGTGTGCAGTCACCACGTCTGGAGGAGCCAACCCTTTTGCTCTGTAGGCCACTTGGATGGCTTGGACGATCCACCTAGCAATAGTCCTGGAGGAAGCACGCATTCCTTTATTTTTACCTTGAAAGGTGACAAGTAGATGATCTGACTGTCGGAACGAAGTAGTAGCTTCAAGGTATTGTTTCAGAACTTCTCCAACATCCAAAGGATGTACACTAGAATCTTCAGATGAACGAAAGGTTGGAAGGACAATCTCCTGATTCTCGTGAAAGACAGATGTTACTTTTGGGTTAGAACCCAACATAGGAATTAACACGACCCGATCCGGGAAGAAGGTGAGAAATGGTTCTTTGGAACCTAGAGAACCAATTTCAGATACTCTCTTGGCTGACGTAATGGCAACAAGGAAGGCAACTTTGATAGAGAGATCCTTGATGGACAAATGATTCTCCTGATGATCTTCTGAGAAATAATCCAGAACCGTAGGAAGATCCCACTTGGAAAACCTTGGTCTCCTCTGAGGTCTAAGTCTCACCGCACCTTTAAAGAATTGCCTGACAAGTGCGTGCCTGGCCCAGGATATGCCTGTGAAGGCGGAGATGGCTGAAATCTGGACTCTCAAGGAGCTGACAGACAGGGGTAGGTCAAGACCTGTCTGGAGGAACCCCAGTACATCCTGAACTTGGGGATTACTAAGAGAACTATTCACAGAGGTAACAAAGTCTGAGAATTTAGACCATATCTTCTGATACACCTTGTTGGTACTTGACCTTCTGGCATTTAACAGGGTTGGAACGGCTTTACTTGGGCATCCTAATGCTTCCAACCTTGCCCTCTCAAAAACCAAGCCATTAGATGTAGATGTGTTGGACAAGGGTGAGGAGTTATTCCTTGTAGTAGAAGATCTGGTCTGGATGGAAGCTGAATTGGATCCCGGAAACTGAGTTGTGCCAGTAATGGAAACCATGGCCTGTTGGGCCAGTATGGGATTATTGCTATTATTTCGACCTTCTCCCATCTGAGTCTCGACAGGAAACGGAGAATGACAGGTGTCGGGGGAAAGGCGTATGCTTTCTGGAACCTCCACTGGTCTGTCAGGGCATCCACTCCGAAGGCTTGGGGACAACGACTTCTCGTGTAGTACTTCCCTAGTTTGAAGTTGCACGGGGATGCGAATAGATCTACTTCTGGGGCAATCCCCAGAGATAGAATCCAGTTGAAGACTTCGTTGTGGAGAGACCATTCGTTGTTGTCGAGCGACTTCCTTGAAAGAAAATCCGCCTGAGAGTTTTGAACTCCGGGAAGATATACTGCTGTCAAGTTTATTAGATGTGTTTGAGCCCATGACATGATCGGGTCTACTTCTTTCAGTAGAGAAAGACTGCGGGTGCCCCCCTGTCTTTTGATATAAGACACTGCTGTCGTGTTGTCCAGTCTCAGGAGGACTGAGGATCCCTTGATCAAGTGAGAGAAGGCTTGAAGAGCATGGAAGGCTGCTCGAAGTTCCAGTACATTGGAAACTACCTTTTGAGACGGAAAGACCCACTTCCCTTGTGCCACCTCCTTCAGGCAGAGTGCTCCCCAGCCTCTGTTGCTGGCATCCGTTGTAATTGTGATCCATGAAACGGGGGCTATCGAATGACAGTTGAGAAGATTTTTCCGTAAGAGCCATCAAGGGAGACTTTCCCGCATGCATGGAGTTATTCGAATGAGATGATCTCGGGCCTTTGGGTCCCATTGTTGGAGAAAACCCTTTTGAAAGGGACGCATCTTCCACTGTGCCCATTTCATCATGGGGGTTGTAGATACCATGGTGCCTATTATTTTTAGGCACTGTGATGCTCTGAGGAGAGGAGAAGACAGTGCAAGGTGAATCCTGTCTCGGATAATAGGAATTTTCTCCGGAGGTAAGGAGATTGTGCTCTCTATCGTATTGAATTGAGCTCCGAGAAAGGTCAGGGTTTGTGTAGGTTCTAGATGACTCTTTTCCAAGTTTAGAAGCCAACCGAACTCCGTCAGGGTAGAAATGACTTGAGCCCGATGTAGCAATATCTGTCTCTTGGATTGGGAGAGTAATAGCAGATCGTCCAGATAATGGTGTAGACGGATTCCCCCGGTTCTGATCAAAGCGACCACAGCCAGTAAGACCTTTGAAAATACTCGAGGCGATGTTGTAAGCCCGAACGGGAGACATGTAAACTGGAGATGAATATTGTTTACCGCAAACCGGAGATACTTCTGGAACTCTGCTGCAATCGGAACATGAAAGTATGCATCTTTTAGGTCTATAGAGACTAGCCAATCGTCTGGTTGAATCGTCTGACGTATTGTGAGCAATGACTCCATCTTGAACCTTTCCTTTTTTATGAAGGTATTTAGGTACGTGAGATCTATTACTGGTCTCCAAGAGCCGGACTTCTTTTGGACCATGAACAGGGGTGAATACATCCCATGGAACCTTTCGGACGCTGGAACTTGTATGGCGGCACCTTGAGTTATCAGGGAATTCGTGTATGAAAGAAGAATTTGTTTCTTTTCCTCCAAGGAGGGCAGAACTGTGGGTACAAACTGAAGCCTGGGTGGTTCTATGAATATCCATGAATGACCTGAAGAAATTGTTTTGACCGTCCAGTAATCCTTTATCGAGGCTGCCCAGACATGTCGGAACTGGAATAATCTGGCTCCGACTTGAACTGTCTGAGCCGATCCTGTATCAAAAGGATTTAGGGGCTTCACGACCCCCGGAAGGAGCTACTTTAGAGGGCTTCTGCCCCGACGGTTGGTTTCTTCTCCAATTCCGCCTGAAATCGCGGCCGGGTCTGTAGCTACGAGACTCTCTTGCACGATCCTGATTACGTCTAGGTTGAAATCTTCTCTGACCCAGAAGGCGACGATCTTGGGGAAGGAACCCCGACTTACCACCCGTGGCCTGGGAAATGGCACTATCCAGCTTATTCCCAAACAGGGAGGAACCCTGAAAGGTAATACGGCACCAAGCCTGCTTAGAGGCAGGATCAGCTAGCCAAGGACGGAGCCACAAGGCCCGTTTGGCTGTCACAGAGGATAGCATGACACGAGCCACCAGGCGTATAATATCAAGGGAGGCCTCCCCCAAAAAAACCGATGCCATTTTCAGTTCATGAAGCGGCATGCTTCCTGCTAAATCTTCAGAGATGTTTGACAGGGAGGAATCAATCTCATCTGACCAAGTTTCCATAGCTTTAGACAATGCTGCGAGAGCCAAAGCTGGTTTGCAAGTCATACCTGCCGTGATATATATCCGTTTAAGGTCAGTATCTATCTTTCTTTCTAACCCGTCTTTGAACGAGACGGAATCTTCCAAAGGGAGTGTGACGTGTTTCACTAGCCTCATTAGAGCTGCGTCAACCAGAGGGGCAGATTCTAGATGTTTCACATCCTCACTTCTGAAAGGATACATCTTTGACACCTTGGAGAGTAAAGAATTTTTCCTTTCCATCCCAGTCCATTCTTCAGAAAAGATTCCACCAAGTTCTTCCAAAAAAGGAAAATTTGGGCGGTCCTTCTTGAGTTGTTTGAAGTATTTTCTCTGTTTAGAAGGAGCCTCAACAGGCTCATCCCACTTTAGGGCGTCTTTTACCGCTTTAACTAGATTTGGAACTAAAGAAAAATCAAATCCAGAAGTATTGTTAGAATCTTCAACCTCGCACAAGGAGGATTCACTTGCGGAGCGACAGAGTGTAGAGGGCCCCGGGACTTCAGTATCCATTTGTATGTGAATTGGTGCGGGGTCAGTTGGAGGGACAACTGTAATTATGGGGTCAGATTTGTTTAGGGACTCCTGAACCACCCTTCTGACTATAGCCTCCACTTGAAGACCTTCCTCACCCTTCTCCCTCATGGCCCGGGCATAACATGGTTCACAGAGAGATCTCCCTTCCGGAACCTGAGACTTGCACCCCCAGCAGACTCTGCTTTTAGAGTGGCTGGAACGGCCACGGGAGTGGTGTGCAGATCTGGGCTCTCTACTATGATGTCGAGAAGACGATCTCGGACGTCTAGAGCTTGAAGAGGAATGATGTTTAGATTTAGCATTATCATTTTCTTCACGTGCTGAATGCCTAGTTTCAGACCTAGAAGGGCTAAAAAAGACAAGATACACAAGGACATAACATCAATGAATGAAGAAAAAGACAGAAGGGCAACCAATACAAGCAGTAGGAAAAAATTCCTACCTGCAGAGCAAGGGTTGGCCACCGGGGGGCGGTGAAACGTCCATTATACAGATATGGTAGCTGAAAAAAATCAAGCCATAATTACCCAAGGAAGAACAATCAGGCAGACCAGAGCAGAGGGAGGAGAGAACCGTTTCCTACCTTGCCAGACACAGCTACATATACCGGGAGGCTGCTCACGATCCCGCAGGGCATCCCAGGCAATAGCTGAATCTGACAGCTATTTAAACCTGGCGCCGCCGATGACGTCACCGCGCCCCCCCCGGCGTACGTACGGCGGAGCCAACGTCGCCTAACGGAGTCCGCGTGCATGCGCGAAAGGCCGTCCAATCCGGAACTGAGCAAGTGTGAAACCAAGCCTCGATTCCAGGCTAGGTTCACAACAGTGCAGGCAGCCCGGAAGACGCGGCCGAGTGGAACGCAGATGCGTCCCAGCCGCCATGGAGGAGATACACCGCGCGGACAGGTACAGACAGACAAACAAAAACTGCTGCCAAGCAAAAATAAGTATATATATAATAAATTTCATACGATACCATCCTGATCCTGATTCAGCCTGGGACATGGGAATATACAATCACTGCACGATCTGGGCGTATGTAAATCAGGGGGGCCTCCTGCTAATAGCTAGGACGTTTGGCCCAAGTTGCCGCTTGCCTGCCAATGGCCAGGGTAATAAGCTCTTCATGGCATCATAATAATTGCCCGAATCCACCCTGCTAATAGCTGGGACTGCTGGATTTCCATAAGATTGAACCACCAATCCGTGCGCCAGACTGAATATCCATAGAATCTTCATAAGGTACAAAAATACATCTTGGTCCTAGGAGGAGGACAAAAAAAGGAACACGGTCTCTGGCTAGAAGCAAAGATTTATGGGAGTAGGGTCCTATGAGGTATGAGAGGCGGGATTAACCCACACGTAGGCTGCCATGGAGTCTGTCAGGAAACGTTTTTTTTGCATTGATACATGTCCACTGGGGCAGGACCCAGGTCCCCAAACACTTTTTATGTTCATATTAACCTTTAAACTAGCACTTTTGATTTTTCATGTTCTTGTCCCATAAACTAACGGTGTTCGCGTGTTCTAACAAATTTTTTGCCTGTTCGCATGTTCTGCTGCAAAGTGAGTTTGGCTCATCCCTATTTGAGAGTATGCAACCTGGAAAGTTCAGTCAAACTTACTGTTGGAAACATGACATGATGTATACTTGGGTTGCTAGAAAAGATAGCTTTATCCTCTGACTTCTGGGGACACAATAGATACTTTGGGGTTGTTTGCCTGAGATCTGATAAACAGCATTACATAACTTAATTTAGTAAATACTGTATGTATATATTGTATATATTTAGTAAATATTGTAATATATTTGCAAATGTGTGCAGACTAAACCGCTGTTTTAACGCATACCGCTAGTTGATTCGGTTGTCAGCGGGCTGGCCGTTGAGTAAAGCTTGAATCTTTCCTTGGATTTATCCTTGGTCTTGTTTTTTTTTGCCTCCAAAGCACACATAAGCTTGAACTACATGTCAAGCCAAAAACTTCTAGTTTCAGATAGAGAAGACAAGAATTCAAACTCCAGTGAGGTTCTGTCTGATAACTAGGTCTTGGTTAGAGAGACACTGACAGAATAAAAATGTTGCATGGAGTCCAGCCTTCACCTACTCCCTAGCACCCAACTGTCCCTGATTTCGAGGGACTGTCCCTGATTTGGAACAATGTCCCTCTGTCCCTCATTCCTCCTCATTTGTCCCTCATTTTGGTTGATCTACCGTATTTATCGGCGTATAACACGCACGGTCGTATAACACGCACCCTAACTTTAAGCGGGAAGTTTCAGGGAAAACACTTTCCACAGTCCCTGCGTATAACACACAGGCATAGTTTACCCTCTCTTTTCAGGGTAAAAAAGTGAGTGTTATACGCCAATAAATACAGTATATAGATGTATATAAAATGCACTTTTTATCTATCAAAAAGTGTTTTCCATCTCTAAACCTTTCATCTGATCTCTAAATTGCTGCATTGGTAAATTCCAAAAGCCAAATAAAGGAATCGTAGTGGTAAAAAAGCACTTGTGAGTTTAACCAATCTTGTTTTTTGTACAATTCTCCGTTAAGGAGGCGTAGCATGGGTGTGTGTCCTATGCCTGCATACTTTTGCTGATCGGTGTCTCTCATTCCCATCTCAAAAAGTTGGGTGGTATGTCTACTCTACTATACAAAAGCATCTTTATTTCTGTATATATTGCTGTTGGAGATTCCCCTTTCTTTCTGTCTGGTAAAACATTGTTTGCGAGGACAAGTGGATATACTGTATATGGTGATGTATATGGTGATTGGAAGCAGTAAAAAAAAGCTGGGGTTTAAAATATTTTTCATTCTATTCAAAAATAATAAAATAAATGGTTTGGCTTGACGGACACTTTAGATCCAGATGTACAGTATGAGTTATTTTTTTAACTCACTTTTTTCAAAGTAGTTTTTAAAGGAAAGTGCACATGGGCATGACAATTTACAGAACAATACAAAACCAAATATTTCCCCAACACACTTACCAGATAGCTAGCAAAAGTAACTGACATATCGGCATGGATGTCACACCACTTCCTTAAACAAAATCTCTCTAAAACCAAGCTGATGATCATTCCCCTGCCCGTGCCCCCCTTCATGACTTTACCATCAACATCAATAATGCAACCATCAATCCTTCCCCTCGCGCCAGGATACTAGGTGTAACCCTAGACCGAACTGTCCTTTTAGCCCCAAATCCAATCGTTGTTAGAAGCTTGTGGACTTCACCTCTCTAACATCTCTAAAATGTGTCCCTTTTTAACTAATTAAACCACCAAGCTGACTTCCTTGTTATCACTCGCCTTGACTATTGCAGCTCCCTTCTCTTAGGCCTACCTCTCCATAGGCTATTGCCTCTTCAGAATGCTGTTGCCAGATTAATCTACCTTACCAGCCAATCGGTGTCCGCCACCCTTCACCGCCAATCCCTACACTGGCCTCCGATTGCCCAGCAAATAAATTTCAAAATACTAACACACAAAGTTATTTACAACTCTGTCCTAAGCTACAACGCTGTCCTAAGCTACATCATCAATCGTGTCTCTAAATATCACCCAAACCGTCCTGTATGCTCCTCTCAAGACCTCCTGCCCTCAAATTTTCTTGACTTTCTTCTGACTGATTTTCTTCCATGATCACAAAGCTGTCCATTTTTGGTTTGTTTGTAAAAAAGCCATGTGATCACTGTGTTTGCCACATTGACCATAGTGATTACATAAATGAAAACCAAGCTGATTGGTTCGGATGACCGTATCTGTCACAGCACTAGCAGCTGGCACCCCTGCCAGCTGGCACCTGCTGGTTCTGCCATAGGATGTTAATTAGAACATCCTTATAGTGAAAATAGGGTGGGGTGTTGGCGCTGCCCTACCTATAAACTGTTCCAAGCCGTGAATGTGTACAGTGACCCTAAGGGGTACAAATATAGGTGATGGTGTAATAGTCAAATAACCAGCATAATGTGTGGAAACAAATGTGTGTCCCAACTATATGTGGTATGCAGGGTACCAGTGTCTAAGTGCTGGCATGCATAAATAAACTTAAACAAATATAAATTATAAAATATATCAACACAAACTGTGCTGCCACTGACACCTGTCAGATAGCCTGTGCAAATCTCCAATGTGTGTATAATATACACTCATATATGTTAATGATATTCACGAGAAAAAATATATATAAGAAAACAAAGCATAAAACACGTGAATAGTCCCATCAATATGTGCAATAAAAAAGCTTTCTCCAAAGGGAAAATTAATAATGCAAAGTCAATGAAAAAATGAAAAAACCCTCCGAGGATTGGGATGGTTAAGTCCGTGCTTGCAAAGGTGCACCTATAAAGGTGGGTGCTCAAGTATGCAGTAGTGAAATTCCACGCAGTGATCACGGTGCTCCCCCTCCTGGGTCCCCACTCACCAGAGGCACTAACCCCTGCAGGGGTAAAGTGCAAGTAGTTAGCCTCCCACGGCTCTGGGACCTCCTATGACTCCTCTGCTGTACTTGGGACTTCCTTCACTTCCTTGTGATGATTTCCGAGTCCAGGGATAGAAGTTGTTTATGAGTCCACAGTCCTCCGGAAAAACAAACACACTAGCATAGCGTGGTATGTTGGAACAAGTGATGATTTATTTGGCACTGTCAGTATCGTGCACAATACAATTATAAAAAGTAAATAAAAGCAAAAAATTAACGATAAAAACAGGTGGAGCGGAATAAAAAATAAAAATAAAAAACTAAGAACAAGCAATGCAGGTGGAGCGGCTAACAACCTATTAGCATGGCTCCGACCGCCGCACTAGGTTTGCCAGGAAGTGTCGGCAACTGCCTGGGAACGGCGTGCGTTCCACTGACGAACAGCTAGAAACCGGAAGTGCGTGCGGGTGTGCGTGTATCCGCTTTACGCACGTTTCGTCAAATTATGTCTTCAGAAGCGGGTCATTTATTTATTCACTCTTTAGCTATTCACTTTGGCTACTTATTTTATTGGATTTATTTCTTTATTACCCATAGCGTAGTGTTCCACTGTCATTTGAATTAGCCTTGGTGGGTCCTAAGCGCGGAATACTTTCTTCTTTTTTACCAATTAGAACATCCTTGGCTTGTGGCAGACTTAATTTAAAAACCAACCGTTATTTTAGTTTCATTAAAGAGAACATTAAAGTGGACTTTTACTCCCCCAATCAACATTGATTATTTTTAATCATCATGGTGCAATCATTAGTAAATAGATGAGAAAGTATATCATATTGTTTTAAACTTTTTTTTTTTTTTACTTCCAGGTTTCTTGCTTATTCAAATGATGTCATACATGCCAGTAGTCTTCAGGAGGGGAGGAGAGGAGGAGGATGGATTTTCCAGCCAAGCACACTAATGTGCATGCATGCCTGAGCTAATGGCAGATGGATCCCTGGAAGTAAATACTATATGAATTTTTTTTTTCTTACTCAAGATGGCCCTGGTCAGAAATGCTAGGGGGTGTTTTTGAAAGTGATTTCTCAACATAATAAAGCATAGAGACATAAATGGATTAGGGAGGGAGTTTGCTTTGAATATTAAAATAATTTAATTGTGATTTTGGTTTGTGGTGCTCAGATAAAGATCCTCTTTAAGGCAAAAATAAAAAGCATTTGCAGTATATGTCTACATTATACACATATACTTACTCTTAGCATCTACACTCCTCTTTCTGTCTTGCCAAGTTAACCCTTTGTAACAGTGTAACTTTACTGAACAGGAGGCAGTATACAGTTCAATATGAGTCCTTCCCCTATTTTTAACAAGAATAGTGTGGTGGCCCATACCTCTATGAGGCAAGACTCCGTAATGGCATTGTCCATAGCTGAATGTTTTCTGAAAACTCTGCTTCCTTCAGCAGCATCAAGTGCTTTTGCTCACAGGTGATGCCGTATCCCACCAGACCCACCAAAACTCTTGAACCTAAGCTGCCCGCCTTTTTATTTGAACAAGAAGCCTGGGAACTGTGCTTGCAACATTTAATCCTTTCCCCAACCTGGGCCAGTCACTGACTCACTATAACTATACACATTTCAACCTGCCTACATGCAGGTTTCTTCTGAGTTCTCTCATTTCCACATGCAACCCCAAAACGTATTGGTAGACTAATTGGCCTGGTTGGTGTTTTAGGAGCATTAGGTTGTGCTGTATTAAATACTGTTGCTATGAAAATTCAAGAAATAAAAAATAAAAAAATGATCTGTATTAGTAATATTCACTCAATAGACCATGTAATATAGTATTTTCAGAGATAAGTGTGTCGTTGTAGTACAGAGCATAGGAAGGTGCATATAATATGAACATTCTTCCAAGCAATCTTTTAGTATGCATTCATTATAGTCTATTAATGTAGTCACTAAAACAAAGGTTCTTTAATACAATTAGACCAAGGCATCCTGTGGGACCCATTTCCTTTGTAACTACTCACAAAAAAGGTGCTAATGTAAATTTGTTCTACATTATCAGACATAATAATAAAACCATTTTCTCATGTGATTTGAGTGTTCCCTGCCAGAATACAATTCCACCTATCCAGGCAAGTACATTTGGTAAAAGCAACTTGTTATTGATTGCAAACTGTGAATTCTGGCATTAGAATGATAGGTCACAAGTGAGTGTTTTTTGAATACCACAAGGGCTCAAGGCCAAGAAGGAAAGATAGAAAGCATTTGAAGGTTTAAAATTTTAAATATGAATTTGTATAGTTAAGGAAACTGTATGTTGATGCTATTAGCAACATTTCAGCCTAGCATACTCCCTCCGAGTGCTTCACCAATTTATTGTTTGACAAGAATATATATTTCATAGTACTTTAAATAAGCACATTAGTGACATAATATTATACTGTCACTACAAAGACTAAACAATTAAAATTTAAAAAAAATCACTGTGACTTACTTTATCCATGGTCATAATTAAAAGTTTGATAAGGTAATTTACGATAATGTATATTTCACATTTGTATCTCTTTAAAGTTTATACATTTTTAGATTGTTTGGCCTTTTTTCCAAAATGTTTATAAAATCTTAATTTGTACATGTGAAGAATTTATAAAAAGTTTATCCATGACAGTGGTGTCTCAGAGTTTTTTTGGTTTTGCAATTAGCTTTAGCTTCTTTATTAAGTATACAGTTTTTTTTCTCAGCAACAAATACTCCCAGAAGATGATGCACCTCTATAATATCCAAACATAATTAAGAAAAGTGGAGACTTTCACAGGCCACATCCAAATAACTACAGTATAGAGAAAAACATTATTTGTGGACAGGAAAGCCCTAGGCCCACATTAAACAATATCAGACTTTATTGTCACAGCAAAGGAGACGATACTGATTATAAAAAATAGAAAATGTATTTATACATGTTAAAAACACATAGATATAAAATATACAGATACAAACACACAAAACATAAAGTATTAGTAAATAGCCCCCATCATGACCTGAAATCTGGTTAGGGCCTAATATCGAAAAAGGGGCTCAATAAATACAACTATAGTGTAACTATACAATTACATGTAGATAACTAGCATCAACAGAATACTGCAGTTTACACACTTCCAGAAGGTCAAATCGTTACACCAGGATAAGGCTTCTTTAGGACCCAATATATTGAGCAAAGATCACTAGATGGGATTAACAGTGTATTTATTGCAACCATAAACATGAGATACATAATATATATATATATATATATATTATAAAAGTGTAGGGCTGGATGATGAACCATATTCAACTATATAATTCAATATGTGAATGTACAGTGTTAAAAAAGTATTAAAAACATAAAATGAATAAAAAAAATATTATTGAATAGTGAACAGTGAATCACTAAAGCTCATAAGTGAAAAAACTCCTGAGGAGAAAAATGAGAGTTCAATATATTCATGTACACCTCCAGTGATCTAAAATATATGAATGGAATCCAATGCGTGAAGAGACCCGCCACCAGGGGGAGAAATTAAGGCTTACCAACTAGCCAGTGACCGCCCTTCTCAGGGGGGTCAAAGCAGGCTCAGCAGAGTGATGGTCCTCACTGGAGCATTAGGGAATCCTCCCAAGTACGACCGCTCTCAGATAACACTTCCGCAAATTCCCAGATGGGTGATCCGGATACAGTTCACAAACAGGTTGCGGGATTGAAGCAGGAAAACACCCGGTAGTGAGAGATTTAGTAATATATATTTATATATATATATATATATATATATATATATATATATATATATATATATATATGTATATATACACACACACAGTATAATTGTAATCAATAATCGCATCCATCTGAATAGAGAAGGAAAAGGTGCTCACATCAATGTGGTGATCGTAGCGCCCAGAGCACTAGCCTCAGGGGCAGGCACAGGGGCTAGGTCAAACCACCCCCCCCCCCAAACAGGAGGGCACATGGCGAGTAGCATAGACAAGTAAGAACCTACGATAACATATTATAATTGGAAAAAATTATGTGCAGCACTAATAGATAAACAAAGCTGTATGGCTACAGTGCAATCGGAAAAGTGATTACTGTGTCCAATTGTAAACAGTGTTATACATGTAATGACACATAATATCTTAAGTCAAGCAAAATACAAAGAAAAAATATATAAATTTAAAGAAAAAATGTCCAGTGCATCCATATGTGAAAAACAAATGTTCTTTGAGGTATTTAAGGAAGAGAGGGAGATTGAATCCCAATGCTAACAGTGTGAATATATGAGTGAGAGAATCCACCACCAATTTTGAAAAGGCTTACCAGAGCGAGTATACTCAATAAAGCTAATAACCCATGAGTCAACCAAGCAGAAAGTGTAATCACACCAATAGGGGAACTTCCACACCACTAGTGCTGGCCATAATGGGAGATGATCCCTGGGTCCTTGATGTAGCTTGGTCCCTTGATGGTTGGATAGACTCAGCAAATGGCAGACCAAAGGGCAAACACTATATCCAGATGGCATATATCCGTAGATATAAATTTATTGTAAAAAGGTCAAGAACACTCACATGTCCAAAGCGCTTAAAATTTCATCAACATATCACAATGACACCAACCGAGCTCGACCCAACACGGTTTGTTTGAATAGACAGCATCTTGGGTATGAGCCTCTCTTGGTCAATGTGCTTAAATAAAAAACATGAAACACGACCCCCAAATTAAGTAACAACCTGTGACATGTGAATTGTTTGTATGTAATCTGATTACTTCTTGGATGAAAAGATGGCGTGGATGTGTGTGGGTCAAGCCTCGTTCTGATAGCGGGGCTGGCCTCTACACCCATTTTACCATCAGCTACTAGCTTCCTGGTAAGGAAAGATGGCACAGACATTTGCGGGTCAAGTCTTGTTCCTGAAAGACCGGGCTGGCATCTACATCCGCCTCGTCACCAGCCCATTTCCTTCGGAAACAGAAAACATAAAACCAAGCCTCAATTTGCAAAATAATACAAGAAAAGAAGGGGAGAAAAAGGGAATTAGACTTATAGTTATTAAACAATAAGGCAATTGTTCAAGTGTTGCTGGTGTATAAAATAATCAATGGTAATATCTTAAAATATTCATCCACGGCTGGTAATTCATCAGCCAGAAGCGTTTCACATCTAGAAATCTTCTGGATTTATAAGTTACAGTCCCACTCCCTGTCTGGTATGAACGTGGGACATTGACACCTTTATTAATCAGGCATGAAGTGTAGGTAGCGCCCCTTAACTACTTGGTAACCGCCCTATAGCCGAAATACGGCTACAAGGCGGTTACCTAACTCTAGGAGGGCGTCAATATACGTCCTCCCAGAGAGTCACAATTGCGCGCCCGAGCGGGCGCGCACACGCGATCACCGGCGCGCGGCGGGTCCACGGGACCCGCAGCAACACGGATCGCGGTAAGGAGCCAATGGAAGCGGCTCCTTACCACGTGATCGCGCCGTCCAATGACGGCGCGATCACTTGTAAACAAACCGGCGTCATGTAATGACGCCGGTTCCTCCCTCTCCTCTCTGTACCGTTCGGTACAGTGTGAGAGGAGAGGGAGGGGGGGGGGATCGGGCGGCAGCAGCAGCCGCCGCACTGTGGGCTGGATCTGTGACAATTGCAGTCACAGATCCAGCCATCCCTGCGCAATACTCTGCAAAATAAAAATAATGATGAGTGCAATACTCTGCAATACCCCACCCCATACTCTGCAATACCCCACCCCATACTCTGCAATACCCCACCCCATACTCTGCAATACCCACCCTGGGGGGGTGGGTATTGCAGAGTATGGGGTGGGGTATTGCAGAGTATGGGGTGGGGTATTGCAGAGTATGGGGTGGGGTATTGCAGAGTATTGCACTCATCATTTTTTTTATTTTACTCTGCAATACCCACCCCCCCATACTCTGCAATACCCACCCACCCATACTCTGCAATACCCACCCCCCCATACTCTGCAATACCCACCCATACTCTGCAATACCCCCCCCCATACTCTGCAATACCCCCCCCATACTCTGCAATACCCCCCCCCATACTCTGCAATACCCCCCCCCATACTCTGCAATACCCCCCCCATACTCTGCAATACCCCCCCATACTCTGCAATACCCCCCCCATACTCTGCAATACCCCCCCCATACTCTGCAATACCCCCCCATACTCTGCAATACCCCCCCAATACTCCGCAATACCCTCAATACTCCAATACCTTGCAATACGTCGCCTATGGGGATTTTTAAGTAGCAACGTTTGGCGCAATTTCACGAGCGTGTGCAATTTTGAAGGGTGACATGTTGGGTATCTATTTATTCGGCGTAACTTCATCTTTCATATTATGCAAAAACATTGGGCTAACTTTACTGTTTTTTTTTTTTTTTTAAGCACAAAACTGTTTTTTTTTTAAAAACACGCGTTCAAAAAATTGCTGCGAAAATACCGTGCAAGATAAAAAGTTGCAACAACCGCCATTGTATTCTCTAGGGTCTTTGAAAAAAAAGCATATATAATGTTTTGGGTTTCTATGTAATTTTTTTAGCAAATAAATGATGATTTTTACATGTAGGAGAGAAATGTCAGAATTGGCCTGGGTGCTCCAGAACGCCTGATGGTGCTCCCTGCATGTTGGGCCTCTCTATGTGGCCACGCTGTGTAAAAGTCGCACACATGTGGTATCGCTATACTCGGGAGGAATAGCAGAATGTGTTTTGGGGTGTAATTTGTAGTATGCATATGCTGTGTGTGAGAAATAACCTGCTAATATGACAGAAACTAGATTTTTTTTTTTTTTTTTACAGAATTTTCAGTCTTTTTTCTTTTATAGCGCAAAAAATAAAAACCGCAGAGGTGATCAAATACCACCAAAAGAAAGCTCTATTTGTGGGAAAAAAAGGACAAAAATTTCAGATGGGTACAATGTTGTATGACTGAGTAATTGTCATTCAAATTGTGAGAGCACCGAAAGCTGAAAATTGGTCTGGTGATTAAGGGGGTTTTCGTGCCCAGTGGTCAAGTGGTTAACATCCTTAAAATAATCCAGGCACTATATATATATAATGCAGTGGGGTTACTTACAACATTTAAGACACCATTTATTTATTGATGTTGTTATTTTATTTTATGCTATATTCATAGTATTAGTTATTGACACCCAATATGAATTACCAGCCGTGGATGAACATTTTAAGGTATTATTTTTGATTATTTTATACACCAGCCCTACTTTAACAGTGGCCTTACCATGTTGTTTAAATACTATAAGTCTAATTCCTTTTTCTACCCTTCTTTTCTTGTGTTATTTAATTGAGGCTTGATTTAATATTTTCAGTTTCCAAAGCAAATGGGTTGATGACGCAGCGGATGTAGATGCCATCCCGGTCTTTCACAAATGAGACTTGAAATGCAAACATCCACTGCATCTTTACCTTTCCATGAAGTTAGTACTGTAGCTGATGTTACAATGGACGTAGTGACCAGCCCTGCTATCAGAAGGAGGCTTGACCCACACGTGTCCACGCCATCTTTTCATCCAGGAAGTAAGATTACATACAAACAATTCACATTGTGTCACAGGTTGATACTTTATTTGGGGGTCATGTTTTTTATTTAAGCGCAATGACCAAGACAGGCTCATACCCCAAATGATGTCTGTTCAGACGAAACACATCAGAACGAGCTAAGTTGGTGTCATTGCGATTTGCTGATCAAATTTTAAGCAGTTTTTTTATCCATGGACATGTGAGTGTTCTTGACCTTTTTACAATAAATTTATATCTACGGATTTACACTATGTGGAGTTTCTCTTGAATATATTGTCTGAGTGACACCCGGACATATTGTTTGCCCTTTGGTCTGCCATTTGCTAAGTCGTCCAACCATCACGGGACCAAGCTACATCAAGGACCCAGGGATCTTCTCCCATTGGGACCAGCACTAGCGGTGTGCAAGTTCCCCTACTGGTGTGATTACACCTTCTGCTTGGATGACTCATGGGTCATAAGCTTTATTGAGTATACTCTCTCCGGTAAGCCTTTTAGCACAGCATATTAAATACAGAAGCTATGTCCTAAAAGACTGTTACATTTAAATAAGTATTTGTTATCAAAAGCACACAAAGAAAATACTCCCAGAAGATGATGCACCGCTATAATATCTAAATATAATCAAAGATGTACAGAATACAATATTTCATAAACACTATGGAAACGTTGAAAAGCATTTTTATGGGCTTGGGTTGTGAATATTGTTATTTATATTTAGTATCTCCTTAATGAAGTTTAGATAATATAGTGGCACAGCATTTATTTTGAATATTTTCTTTGGTGTGCCTTTGCTTTATTTATCCTTTAAGTTAGAACTTTTGGGAGGTGGTGTCCTGTTGGTGTAAGTATTTGCTATACGGGTGTGATACGTGTGGAGTCAGCAAACTGCTAATAATTCATTAACAAATGTAGTTTGCTAAGCAGCTCATTTCCTTGGCATCCGAATATACACCTACAAAGTGGTGATACACCAGAAATCAAAAAGGCATCTTTAGGTGTTGGGGCTTACATCAGTGTATACATTTTGATTTTAGAAAAATACTACATATGCTGCATAGTGATATAATTAGAGATGACTGTAAAAAGGCATAATTCATGCATAGTAGGGGTAGCAAAGTTTACATGTGCATACATGCAACCATTGACCACAGCATGAACTCATGTGCTATTAGCTTTGAAATCGTATTGAAATGATGAATACCCATACTTGCATTGTCTTATTTCTATTGACAGTCTAGTCTGTGGGTTTTTTTGAGAAATTTTTTTTTTTTTTTTGGTGCATTCACCTTTTATACCTTAGTGAGTACCTGTGGTGATTGTCACATATTTTTTTTTTCAAACATATTTAAATATAAGGCACATTGGGCCAGATTCACGTAGAATTGCGGCCGTGTAACGTAACCCGTTTACGTTACACCGCCGCAAGTTTTCAGTGTAAGTGCCCGATCCAAAAAGCACTTACCTGTAAACTTCAAATGGGGCGGGTACCATTTAAATTAGGCGCGCTCCCGCGTCGGACGTTCTGCGCATGCTCCGTTCGCAATTTTCCCGACGTGCTTTGCGCGAAATTACGGCGGCGCGAGGTGTTTGTGAATCGCGACGTGCGTAACGTACTTACGCCAAAAAAAAAAATTCTAAATCGACGCGGGAACGACGGCCATACTTTAACATGGCTGGTGTAAAGTTAAGCAATGAAAAAGATTGCTTAACTTTGCGACGGGAAACTAAGACTTAAATAACGACCGCGAAAACCCTTGTGGATTGCCGTAACTGCTAATTTGCATACCCCATGCTGGAATACGACTCAAACTCCACCCAGCGGCGGCCGAGGTATTGCATCCTAAGATCCGACGGTGTAAGACAATTACACCTGTCGGATCTAAGGGCTATCTATGCGTAACTGATTCTATGAATCAGTGGCATAGATACTCTGAGAGATAACGCCGTCGTATCTCTTCTGTGAATCTGGCCCATTATTTGGATGTCCACTGAACACTACCAACATGGAAAGCTACATATGCATTTAAAGTAGTATTTCAGTCAAAATCGAACTACTCTTAAAAATGTTACTTCCATCCTCCTAACATCTATTGTGACTAACCCATGTAAGAAAGATTTGTTTACTTACATATTTTCAGGCTGCTCCAGTCTGGTCATGTGATCCGTCTCCCCTGTGTCAGCCAGCCGCAGCTGCAGGGGAGAGGAGGGAGAGCTGACAACAGATGGGCCATAGGAGTCTATGGGGTGGATTTACTAATGAGTGCGCTCATTTTTCCCCAGAGCTTAGTAAATGTGGTAAAGCTCTGCTGCTTTCTATTATGCAATCATGTACAAGCAAAAAGGCTTTCTTTATTTTTAATTTCCATGCACCTGATTGGGCATTCTTTATAAACTGAAGCTTTAATAAAATTAAAACTGCACTTGCAGAGAGCACAGTCTATTTGTCTTTAGTAAATCCACACATTTGGTGATGTCACCAATCCCAGGCAGTACCAGCTTTGGTATCATGACGGCGGTGCCATTTTCCCGATGACGCGCGCACGAGTGTGAAATGCATAAAGAGACTGTTACACAGCACGCCTGACACAGGAGCTTCCTGTCCCAGTGAACCAGCAGAGACGCACGCCGCTAGCCTTGTAACACTCATCAGTGACAGGAGCGGCCCATGCCTTCCCTCCAGCTGCAGTTCCATCCTGCTATGCCTAGCACATGTTTTTTAACACTGTAAGTGTTTTTTACAAATACATTTTTTTTATATTGTATTATACTATCTTTAGTTTTTTGTGTGGCTCAATGTGTTGGAGCCTTAAAACTTTGCAGATTGCAGCGACACTAAAGGGGCTTAAAACGGTCTTGCATCCAAGAAGCACGGTGGTGGTGGTTGTTAGAAAACCTGAATTCAGCACTGTTTTTATATTTATACGGACTGTGTATTGATCTGCTTATTATGGACATTTTGGTTTGTATTTAATTTTGATACGCACTGAATTGATTCAACTTGTTGCGCCCTTTTCACTTTATTCATTACCAGCCCTTGTGTGCTCTCTCATGTAGCAGGTTCTGCCTGACACAGGAGAGATCATGTGACCAAACCAGAGCAGCCTGCAAATAGGTAAGTACTGTACAGTGCCAGGACAAGGTCATCTGGAGCCCAAGGCGATCAGGCCAAACTCCCCCCCCCCCAAGATGTATGAGCATTATGTGTCCAAAGAAATCCCCCACAATTCTTCCTCCCAACACAAATCCCCCCCAGTCAATCTCCTTATACCACAGCCCCCCCCCCCCTTGTCCCAGCCCTGGGTAAGTATACAGATCTTTACTACACAGGTTAGGCAGAATTGGTGTTGGGGGGGCAGGGGGGTTTGCTGAAATACCACATTAACAAGAGTATACAGTTAGCGAGATCCCTTAAAGTGTATGTATGGGCAAAACATTTCCTTTAAATTCTAGATAAAGGGTTGGGCAAGGTTATAACCTCTATCATATTATTTATTGTTGTCTGTGTCCAGCATGGGAGATTTCCCTTCAATTCCTGTCCCCAAGATGCAATAGGACAATATCTCCAATGTGGGTGGAATTCCTACCTTAGAGAGTTGTTGCAGGAACAGGTGTCCCAATTTGATGGTTTACCTCCACTGCTTGCTCTTGTGACAACTCAATTTTTTTTTTAATTTCCCCAAGTTTTTCACCAATTAACACTTGCAAACTTAAAGCATAAGTTCACATTTTGAAAAAAATAAATAAGAAATGCAATTCTTTTGCAGGTAACAATTTGTGCATTCTTTTCTAGGGAGCCTTGCACCCACGATCAGCAGACCATGGCTCCTACAGACAAGCAGGATAGCTGTCTGCCTGTACCTCATACAGGCAGGCAGCTACCTTAGAGCAGAAAGATCAATGAACTACGAGGATGCTCACCAGGGCCCTCACAGTCAAGCCATCAGCTGCAATGGCTGGCAGTACTTGAAGGCACTCATTCACAATAAACTGTGAATGAATCATGTGGCCGTGTGGGTGGAACCCTACACAACAACGCTGTTTTCCAGTGGGTGAAGGGAGAAGATCCTCCACCCACTCTCACAGGAAGGGGGGAGCTGGGAGAGAAGGTGCAGATGTTCCACCCTAAAAATTGAGGAAAAATTGGTGGATTAAGTAACATGTTTCAAAGGTGAACTTTGAAGCGTTTAAGTCAGCATTGGTTGGCTACATATTCCTCACATGCAATTGTCCTTCCTTTCCCTTCAAGTATATTGCTACTACCTTGCTGACCTTCTGCTTAAGGCCCCTTTAACACTGGGGCGGGAGCCACGGTGGCGGTATAGCGCCGCTAAAAATAGCGGCGTTATACTGTCGGATTTGCCGCGGGATTCGGGCGCGAGTGGTGCGGTATTAACCCCCACTAGCGGCCGATAAAGGGTTAATACCGCCCGCAATGCGCCTCTGCAGAGGCGCATTGCGGGCAGTATTGCCGCGGTTTCCCATTGTTTTAATGGTGCAGCAAAGATGCTGCTAGCAGGAGATTTTTTTCTCTCCTGTCAGCGCATCGCCTCAGTGTGAAAGCCCTCCGGCTTTCACATTGAGGTTGCTGGGCAGGAGTTTTCAGGTGGTATAGCAGCGCTATTTTTAGCGCTGTACCGCCTGAAAAACTCCTCAGTGTGAAAGGGGTCTAATTGTGGAGAAGGATCAAGTTCCAAACAAATAACTCCATATAATTAACTTTACCTGTCAAATGCTTATTTTTCAGATCATGTATTCCTGGAAAGTCAAACAACTGTTTTCTTGGGCCGCATGTGGTTCTGTAAAGCCCTGTACACAGGATTGGAATTTCCGATGGAAAAAGTCGGATGGACTTTTTCCATCGGAAATTCTGACCGTGTGTATGCCCCATCGGAGTAATTCCATCGGAAATTCCGATGAATTCCATCGGAGTTTACATAGAGAACATGTTCTCTTTTCCTCCGATGGAATTCCGTTGGAATTCTGATGTGAATTTGGTCGGACAAAGGTCCCATCGTGTGTACAGGGCATAACTCTTTAGTGGTCTTTAGCCAGTTTAAGAAATTAAAGAAAATGAGGATACAGGCAGTTCTCTGCTGGTAGAAAGGTACAGATTTGTTGTATGTTTGCAGCTGAAGACATCATAATATGTTTTATGGACTCTTTCTCAATCATTAAGTACTACAAGCAGTAGACATGACTATAAGGCCGTGTACAGACGACCAAACATGTACGATGAAAGCGGTCCGTCGGACCGTTTTCACCGTACATGTCTGGCCGGGGATTTCTGTACGATGGCTGTACTAACCATCGTACAGAAATCCGCCGTAAACACTACGCGGGGCGTGTCCGCGGCGTTGCCGCGACGATGACGCGGCGACGTGGGCGGGCCTGCCAGTTAAATGCTTCCACGCATGCGTCAAAGTCATTCGACGCATGCGAGGGATGGCGGGCGCTCGGACATGTACGGTAGGTCTGTACAGACGACCGAACATGTCCGAGCGGGCAGGATTCCAGCGGACTGTTTTAAAACAAGTCCAGGAATATTTGCCCGCTGGGAAAAGGCCCGGCGGGCAAATGTTTGCTGGAATCCTGCACGCTCGGGCCAACACACGACCGAACATGTCTGCTGAAACTGGCCAGTCTGCTGAAACGGACCAGTTTCAGCAGACATGTTTGGTCGTGTGTACGGGGCCTAAGGTTAATTACCAAAATGTTGTCACCTTTTTTCTGACATTACATACAGTAGGTGTGGCCCTTAGTAGACATAGGGCCAGATCCAGAGAGAGAGTACGCCGGCGTATCTACTGATACGCCGGCGTACTTTCAAATTACCCGCGTCGTATCTTTAGTTTGAATCCTCAAACCAAGATACGACGGCATCTGGGTTCGATCCGACAGGCGTACGGCTTCGTACGCCTTCGGATCGTAGATGCAATACTTCGGCGTCCGCTGGGTGGAGTTTGCGTCGTTTTCCGCGTCGGGTATGCGAATTAGCTTTTTCCGACGATCCACGAACGTACGCGCGGCCGTCGCATTCTCTTACGTCGTCTCTAGTCGTCTTTTTTCCGGCGTATAGTTAAAGCTGGTATTTTGCGGCGTATAGTTAGACTTGCCATGTTAAGTATGGCCGTCGTTCCTGCGTCGAAATTTAATTTTTTTTGCGTAAGTCGTCCGTGAATAGGGATGGACGGAATTCACGTCTAAGTTAAAAAAATTACGTTGTTGCGACGTCATTTAGAGCAATGCATGGCGGGAAATTTAGGGACGGCGCATGCACAGTTCATTCGTCGTGGGGACGCGCTTCATTTAAATGAAACACGCCCCCTACTCGCCAATTTGAATTACGCGCCGAGAGATACACTACGGCGTCGTAACTTACGGCGCGAGTTACAGCGTACAGCGGTGTAGCGTATCTCACATACGCTGCGCCTATCTAAATGTATGTGGATCTGGCCCATAGTTTTCAGATTTATTCCACTCAATCTAGTCCACTGTTTTCTTGTTTTCTTTGAGTTTGGCATGAATAATGTAGTCAACCATTTATTCATAAGTCCTTCAATTTAAAGTCCACATAAAAAGATTATAGCAATCTGATTTGTTGTGTAACCATAAAATGTCCAACTACAATTGGCAGCCTCCCCAAGGGGATTAGAAGCAAAATCCAGCAGAAACTACAGAGTATAAAATAGAAGAGAGGTAGCAATATGTAAGTGTAGCAATATAGTTACATTTAATGAAGGTACAACATTAAACAACTCACATGGTTGATGATTAAAACAAGCACATCTAAGTATGCAGGAATACGGGGTAAAGCTGTCCAGACCATCCCCCACACCGCCAGCTCTGACTGCTGTCAGTCTGCAATTGTGACTGGGAAGACTATAGTAGAGCGATTGAACTGCACGTGGAGCACAGCGTGGAAGGGACGTAGTCAATGGCGGTGAGGAGGATGGTCTATGTGGACAGCTTTACCCCGGATGCCTGCATTCTTAGATGTGCCTATCTTAGGGCCAGTTCACACCAGATGCAGTTCCGTGCAGTTGCTAAATGTTGCACCTTCATTAAATATAACCATAATGCTACACTTGGAGGTGCCTCTTTTATCTCAGTTGTGACGTGGCACTACTTGTATATCAAGACATTGCTTGTATATCAAGTCAAAATTTATAAAAAAAATATGCTTTTCTTGCAAAACACTCTCTAACCAAATTACTTCCAAACCAAGGTTTTACTGTACATGTTTTTGGGTTGCAACCTTCTTACCTATCTATCCATAATAATGCATGTGCTTTTACTGTGGAGGCTCTCAAAAAGTGGACTGCAGATAATACCGGGGTGCCCTGAAGTGGCTCTGTAGCTTACACATGTATTTGCAAATGTGTTCAAACTAAACCCCTGTTTATAACACACGCTGTTAGACAAGATAATTTGGTTGGTTGCATGCTGGGCGGTAAGATGATCTGGGAATTTTCTTTGGTTTTGTTTTGAAAACACAATGGCCCAGATTCAGGTAGAACAGCGCAATATTTGCGTGGGCAAAGGGCAACGATTTTTGCTCTGCGCCCACGCAAATATTTCGATTTGCCCGTGATTCACGGAGCAGTAGCTCCGTAAATTGCGCGGGCGCTATGCTAATTTGCCCTGCGTAAGGGCGCCTAATGTAAATGATCCCGCCGGGGGCGGGAATCATTTAAATTAGGCATGCTCCCGCGCCGAGCGAACAGCGCATGCTCCGTCGGGAAACTTTCCCGACGTGCATTGCGGCAAATGACGTCGCAAGGACATCATTTGCTTCTAAGTGAACGTGAATGGCGTCCAGCGCCATTCACGAATCACTTACGTAAACGACGTGAAATTCAAATTTCACGAGCGGGAAGGGTGGCTATACTTTAGCATTGGCTGCGCCTACTATGAGTAGGAGCAGCCTTACGCTAAGGTCGCCGTACGGAAACTCCGTACCTTGCGTGCGCAGGGCCCGCGCAACTTTTGTGAATCGGTGGTAGTATGCAATTTGCATACTATACGCCGATCACAATGGCCGCGCCCCCTAGCGGCCAACGCAAGAATGCAGCCTGAGATATGAAGGCATAAGGAGGCTTATGTCTGTCATATCCTAGGCTGCAGTCCGCGTAGCGATGTTCCTGAATCAGGGGCATTCGCTACGCGGGAGCAAAACAGCTATTGCGCCGCGCAACCTATGGTTGCGCGGGCGCAATAGCTTCTTGAATCTGGGCCAATGCGTTTGCCTGTGCCAGCATGGTACAATAATATGCTATCTGGTTCCTGTGTGTTTTATAAAGCAGTGCCTGCTCTATTTTTAGTGTGGTATAGCACGCTTTCCGCCTATTCAAATAAATGGGCTGAAATCACACTGCACCCAGATTGTATGTGAATCACACAGGAAGGCACAGTCAGGGCATCAGTGCCTCGGTGCAAACTGCTAAAAAGCCGAGGCAGCCACTCCCGCCCCCTCCACAGCCCGGTACTCTAGTAAGCACTGGAGGGGCATAGCAGAGAGCCAGTGACTGATAGTCATCAGCAACATGCTTACTGAAGACTGAGAACTGAGTGATCAGCGGTCTTCACTCAGTTCTCAGTGTTGTGATTGGGGACAGATGCAGTATTGGATTGATGCTGAATCTACCTAGGTGAGTATAAATATTTGCTTTTTCCCCCCCAACTTAATTTTTAATGCATTCCCTGTATAATGCTGTGTACACACGAGCATTTTTCACGATGTGAAAAATGTTTTTTTTTTTTAATGTCATTAAAAACGATCGTGTGTGGGCTCCAGAGCATTTTTTGCGATGTTAAAAATGGCCATTAAAAATTTAGAACATGCTCTAAATGTTTGTGTATTTTTTCACGTTAACTTCGTAAAAAATGGTCGTGTGTAGGCTTTAATGACGTGAAAATAACGCGCATGCTCAGAAGCAAGTTATGAGACGGGAACGCTCGTTCTGGTAAAACTAGCATTCGTAATGGAGATAGCACATTCGTCACGCTGTAACAGACTGAAAAGCGCGAATCGTCTCTCACTTTTCTAACACAAAATCAGCAAAACCAGCCCCAAGGGTGGCGCCATTGAAATGGAACTTCCCCTTTATAGTGCCGTCGTACGTGTCGTACGTCACCGCGCTTTGCTCAAGGATTTTTTTCACGATCGTGTGTAGGCAAGGCAGGCTTAACAATAATCGGGTTGAAAAAAACGTTGTTTTTTCTAGACCATTAAAAACGTGTGTATGCGGCATTAGAGTAATAAAATATCCCACTAGTTATATCACCCCCTCACTTCTCTTTAGTCCTATCTCGATCTACTGTGCCCATCTGCAGCAGTGTTGATCTTTCTCTCCTCACAGGCTCAGAGACAGCAGCAGAGGGAGCAGGGGGGGGGTGTCAGAGCCATGCTGTGTGTGTCACTGGATGCACATAGCCCAGCTCTGAAGTGAGCCTGCAGATGTGAGCACCATAGGAAGCCAATTCCTATGATGGCACACAGAGAAGAAAAGGAGCCAAGAGCACAGATAGAGGATCTCAGAAAATGAGGTTCCAGGCACCTCTGTGCAATATCATTACACAGAGCATATGTCAGTATACTATTTTTATTATTTTAATACAACGATACTCCCCCGCAGCCGGCTTCAAGGGAGACGCCAGAGCGCCAACAACAGATGGAAGGCCTTGGCAGTGACGTCACCCAAAGGTTTATTATGGGGCATCCCTTGTCGACTGTCCCCCCTCTCCCCAGATGCTGGCCACTCAGAGCCGATCATGTGCCCATACTGAAGTGCCCTGAGGATAGATAAGTATATGTATGTTCCTGCTACAGGGTTGTTAGTATAGGTGTTAGAAGCAGGGTAGAAGCTTAGCTTAAAGGGGTTGTAAAGGTGCAATTTTATTTTCCTAAATAGCTTCCTTTACCTTAGTGCAGTCCTCCTTCACTTACCTCATCCTTTGATTTTGCTTTTAAATGTCCTTATTTCTTCTGAGAAATCCTCACTTCCTGTTCTTCTGTCTGTAACTCCACACAGTAATGTGAGGCTTTCTCCCTGGTGTGGAGTGTCGTGCTCACCTTGGACTACAGGAGAGTCAGGACGCCCACTAACACATAGCTCCTTTCTCCATCTGCAACGTAGAGAGCGTCCTGACTCTCCTGTAGTCCAAGGGAGGGGGCGAGCATGACACTCCACACCAGGGAGAAAGCCTTGCATTACTGTGTGGAGTTACAGACAGAAGAACAAGAAGTGAGGATTTCTCAGAAGAAACAAAGACATTTAAAAGCAAAATCGAAGGATGAGGTAAGTGAAGGAGGACTGCACTAAAGTAAAGGAAGCTATTTAGGAAAAAAAATTGTACCTTTACAACCCCTTTAATTCCACTTTAAAGGCAATTTCATGACCGACGGAACTCGTCGTAAATGAAACATCGTTTTCCTCGACGAGTTCCTTGTTAGGCTTGTCAAGAATCTTGGCAAGCTTTCTTTGCGTACACACTGTCAAGACAAAATCTCGTCGTTCTCAAAAGCGGTGACGTACAACGTGTACAACGGCACTATAAAGGAGAACTTTGATTCCACTGGTGACACCCTTGGGGCTGTTTTTTTTTTTCTAATCTCATGTTACTGCGTGTTAAAAGTTTGGTGAGAGACGATTTGCGCTTTTCAGTCTGTTACAGCGTGACAAATGTGCTATCTCCACTACAAACCCTACTTTTACCGAAGGCACGCTCCCATCTCATACTTTATTTTGAGCATGCGTGGGTTTCTAAGCATACACACGAACGTGTTTCTCGTCGTAAACCAGCCCGACGAGAAACACGACGAGGAAATTGAGACTCCCGACAAGGAAAAATAGAACTTGTTCTCTTTTTTTCTCGTTGAGTTCCACAACAGTTTTCTCGACGAAAAACATACACACGACCGCTTTCCTTGGCAAAAAATCTCTGCCACCAGGTTTCTTGATGGATTCTGTTGAGGAAAACGGTCGTGTGTACGAGGCCTAAGAATTGGGTCATTCCAAAGCAAATAATACTTCAGCATTGTTTCATTATCAAAAGGGTTAAAATAATTTACCAAACATTATTGCTGCCTATATAAATCATAATGGAAAATATGCTCTTATATTTCTTGATGTGTGCATCACCTTATTGTATTGCTTTAAACCATTACATTCTGTTATGTTTATCTGTATATTAAGTTTAATTTTCCAAGATTATCTTTATATTATTCCCATGTATGTGATGTATGATTTTCACATATGCTCCTCATTTATAGCTGCTTTTTGTATATTGGTGGATTTTGTACAACTTTGCATGCCTACTCAAACTCCAGTGAACAGAAAAATAATGTCTGTTTTAGGTTGAGATTTAACAAACCTTTCTTCCACTTCCAAGATTTATACTCTCTATGTATCATTTCCAAATATCCTTGAGGGTGTTGGTTGTTTTTACAGTTAAAGGGTCACTAAAGGAAAAACTTTTTTTGCTGAAATGACTGTTTACAGGGTATAGAGACATAAAAGTTAACTGATTCCTTTTAAAAATTATTAAAAATAGATTAAATTCAATCATATAATGTACCTGCAGTTTCACTTTTGTTTTTAAACTGGTTTCATGTTTCTGTGAAGTAAAGAGACCCACAGAACAAAAACAAACAAATCCAGAGCAGTGTTTTGTTTTTAAAATGAATTTGATTGGTTCTGAGGTGTTTTAGACACACAGCTTGGACCACAGTGAAAAGATGCCATGAGATTTTTCATAAGGAGCCAGACAACCAGGAAGTGTGGAGATCACAGCAGAATTACAGCAACTTCAAAGCAAAAACAAACAATTAGGACATGAAACCAGGACTGCAGTAAGGTAAAGGAAGCTATTTAGCTAAAAAAAATATTTCCTTTAGTGATCCTTTAAGAAATGTTTTTGTTTTGTTTTTTTCCAATTTGAAGTATCATTGTTAAAGGATCACTAAAGGAATTTTTTTTTTAGCTAAATAGCTTCCTTTACCTTACTGCAGTACTGGTTTCATGTCCTCATTGTTCGTTTTTGCTTTGAAGTTGCTGTAATTCTGCTCTGATCTCCACACTTACTGCTTGTCTGGCTCCTTATGAAAAAACTCATGCAAGCTTCTCACTGTGGTCCAAGCTGTGTGTCTAAAACTCCTCAGAACCAATCAGATTCATTTTAAAAACAAAACACTGCCCTGGATTTGTTTGTTTTTGTTCTGTGGGTCTCTTTACTTCACATAAACATGAAACCAGTTTAAAACCGAAAGTGAAACTACAGGCACATTATATGATTGAATTTAGTCTATTTTTAATCATTTTTAAAAGGAATCAGTTAACTTTTAGGTCTCTATACCCTGTAAACAGTCATTTCAGCAAAAAAATTTTTCCTTTAGTGACCCTTTAAGACTAAATCCAGGCTAATGTAAAAAGCAGTACTACTTGTTCTAAAAACTGAAATAAACTATTCCCTCCAGCTATGGCCTTCAAAGTGAATCATTTTTAGAGCCGTATCAACAAATTTGAGTAGCCAAATCAGTAACACAGTTATAGTCATAAACATACAAAAATTCCCCAGCACAATCTCCAGCTAGCCAGCACAAAAAGCCCAATGGAAATGTTTTAACATTTTAAGTTAACCAGTATTAAACCCAAAATCAAACATTTAGTATATTGTGGCTTACCAATTCTTAGATGTTATGTATACATTAGTGTTCTTTTCAGACTTTCTTTTTATTTTGACCTGGTGATCTGGCCAGCTTACAATGATCAATACAATACAATACAATACATTCACAGAGTGCTTATAATGATCAGCTTTAATTAATTTATATCACTTTTATCCCAAAAGTAAAAAAAATGTTTTCTGTAAGACCCCTTCACACTGAGCTGCCCATAGCGTTGGCGGTAAAACTTTGCTATTTGTACCGCCAACACTATGGGCAGATTTGCGGCTCATTTCGGTCGCTAGCGGGGTGGTTTTACCCCCGCTAGCGGCCAAGAAAGGGCCTGCATTGCGGGTGGTATAGCAGCGCTGTCCCATTGATTTCAATGGGCAGCAGCGGTGGAGGAGCGGTAGACACATCACTCCTTCACCGCTCCAAAGATGTGGCTAGCAGGACTTTTTTTACCGTCCTGTTAGCGCAACATTCCAGTGTGAAAGCCCTCGGGCTTTCACAATAGAACAGCTGTTTAAAGGCGGATTGCAGGCGCAATTTTTAACTGCAATATGCCCTCAGTGTGAAAGGGGTCTAACTGTGAGCTGGAGTTTGGTTACAATTTGTTAGTGTATCTAAATCTGGTAGTACATCCAATACTCCCCTCCCCCTAGATTGACAATGCTGCTGTCCAAAGGTGCCCCCACTGTTCTCCTTCATCCAGAGTGTAGGTACTATACTGCAGGAGGTGTATTACTGGCCAGATCACCAGCAAAAACAGGGAACAGAGGGGAAAAGTCTAAAAAAGAAAACGAATGCAGACACCATGACTAATGCCGCGTACACACGATCATTTTTCGGCATGTAAAAAACAAAGTTTTTCAAAAATGTAGTTTAAAATGATCGTGTGTGGGCTTCACATAATTTTTCGGGTTTTGAAAAATGACAAAAAAATGTTTTAAACGTTTTAAACTATGTCGTTTTTCAGGTTGTAAAAAATGATCGTGTGTGGGCTTAAACGATGTGAAAAACCCGCGCATGCTCAGAAGCAATTTATGAGATGGGAGCGCTCGTTCTGGTAAAACTACCGTTCGTAATGGAGTAAGCACATTCATCACGCTGTAACAGACAGAAAAGCGCAAATCGTCTTTTACTAACACAAAATCAGCTAAAAGCAGCCCAAAGGGTGGCGTAATCCGAATGGAACTTCCCCTTGATAGTGCCGTCGTACGTGTTGTACGTCACTGCGCTTTGCTAGAGATACACAATAAAAGTATTAAACATATGATGAACTCATCCTAAATTGGCATATCTGTGCAAATAAAGTCCATATAAATGTGCAAACACTGTGCAAAAAAATGTATTATAAAAAAAAAAAATCTATATATATTTGCAGTGTATCCGAAAAGTATTCACAGCGCTTTATTTTCCAACATTTTGTTATGTTACAGCCTTATTCCAAAATGGATTAAATTCATTATTTTCCTCAAAATTCTACAATACACCATAATCACAACGTGGGAGAAGTTTGTTGGAAATCTTTGCAAATTATTAAAAATCAAAAACAAAAAAAATCCCATGTACATGAGTATTTACAGCCTTTGCCATGACACTCAAAATTGAGCTCAGGTGCATCCTGTTTCCACTGATCATCCTTGAGATGTGTCTACAATTTGATTGGAGTCACATGTCTGATGAAGGGTTCCTTCGTGGCTCCGAAATGTTGCTTTCTACTATAATGAAGTGATCGCTGATTAAAGCTTTGGATTGATTTTTCGAGATCTTGGCGTGCTGGTGACATTTCTCTCTCTGACAACACACGGTTCCAGCTGGTGGTCACTTCAGCACCCACTTACAAATACATTCTCTCAGGAACGTGTGCATTGGGAATAGTGCGTCGGAAGGAAAGACCCAAAGGTTGAAGCCCCTACATGGAGTCCACAGGCAGCAATATACCATTCTGAGGCCAGTTCCCAGTGGACCTCTTACATCCCACTTTTTAACTTCTATAGACGGGTATATTATTACTGGGAATTTGCCAAATACATAAGGCCGTAGCAGTACCACAAACAAATACAGTATAAAGGGTAAGATACCTTATAAAAGCAGCATATTGTCTCCCACTAGTTTCAGTGCACAATCCAACAATCTTCAAAATGTTTATGTAGCACTTTCCCTGGTAAAGATTCATGTCCCTGGGCTTTTCTCCTTCTTATCTTGAAGCCAGTTACTAAAGGTTTTCACACAACCGCCCATACTCTCGTCTGTTTGTTTCCAATAATCAATCCAGGGTTTTTTGTTTGTTTTTTGGTATTAATTGTTGTAACTTGGATAGGAGAAGGCAATAGTGGGATACTCTAACTGGAACTAATTACAACTGAGGACAGCTCTCACTCAGGCCTCGTACACACGACCGAGTTTCTCGGCAAAAACCAGCAAGAAACTTGCTGGGATTTTTTTTGCAGAGGAAACCGGTCGTGTGTACATTTTTCGACAAGGAAACTGTCGAGGATCCCGTCGAGCCAAAAAGAGAGCATGTCTTCTTTTTCCTCGACGGGAATGGAGAAACTTGCCTTGTCGAGTTCCTCGACAGCCTAACAAGGAACTTGACGAGGAAAACGATGTGTTTCTCCCGTCGAGTTCCTCGGTCGCGTGTACGAGGCTTCAGTCTCACACGTTAGACTTGCTGCTATACCAAACAACAATTGTATGGGAAGAATAAGTCCTCTGCTTGCTCTGGTAGCAGACTTGATGAATCGGTTTATCTTCAGGACACGCACTAGAATCCCCTTTGACTAACACCCGTCCACTTACTCTACTAGATGAAGGTGTGGCCCTCACAGGACAGGCCCCATCACACAAATCTGTACTTACTGTGGGCCAAAACAGATATTTTCTGGAGTGTCTCCCTTCCAGTCAGTTCTTCAGGACATTCCCAACTTCAGGCCCTCAGGTTATCCACTTGAGGCCACATGGCAGCTTCTACAGGAGAGGGAATGCTGGCCCCTCCGCAGCCAAGTGCTCCAGTGAGTGTGGAGGGCGCAGAGCAGAGAGACGGTGACTGACAGTACACACGGTCGGACATCCGACAAACTTTCCCTTGGATTTTTGTCCAAAGTGAGTTGTCCGGTCACATCCATAGCATACACACGCTCTGACTTTTCTGCAAACTTTTCTAAAACTTCCCCAACATCACGTTGTTTTTCTGCACGTTTCTGCTCTTTACCGCCACCCTTTGGTTAACTTCTGCTATTGTTGGTTGATTTTAACATTGGTTCTGAGCATGCGTATTTGCACTTTGTACAAAAGTCCGATGGCTTGCTGTACACACGGTCGGACTAGGCACCATCGGACTTTTGTAGATGTAAAGTTTGTCCGTTTGCAGACCGAACTTTTTGTCTGATGAAACCCGAAAAAGTTGGTCCGATTGAGCATACACATGATCGGACAAAATTGAAAACGTGCAGATTTTGAAGTTTGTTGGCCGAAAGTCGACCGTGTGTACGGGCCTTTAGAGCTAGCGGCGGACAGGTGCAGCATCAGACTGATGTTGCATCCACCTAGGTAAGTATGATTCTGAAAAAAATGAATTTATGTGCTTCTCTTTCAACTACTTGCTGACCAGCCTCCATCGTTATACGGCGGCAGGTCGACACGATCCCGTGAACAGTCGTAGCTGTACGCCGGTTCCTTTAAGCAGGATAGCAGGAGCATACGTGCAGCCGCTGCATCACGGGGGTGATGATGCTCATGACCAGAGGTCGCGATGACTCCCGGCCACGACCGATCGCGGGCAAGAGAGGCAGAACAGGGACATGTGTGTGTAAACACACACATCCCTCTAGGTCAGTCCCCTCCGCCTACAGTTAGAAACACACTAGGGAAGACAATTAACCCCTTGATCGCCCCTAGTGTTAACCCCTGACCTGCCAGTGACATTTTTACAGTAATCAGTGCATTTTTAGAGCACTGATCACTGTATAATTTCCAATGGTCCCAAAAATGTGTCAAAAGTGTCTGATGTGTCTGCCATAATGTCGCAGTCCCAATAAAAATCACCGATATTACTAGTAAAAAATAAATAATAATAAAAATGCTATAAATCTATCCCCTATTTTGTAGACGCTATAAGTTTTGCGCAAACTAATCAATATACGCTTATGGCGAATTTTATTACCAAAAATATGTAGAAGAATACATTTCGGCCTAAACTGAGAAAAAAATGGGGATATTTATTAGAGCAAAAGGTACAAAATATAGGGGGTTATTTACGAAAGGCAAATCCACTTTGCACTACAAGTGCAAACTACAGGGGAAAAGTGCACTTGAAATTGCACTGAAAGTGCACTTGGAAGTGCAGTCGCTGTAAATCTGAGGGGTAGATCTGAGGGGAAGCTCTGCTGATTTTATTATCCCATCATGTGCAAGCTAAAATGCTGTTTTTTATTTTCCTTGCATGTCCCCCTCAGATCTACAGTGACTGCACTTGTAGTGCAAAGTGGATTTGCCTTTAATAAATAACCCCAACTGTGTTTTTTTCAAAACTGTCACTCAAAAGTGCAAAAAATAAAAATCGCAGAGATGATCAAATACATCAATTTTGTTTGGGTACAGCATCGCAGGACTGCGCAATTGTCAGTTAAACTGACGCAGTGGCGATTTCCAAAAATGGCCGTAATTGGGCAGTAATTAGCTAAATACTCAATTGATATATTGATTAATTTCAAATCTGCCCAAATAAAATGTTTAACCCTGTTTTGAAAGTATACTAATTAGGACAACCCAGCCAGACACTATATAATGTCTTTACCTTTCTTTACTTCAAATAAAACAATATACTGTATATACACGAGTATAAGCCGAGTTTTTCAGCCCTTTTTTTAGGGCTGAAAATACCCCCCTCGGCTTATACTCGAGTCAGTGTACCTGAAAAGCCACAAGCATCCATTGTTTAAAAGTCGTGGCTTCCCCCTCGTCCCTTCCGTGATAGGCGTTTCCCAGCAGACACTGTGTTCAGTGTTCCGCCTATCTTGGACGTCTTCTCATCCTCGGACTCAGTTTCCCAGCAGACACTGTGTTCAGTGTTCTGCCAATCACGGACATCTTTTCATCCTCAGACAAGAGAACGTCCATGATAGGCGGAACACTGAACACAGTGTCTGCTGGGAAACCGAGTCCGAGGAAGAGAAGACGTCCGTGATAGGCTGCTGGGAAACGCCTAGCACAGAATGGGACCAGGAGGAGACTGAATGGACGCCCGCAGCCTCTAAAAATTTCAGGTACACTGACTCGGGCACAGGGAGGCTGCAATGGGCACAGTGAGGTGGCAATGGGCACAGTGGCAATGGGCACAGTGAGGTGGCAATGGGCACAGTGAAGTTGGGCACAGTGAGGTTGGACACAGTGAGGCTGCAATGGGCACAGTGAGGCTGCAATGGGCACAGTGAGGCGTGCAAATGGGCATTGTTGACCCTCTTTCCGCTTACAGTGGCTGCTGCATTCTCACCCTAGGCTTATACTCGAGTCAATACGTTTTCTCAGTTTTTTGGGGTAAAATTAAGTACCTTGGCTTATACTCGGGTCGGCTTATACTCAATTATATACGGTAGCTTAGTCAAGGCTGAAAAGATATAGTAAAGGAGCATACTTAAGCCTGGTACAGAGAGGCCACATTCGGCCTCTGTGTATGGCAGGCTGTTCAGCAGAAGTCGGCCAAACCTCCAGCTTCTGTAGAAGCATATGTACATGTTGTGCCACCAGTGCATAATGCCTGCAGGCTGGTGTAAATGAGCCCCAAGTAATACAGATGTAACTGTATTAGAAGGGAGTCTTTTATTTCTTTAAAAAACTTATAAAAGAATGACAAAATAAAGTAATTTTTCTGCAATGTGATGTAGAAAGTTCAGCTTTAAGAATGAAAGTACAGTTATAACATATCACCTGAGTTGCTTAATTGTTTTGTGCATTGCTTTTTTTGGAAGAATTTCTTGTGCAAATAAAGGGTATTGCATTTACCAAGCATTCTGTAGGTTGGAAATAATATATTCGTTTTTCTGCAGCCTTCTAGAAAAATTCCACACAAGTAGCATTTAGGAAGAAAGAATGAACAAATGTGCCATGTTCTCTTGGGAGAGAAAATATGCCTGTGCATTGCCACTTTTTGGCAAAAGTATTTCCTGTTGTAATAAAAGCCTTGTATGTAATGCTTGCAATTTAAATGAAAAGAAGGCAAGCTCATAACAAGTATTAAAAAAAAAACATTTTTTTATATATGATTCCTGTGTTTTTGTGCATTGTATTTTTTATTTTTTATTTTTATTGGTGAAATCACTACCATGCTTAATAAAACAACTGTGATTTTATGAATTGATGCTTTTTTGTGTATTTCCTGTCTTTTGGTTCACTATACATATTTCTTTACATTGATATCCTTGCTAAAGGGGATATATTGTTCCACAAATAAAACTTGTAGATGGTTGCAAATTAGCAAGGGCATTGGGAAAACATTGCAGCTCTTCAGTTTGTATCAGTAGGCCAATGTACTATGCTGACGTGGTCAACTGAATGCCCTCCTCAGCAGTTTAAATATGATGAACAGGGTACTAAGCAATTGTTTTTCTTCTCACCTTTTCCAAGTCACAGTGTTTAAATAGGATATCTAATTTTCATTATTTTTTTTTTATTCTGATTTGATATTTTTCCATGGACAGTTTTTTTTCAATATTTCAAAATGTCAGATTTTTTCTGCTCAGGAACATATATCAAACATGTGCACTGCCAAAAAATGTGTTTGTTTTCGTTTTATTCGTCCTTTTGTTTTTTTCAGGTCATTCATTATGATCTAAATAAATACATTCGTAAATTAGTAAATTCAAAAATTTGTAAATTTAGTAAATTTAAAAAAAACGAATTTCGTAAATTTGAAAATTCGTAAATTTGAAAATTCAGAAATCCGAAAATCCAAAAATAAGAAAGAAAATCTGAGTTCTAAAGAACAAAAATTCTAAATAATCACTAACTAACTATTAATAACTAACGATTAAATTATAGGTATTGGAATATTCTTTAAATTTGGCTGTTAGTCCACATAACGAAGTCAACATAACGAATACAAATTTATCCAAAGTTACAAATTATCTGAAATAACGAATGCTGCATCTAAACAAATGGAACGGAATGAATTAATAGTACTAATAATTAAAAGTTTTTATTATTACTATTATTGTTATTTATTATTATTAATTTGTTACGTTCCAGTCGTTTAGATGCGGCATTCATTATTTTGGCATTCGTATTTGTTACGCTCTCTAAAGCCACATTTGAAAGGAAATTTCAATACCTATAATTTAAAGAGGGAGTAAACCATGATGGGGTTTACTTCCTCTATGTCTCCGCATAGTAGCCCATTATGTCACACTTACCTGCAGTAGAAGCCCGCAATGTCGCCGTCTTCCTCCATGGCAGCGAGTGTCCATCTTCACCCCTCTTCTTCCGAGGGCCGCAAACTCCGGCTCTGTGACTGACCGGAGTAGCGGGAGCCGCCTTTAATGGCATGACCCCGGCTTGAAATGGCACAGCGTGCCTTTTCATGACGGCGCATGCGCAGAAGGCAGCATCGCTCAGGGAAATTGCAAATATCTCCGAGACCATATTGCAAGCACCTACAGGTAAGTTATTATTAGTTATTATTTCTGATTTTCTAATTTTTGGATTTTCAGATTTTCGTTCTTATTTTCAGATGTTCGTTCTTTTGAATTTTCGTTCTTATTTTTCGAATTTCCATATTTTCGAATTTCTCACATCAAAATCTCAATTAGTAGGTTTATTTTAATTTTTTACTTTTATTTTCAAAGTGTATCTAGAGTCAAAAGCAAACAAATATATACATTATCTTTCCAATCTTCAAATGTGATATCTGTTTTCTTTTTCTTTTCAGGATTTTTCTCTTTATTTTCACCTGGTGATCTGGCCAGTAACTCTGTTATTTTTCAACTTCCTTTAACAGACAGAACTGCCAACGAAAGAGGCATGTTTTTAGAGTTTTGAGACAAACCATTTAACTTTGACAGGGGTGCTTACAATAATAGGATCAAAGGCTTTTATTCATTTTGGTAAAATCTTTATCCTAAAAGGAAAAAATAGGTTGCAGTTACTGATTAAAAGTGTTTGCTGAATTTTGGTTTTAATTTATTAGTCATTTACATCTAAATGTGTTACCTACCCTCTCCCCAGGTTGAAAATGCTGTTGTCCAATGGTGGCTCTATTGCTCCTAATTCATAGAGTGAAATCATCCGAAGACAGAAAGTGTATAGATAGATAGATCTAGATTGTGTCTATTTGTTCCCTTTTGTCAAAATCCATACTACTTATTATTAAACAATGTAGTGTTAAAATTTTAGGTACATTGGACAAATGTTATTTGGGGCTGCTATTCTATTTTCACCCAGACCAGAAGCAGAGACTATTATACAAGTATGCCAATGTTCTAAACGTTTAACTGAAGCTTCTTGAGTGTGCATCTAAATCCTTGTGACAGACTAATCTCTGTCCTATTGTAATTATCTCACATGCACAGCGCCAGATAGCTGGGTCTGTGTTAGTGTATGTATGTATTGCCACCTTCCAGTAAATTAGTAGGTCAATCTGTTTATTGTAATACAGTTCATATGTGCTTTTTTTTTTTTTTTTGGTCAACCCTGCCACTTCTGGTGTGGAACTCTATAGCTTGTTTTAGCTCAGGACAAAAAAAACTGCTTATGCTAGACCTCGGTTAGGCATCTGATGGCCACTACTTAGAGGTACAGTTACAGGTCAGATTAAACACTAAGGACTAAAACACAGGGGTTGATTTACTAAAACTAGAGAGTGCACAATCTGGAGCAACTCTGCAAAGAAACCAATCAGATTCCATGTTTTTTTTGTCAAAGCTTAATTAAGAAAGCTGAAGTTAGAAGCTGATTGGCTACCATGCACAGCTGCACCAGATTTTGCACTCTCTGGTTTTAGTGAATCAACCCCATGGAGTAGATACAAAAAAGAAAACAAAAAAGAAAGCCACTGTCCCCACCTATAACTGGTCATTGCAGCAAGCAGCATTGGAAGACAACATATGTTAGAAAAAAGCCAAGGATAAATCTGTCAGTACTAGAATTCCTTTAGGACCCAGCACAACTCACCTGACACAGCCTTTGCCTGGGAAACAACAGTGATGGGCCAGCTCATCTTTAAATCACCTGTGTCATCATCCAATCAGTGCTCGTGATAGAGTTACCTTTGTTTGCCACTGTGTGAATCAGCCTGACATTATTCTCTGTGTATTTCGTGTATGACCCAGTTCGTTTGACCCTGTTTGTTCGCTTCTGATTCGGTACCGTTTGAACTCTGATCTACCTGTGTATGACCCAGCTTGCCTAGACTATGCTTTGCCTGATTCTCCTGTAGTACATCCATCTGCAGCGGTGAACTACAAACACCAGCAAACATCTATCTGCAGCAGTGAACTACAAACACCAGCAAACTTCCATCTGCAGTGGTGAACTACAAACACCAGCAAACATCCATCTACAGCGGTGAACTACAAGTCCTAGCTGACCTGCTCATCTCAGATCTGCTCATGGTATGTGCTCTTGTTCCTGAACTGTTATCTGGTCCTAGCCTGACAAAATCCAAGGAAAACTCCAAGCCCACTTACCGACCAGCCCGTGGACAACCAAATGAACCCATCTAACAGTATGCGTTAAAAACAGGGGTTTAGGCTGCACATATTTGTAAATACATGCGTAAGCTACAGGCCCTGCCAAAGGCACCCTGGTATCTGTAGTCCTATCACTAGCTTATGAGTGACTCTACAATGGAAGCCCACCCCTTCTTAAAGGTACAGGGGCACACGGAGAACCCAGCACATAGCACAATAGCAAAGGTGTCAGTGCGTTGCCTGACCAATATAACAGTAATGCAAAAAAGAAAGCCACTGCCCGAGAAATTCATCTTGTGTATGTAGCACCCCCTGCTGTCATTCCTGAACTGTCCTGTAGGTCAGTCTGCGCTTCAGGGGTGTTGTTTCCACCCCTGGGCGACAGGTGGCGCTAGAGGGGTTCTGGCAGAGCCACAGAGGAGTTTTCCCTCATGGGACATGCTGGGGAGGGGTATATCTGTGGCAGACGCCATCTTTATTGGTTCTTCCGCAGGTTTCAGGTGCGGCATCCACCTTTAGGATGTGCGCATCCAACGGACCCCGGCGATGGCCTTCCAGGTGGGGGTCGCATGCTATGCGGAGCTCCATATCACAGAGAGGGGCCCCAGTGACTTACTGGGTCCCCCATTTTACTGAGAAGATCCCAGGCTGGGTGCCGCTCGATTGGGGGATTGGCTTGAGGAGAACCCGGAGGCAGGTTGTCCAACAGGGCTTGAACGAACCATCGGGGATCTGGTGACCGGGACATTGGCAGGTACATTTCAACTGTCACCCGGTGACCCTAACTTGATCTACTGGGAGGATCAGCTCAATTCATTCAGCTCATTTAAGTGTTAGGCCTGTGGCAGAGGCCCTAGAGCCAGGTCTGTGGCAGAGGCCAGTTCCTCCCAGCAACATAAAGTGACACTTCGGCTTCCAGGCTTGTGGCAGAAGTCTGTCCGGGGGCACTTCACCCACTCTGGCTAGAGTGGCGACGAACAGTGACTACTATTATCGTGCTGCTGAGAGCAGGATTGCTCTCTCTATATCCAGGCCTGATACCGCAAAGTTCTCTATCGCTTCATCAACCTTTTTCTTCCTACTGCACGTTGATGTTGGCTATGTTGGGCCTGAAATAAAGCATTTGAAAACCTTCCTTCATGTACTGGACCTTCGCTCACTACTTTATTCATCAGTTACACCCCTAGACAACACTGAGGTAACTTAATATGCCGATCCCAAAAACAAACCAGCGGCTCCTGCGGGGCTAGCGCTACATGTATATATAGATATATATATTAATAACTATATATACCTGGGTTTATGTGCACAATTCCACCAGGACTCCTATTGGGCGCTTTGTTGAAAATGGCTTTTTGTAGATTGAATGTGGTTACTATTATGAATCCCTTCTTGTATAACACTTACATTATTTCCATACTGTGCATTTATATACATATGGTAAATGTTAGATGCAAGTTTCAGTAGTTCCTCCACTCCCAATCACTTTGATTAGGTTACTGGTTAGTTTCCTAGGAAGGGAATACCCTCTTTTTGGGGTGGGCCATTTGTCATAGCCCCCACCCCCAAATGATGGCTACAAGTGTATGGCTTAACTATAATAATTGTTAAATAGTGCAGCGCTCTAAATTATACATACAAATATAAAGTGTACAATGTTTATTAATAGTGATTGTCTCACACTCTAGTCAGTCCTTGTGTGACCGCTCAAAAATGTTAATGAAAAATACGCTGGTGGCTTCACTATAGCTGATTCCAGGGAACACCCTCCTTCACTTTCTCACTCAGGTTCAGCTCCTCTTTAATCAGTGTGGTTTTGTAAAATGGAACAACAAACCCAACTACCATAGTGTTTCTCTGTTGATACATTTATTAAACCACCGCCAAAGAGTTACACATACAAAGTAAAAATATCAGATAAGCATATAAAACATTGGCTTGTTCAGCGCAGGTCTCACCCACGGTGACTAATGTGTTCTCACAGACTCGGCTTCTCCCCTCTATTTGTGATTCACCCTCTCATTGGGCTTCCTCAGTAGATGTGGCTTAACTATACCCAGAAATAAAATAGGATTAATGAGATATCCTGAGAACATAGCAAAGATCAGAACCCACTGTTGTCTGATAATCGTATAATATTTAGTCCTACTTTGCACTGAAGATCATTGAGAACACTTCAACCCCATTGGAATGTTCTACTGGAAACCATTATCAGATTCTATCCAGAATAGTCACAGATCTCTCCAATGAGTAGCCCTGAGATGAAAGCAAGCCCTTACTGTGTCAAATGTGGCGAGAGCAAATATCCATTTAACAACCCAATAAAAAACATGCTTAAATAATTTACTAAATTGATAATGGTGCTTGTCAGCTCAGGAAAATTAATGGCAATAGTAATGGGGATTGAAAACAGGTATGCATTTAATTTTTGAATATGTGAATATTTTAACATCTGTTTGAATAATTATGTGAACATTTATTAATTCCAAGCTAAGCACTTCAATCTTGTTTAAAAGGACATTCATAAAATTACCAGTGTGCAAAGTAATATTCCAGCTCTCTAGTGACCCATAACTGGCATCAGATAAATGAAATCTGCTTGCGTACCACCATTTTATTATTTAGGAGCGCCACCTTTGTAGTTTTATAGTTAAAGTGGAGTTCCAAGCCAACCACAATTAGCATTTTTTAAATGTATGTCCTTTCATCATGCGTTTTTATAATATAAATCCGGTCACTTACTATTTTACAATCCGCCGCCGATCCGCATAGATATTCAAAAAATATAGTTTATAAAACTATGTCTACACCAATGTCATTTTGCTTGTGGGCATTGTGAAGCCTACAAGCACTTACTTCCTGGAAGTCTTGGATGGGGAGTGATAATTGGACAGCGCAGTGCATCCTGGGAAATGATGACACACATTTCCCAGGAGCATTAAAGGGAGATGATGTCAAAATCCTAGGTGGTCATCTATGGCTCAGAAGAGAAACTGACCGGGCGCGCAATGCTTGGTCATCACGCTCACGTGAGGATGTGAGGTTGCACCGTGCTCTCGGGTGAGGAGGGAGAGGCATAGCAGACATAGGAGGAAGGACGGAGGAAGGACGGATTGAGAGCGAGGCTTCCCCCATGCTTGTGTGAACGCCGTATAGCCTCCTTTTTCGGCTTACCAGGGAGCCGCCGAGACCGTCCGAATTCCACTGTCATGCGAGCCGGAGACAGCCGGAGATAGCTGCAGACCGGCGCCGCACCACGCAGAGGCATATGCCAGACGGAGCCTATGCAGTCGCTTGGGGAAAGGCATAGGAGGACGAGCGGGGTAAGCCCAGGGGGGGTCGGCATCTGCGGATCACACGTTCCCCAGCTTTGCTACAAACGTGAGTATGGTGAGTCAGTGACACGTTGAGCTTGGATGAAATGCCTATACTCTGTACAGTGGATTCAGAAGACATGAGGTAATCTTTTAAAGACCAGTTTAAAGTTTCATCACAGAAGTTTGGAAGAGTGGTATATTTATGTGAACACTGCTGTTAAACTAAGTGAACACTGTTACAAAAAGAGATACATCAGATCCGATGGGAGAATTTAGTCCTTGATGCCTTATATGTTGGCACACTGCATGTCGTTTATTCTCTCCCTCCCTTTGTATGAGAAGATACCCCCAATAGGACATACAAAACACAGGTTATTGTATTGGGGAAAGGCATTTTTACAGAGCCTGAAGGGACATAGAATTATCCCCCATACGTGAACAGGGGGATCCACATTGCAGAGAGAGCGGGAGTCTAGAGATCGGCAGCAACGGCCGGCCCTGAGTGACCCCGAATAAATGGGTAGATAAGGACAACGGACGGACCAGGGGAGATTGAAGAAAAAAAAAAGGGGAAAAAAAAATCTCAACAGGAGAAACACAGAGCAGGCAAACCTGCAATTCCATATAAACATAGATTTTCTCCTTATCCTTATATTACCATGGAGCTCGGGGGGGCCGTCCCTGTGCTTTTGGGTCATTGAGAACCGAGGGGCGACTTTGAGGACTCGGGGACCTCCGGTGGTGCGGGATTCTCCCTCCTCCTTTTCTGTGGTCTTGTACTCTTTTAGGTCATGTAACTAGGCAGAAAAGAGACTGAGAGGAAACTTAAAGTGGCTTTATTACCACCTTCCAACTGCCCTTACAGTAAACACTTAACAGGGAAATCACTGGCTAAAAAATCCCTCTAGTAAAAAGGGACATTATTTCCCCTGGAAGCAGATCTGGTGATAACCAAAACTATTAATAAGCATATGTAACACATGTGAAACAGGGGAGGAACCCTATGGGAAGAGGAGAGGGGCGGTAAGGTAAAAGGGAGGCTAATACATACCCTTGTTGCTGTTCTTCTTTTGGCCTCTATTTTATTTCTTTTCTTTCTTTTTTCCTTTCCCTCCCTACTTTATAAATTGGGGGGGGAGAGGGGAAGGAAGGGAAGGGAAAATACCTCGAAGCCCCCAGTACTCGACAGAGTACCCCCGTCCATATTAAGTCTGCTCTTTTTTTTTCTTTTCTTTCTCTCCGTTTAAATAAAAAAAAAAAAAAAAGGGAAAGATTATTATTATTATTTATTTTTTCCTGCTGGAAATAAAAAGTCAAGCTGGGGAAGAGAATTAGAAGGAAGGCAATTAATATGAGCAGAATGATAAGTAGATCAACAAAGGGAGGAACTCACACCACCCCAAGCAACACGACAGCAACAAGCTCAATAAGACCCTTCGTGACCAGAGGAGAAAGCCCAAGATCGCTTGGCTCCCAGGGGGAAACAAAGCTGCAACAACAAGCACATAAAGCGAAAAAGACTGAAAATAAGAAGCCTCAAAGTGAAACGTCTAGAGAAACATCTATGGAATCAAGGGATGAAGGGTCCTCAATAGGGGCAATGGAAAGCAGCAGGATGGACGAACAAAGAACAGACGCCCAGCCCCTTTTAAAGGGTGAAATGGCAGAGATGCTGAAAAAAATGGAAAACACGATAATGGGCGAAATACAGAACCTACGGACTGACTTGGGCCATATACTCTCCAGACTTGAATCAGTAGAGGAACAGGTAGAGAAACAAGAACAAGAGTCAAATTCACTAAAAAATCAGATTGATCAGATTCAACTCCAACAGAGGCAAATTCTCTATAAACTAGAAGATCAGGAAAACAGAAATCGGAGACAAAACCTGAGGATAAGGTTAATACCAGAGAAGAAGGGGGAAGACCTCAGGATGATAACACAGATGATATTCAATTCACTACTGGAAAGATCGGTGGATAACCCAGTTATGACTGAAAGGGTGCATCGAGTAGGAAACCCGAAAAGAATGTCCTCGGAGCGACCCAGAGATGTCATAATAAGGTTTAGATTCTTTGTAGACAGGGAAGAAATCTGGAAGAAGCTCAGGGGAAAACCCCCAATAGTTTTTGAAGGGGTGAACCTACAGATTTTCACCGATGTTGCCCCAGAAACTCTGTCCAGGAGATGGCTGTTAAAACCTCTCCTAAAACAGATGACGGATTTGAATATCAAATACACCTGGGGGTTTCCGGCCTGCTTGATCGGGACAAGAGAGGGAAGATCTGCAACATTGAGATTTCCCGAGGACCTAAACGAGTTCTGCAGGAAACTTGACATTCGGGTGCCGGATCTGCCGGGCTGGAGCTAGAGGGGGAGGGGAGAACGAGAGGGGGGCTCTATCTGGAGACCCCCCATCCTCTCCTTCCCTCTCTGGCCGGACCGGTTTGTGGGCACACCATGTCTTTTCCAGATCACCTCTCCTTGTTCTTTTTTCTTTTTTCTTTTTTTTCTTTGTTACTCTCTTTTCTCTCCTTTTTCCTTTTTTTTTTTTTTTTTTTGTTCTTCCTCCCTCCCCCCATCTGCCTCTGGGACCCGAGAGGGCCCCACGGGGGACATGGGGGGAGATAAGTGAAATTTCCCCTCCACCTCCTCTGTCCAAAAGAAGGGGGAGGGGGAGGAAAATCTCAAACCTCACCCAGAGAGATCTGGACCAAGATATGGTAGTTGGTTCAGGGGTCTTTAGGAGGCCAATCGGGAGGGGGGGAGGAGGGGGGGAGGGGGGAAAGGGGAGGTTAGAGGGAGGGAGGGGGGGAGGGAGGGCAGATACCCAGTCTCATTGGGGAAGGGGGGGGAGGGGAAGAGGTGGGGAGGGAGGGGAGGGTCGATACCCTGTCTCACCCAGACAACCAGGGGTGGGGGGGGGATGGAGGGGGGAGGGAAGATGCCCTGTCTCACCAGGACAATTAGTTGCGAGCGTGCACCATAGAAAGGAAAATTGTAGATCTAGTCGAGGATTAAAAAACAAAAAAAAACGAGGATGCCAGTAATTAAATGTCTATCATACAATGTTAAGGGACTGAATAGCCCATACAAGAGACATAAGGTGTTGAAGGAATTGAAATATTATAGGGCAGATATCGCATTCCTACAAGAGACCCATCTGACAATAGGATCAAATGTTAGGATGTACTCGCCAGACTTTCCCACTTGGTATTACGGAGATACCATTTCCAAGAGGGCTAGAGGGGTCGCAATTGGGGTAGCCAAGGGTACAAGGTTTGTGCTCACAGATAGACTAACTGACCCAGAAGGGAGATTCCTCTTCCTGAGAGGAAAACTGGAGGAGGAAGACTATACCCTTGTAAACGTATACGCACCTAACACTTCCCCAATGAAATACATTGTGGGAATTTTGGGGAAATTAAAAGACTTCAGCAGGGGAAAGATAATACTAGGAGGAGACCTAAACTTCTGTATGGATCCGAAAGTGGATAAATCACACCGGACATTAGAAACTCAGGACACACAATTAAGAAAGGCCAAAGCTAGCTTATACAGAAGTCAGTTAGTGGATACATGGAGGATTTTTAACCCTAGTCAACGAGATTATACTTTTTACTCCCAGGTGCATGGTAGCTATTCTCGGATCGACCACATCTTTGTTGATCACAGAATGCTGGAGGGTGTGGTTGAGACGAGAATAGAGCCCATGACGATCTCTGATCACGCGCCCATTAGTATTTCTATAAAAATCTCGGGAAATCAAAGGCCCTATCAAAGCTGGAGATTAAATGAGGAACTACTGATTGAGGAGAGAAGCGCAACAAGGGTCAATAAAGAACTAGAAGAATATTTTAAGATCAATGAAACGGAGGAAATCTCGGCGGCTACCCTATGGGATGCCCATAAGGCAGTAATAAGAGGGGTCCTGATCTCCGAAGGGGCAAGGAGAAAAAAGGAAGCGATCAGCAAAAAAGTTAAATTAATAGACGAGATTTACATTCTAGAACAAATACACAAAAAAGACAGTAAACAACGAGACGTATACCTAACTCTTGTTAACAAACGTAATCAACTTAAAGATCTCATGGATCAGGATACAAGAAAAGAATTCAACTTAATAGCAGGGGAAAGATATAGGTGGGGAAATAAAACAAGCAAACATCTGGCTCGGTTGGTGAAAAAAAAAAAATCAAGAAATTATATTGACAAAATTAAAAACGATAAAGGAGAGGTTGCCCATACAACAAAAGAAATTGCCGAAACATTTAGATCATACTATGAAAAATTATACTCAGTTGAACAAAAGATTTGGCAGATAGGAGAAAAAGAAAATAAGATCACAACCTTCTTAAAAGAGGCAAGACTCCCAAAAATTAGTCAATTCGACGCAGAGGGGATGGACAGGCCAATCACCGAGAATGAAATTAAGTTAGCATTAACAAACTCAGCCTCAGGTAAAAGCCCAGGCCCAGATGGCTTTACAGTAATGTACTACAAAAAATGTAAAGAGATACTACTACCAAGGCTATGTAAGTACTTCAACGGCCTTGGGAAGGGGTACAAATTAAGTAAGGAGGCCTCAGAAGCAATTATCACTGTCATCCCGAAGGAAGGCAAAGACCTGAAAGGATGCCCGGGGTACCGGCCAATATCCTTGCTAAACACGGATATAAAACTGTTCGCAAGGATCTTGGCCGGGAGAGTTAAGCAGGAAATGAATAAATTGGTGCATCCAGACCAGACGGGGTTCATCCAGGGGCGAGAGGGGAGAGACAATGGCGTCAGAACACTTTTGATTATCAGGAAAATTAGGAAAATGGGGTCCCCAGGTCTACTCCTGTCAATAGACGCAGAAAAAGCGTTTGACAGGGTAGACTGGGGACTCATGCTCTCTACCTTAAAGGAAATGGGGTTTGGCCAGGGGATGAGGAACTGGGTGGCTGCCCTTTATCAGTCCCCTATGGCCAAAATTAAAATAAACGGCAGCTTTTCGCAAACATTCCAAATGAAAAATGGAACACGGCAGGGTTGTCCATTGTCCCCACTGCTGTTTGTGTTGTCAATGGAACCCCTGCTAGCCAAGATTCGTATTAGCCAAAAAATAAAAGGGATCAAAATAGGAGAGGAGGAACACAAACTTGCAGCTTTTGCAGACGACGTCCTCTTCTATCTAACTGATCCTAAAATATCAATTCCAAACCTATTAAGCCTTTGCTATGAATATGGAGAAATTTCTAATTTTAAATTAAATATCACCAAAACGAAGATCATGAGCATAAATGTTAGTAAGATAGAAGAAAAATCCCTGAAAAAAAACTATCGTTTCGACTGGGTCAGTGAACTTAAATACCTCGGGATTATGTTAGCCAAATCAATTAAAAAAATGTACGAGATAAATTTTATCCCATTACTAAACGAAATTAAGAAAGAGACAAAAAGGGTGGAAAATAGAGCAATATCATGGATAGGACGAATCAATTATTGCAAAATGGTCATTATGCCAAAGGTCCTATATAAATTTCAGATGATCCCCATAGCCCTTCCGAGATCTCTACTCTCAGCCCTTAATAAATTAATTATGAACTTTATATGGAAGAATAAGAAACATAGGATATCTTCTCAAACATTAATGCAACCAAAAAAAAAGGGAGGACTCGCCGTTCCGGATGTAAAGAGTTATTACGATGCGGTTATATTGACAAGGGTGGTGGAGTGGGCCAGACTCAATAAAGAAAAAAGATGGGTAAGTTTAGAAAATGAATTATCACAGGCAAGGTTAGACAAGATAATTTGGAACCCCCCCAAATTTAGGACACTGGATATAAACCTACACGAGATAACAAAAAAGGCACTGAAAACATGGGATATAGTATATAAAAAAATCGAGAAAGAATATAACTCACCTCTCATAGCACTGAAAAACAATGATTTTTTTGCACCAGGTAAGATACAAGTAGGGGGGCATTGGATTAAAAAAGACACGGCACAATTAAGAGACATAATGAGTGAGGGCCACATTAGAACACTGCAGGAGTTAAAACTTAATAAAAATTTAATGGAAATCAATGAGTGGAGGTATCAGCAGCTTAACCATTTTATCCAAGGCCTCCCTCACCCTTTGAGGTCAGGAGACCAGTTGTCAGACTTGGAAAAAATCTGCACCACGGAAAGATCCAAAGGTATTGTTTCAAAACTTTATAGGATCCTAATGAAGATGGGGGAGCCGGGTATACCCCCATTCATTGAAAAATGGGAAAGGGAATTGGGCACAAAGCGGGATAGGACTAAAATAGAGAGAATGTTGACTCTGACCCACTCCTCCGCGGTGGATAGCCGCACGGCGGAAATGTGCTTTAAATGCATTTCCGGTTGGTATATGACGCCGGATAAATTAAAACAATTTAAAGAGGGACAGACAGGGAACTGCTGGAGGGGGTGTAGCACACTAGGAAATATGGCACATCTTTGGTGGGGATGCCCTAAGATAAAAGAGTACTGGGAAAAAATATTGAGATGCGTTGAGGAGATCACAAAGGAAAAGATAAAGATGGACCCATGGGTTGTTTTATTTCATGGGGGAGAAGAAGGTATAAAAAGGTATAGGGAATCACTGATACCGCACTTCCTAAACGCCGCCAAGAGATTAATCCCTAGAAGGTGGCAAGATCCAGACCCCCCGCTGATTTGGGAATGGATCGACGCAGTCGAAGAAACATACAAAATGGAAGAACTGAAAGAGGGATTAGAGGGCAATAATATTTTATTAAGCACAAAATGGGAAAACTGGAGGCTCTTCAAGAAAACTTGGAGCTACGCACAAAAGCTAAGGGAAGAATTATAAACGCTCTCCTAGAAGAATATTAGAAAGGTCTGAAGAAAATGTCTAAGGTGAGACAGGGGAGGGGGGGGGGAGGGTAGAGGCTAGGGGGGGTAAAAATTTGAAATGGCCAACCTTTGGGTATTTTTATGTGCTCTTTTGCAAGAGGGACATATATGGGTTTATATGGGTTTATTGTGTATGCGCATGTTACAATAGCATATGTATAATAATAATAAAAAAAAAAAAAAAAAAAAAATCATAATAAAAAGGAAACAACTAAATAAATAAACAATATATCAAATTAAAAAAAAAAAAAAAAAAGAGAAACCTTTATAAAGAAAAGCGACACTAATGATGCAAAACCAAATTAGAGATGCAATGGGCTGGTATGTAGAACATGAGCATAAAATACGCACTCTATGAGGTAGAGTCTGAAGTGAAAAAAAAAAAAAAAAAAAAAAAATCCTAGGTGGTTTCAAAGGCATATTTCGTGGGACCGCATAGCAACAGGCATTTCCAGATGAGTAAAAAAAAACATTTTCTTTTTTTTTTTCTTTTTTAGGTGTAAGCTACAGTTTAAAGCAAAATAGTTTTTTTGATGGAACCTCCACTTTAACATTAAAAAACAACTTTTTTTTCTGTTTGCGTAAATATGCCCACTCTGTTTGCTAATTTCATAACTGTGTACATTAAAGTTTATAATTAAGAGCATGGTCAGTATCATTTTAATATTGTAGCCATTTAAGACCTGGTTTACTAAAAATCCCTTATTTCATTAAAAAGTAAGGTCAAAGCTCTTTTGGCCCTACCCTTGTGGGTTATAGACGTGCACTCTGTTCTGTACTCCTGTGACCCGCTTTTAGCTGACAACATATGAGGACACCTTGCTGCTTCAGGGCGATATAACTCAAAAGGAAAAAAAGGGGGAAAAAAGGTAAGAGATATGGTGAAATACTGTGGATCACAGATTAAGCATGGACAACAGCAAAAAAGCAGATACACTCACGAATCCCCTCTTCAGATACAGCCTTTGAACATAGCCTTACAAGCCGCTCAGTATAGTGATCTCCTCACATGGATGAACGTCCGTTGATCACGTCACTAGGCTCTTCCCCCACGCATTACATCACTCGACACGTGACTTAATCATGGGTTTCCTTTTGAGTTATATCGCCCTGAAGCAGCAAGGCGTCCTCATATGTTGTGCCATTTGGAAGAAATTAAGCACCAGTCCACACTTATTAATCTGAAGTTTCAACGTGTCTGCCTGTGTTTTGTTTGAAAGCTCAACAACACGTCAGCCTGTGATAGCAAGTGGGCGTGGAACCCTTTTGTATTATGAGTACTACTACTCAGAACTGGACATTCGCTACACCTAAGGTTGTTTTTTGCACTTATGGATCATCTCACAAATTATTTGTTTTTTATTGTGGTTTCTTATTGATACCCTCCTGAGTGTGTATATTTGGTATCAATTCTGCACATATTGTACACATATTCTCAGCAAAAGTTGATTTCAGCGCATCACTATTTTTCCTTTTTTTTTTATAAAAAATTTGAACTACCACTATTTTATTATCTAGGGTTTCTGCTTTCAGAAAATATATAATCTTTGGGGGTTTTGCATCATCTTTAGGGTTAAAACAAAAGGTTAAAACCAGTTAGAGCCTGTTCACACAGGGGCAACACGACTTTCAGCGCGACTTTGGGAGGCAACTTGAACAGGACTTGAGTATCAATCACAACGCGACTTGGGGCGACTTCAGAGTGACTTACAACGCGACTTGAAGTCGCCTCCAGGAGGGGGAACTCCACGCCAAATTTTAAATAAAAAAACGGCTTGGGCCTTACCCAGACCCCCCCCAAGAGCAAACCAGGCCATTAGGTCTGGGATGGATTCCTTATTCTTCACATTATATGTTTATTTATTTTTCTTTCCATATTACACATAAAACTACATATGGGTAGGCACAGAGCAAATACAAAATCAAAAACAGATATGTATACATTTATCTTATCAAAATATACATTCGCCCTGGACCATCCCGTATACCACTTCAATATATATTTCCGCTCTAACCCTCTTCTAATCCTCACTCTCTCTCACAGAGAGACAATCCCAGCTTCCCCCCCCCCCCAAAAAAAAAAGAGGGGGGGAGGGGGGGAAAGACGGGAAATCCCCATCTTCTCCCTCTCTTAAACCATACATCATAAAAAAGAGGTCAGTTTATCCTTCACTTTATATTTCCCTGCGCTTTGAAGTGAAGGGAAGCTGGGATGGATTTCAAGGGGAACCCCCTATGCCGAAAAAACGGCATAGAGGTCCCCCCCAAATCCATACCAGACCCTTATCCGAGCACGCAGATCGGCTGATCAGGAAAGGGGGTGGGGATGAGCGAGCGCCCTCCCCCCTTCCTGAACCATACCAGGCAGCATGCCCTCAACATGGGTGGGGTGAGTGCTTTGGGGCAGGGGGGGTACATAGGGGTTCCCCTTGAAATCCATACCAGACCTAAGGGCCTGGTATGCTCTTGGAGTGGGAACCCATTCCGTTTTTTTATTTAAAATTTGGCGTGGAATTCCCCTGTGGGAGGGAGGGGTTTACCTTAGAACAGGTTCACACTGGGGCGACTTCCTGTAAAGTTGCCTTACTGTGAATGGGGATCCGACTTGGAGGCGACTTCCATTTAAATCAATGGGTACAAGTCGCCTACAAGTCGAATTGGAGTAATACAGGAACCTTTTTTCAAATCGAAGCGACTGCAGTAGTGTGCATTAAGACGGCTCCATTCACTTACATTGATTTCTTCATGCAGCGCGACTTGAGGCGACTAGGGGCGACCTGAAGTCGGATCCCAGGTCGCCCCTGTTTTTTTTTTACTTTAGCTGCAGTCACACCACTTACCTGCAATAAAGTATGCTCCATGTCTTAGAGGATTGTGGTTCTTGTAGAAATCTTCTCTCCACTGATGCCCGGTCCTCTTCACTGCGCTGGAATTTTGGAACTACATGGGTTAATTGATAGCGATTTAACATTGCGGCACAATAAAATAGGTTCTGGCAGTGTCCAGTACTTTTCTGTCTACTCCATTGAGAAAGGACCTTGCACAACGTAGCACATTCTGCAAATGGTGGAGGGGTACCGTATCCCATTTACGTTACACCGCCGCAAGTTTACAGCGTAAGTGCTTGATTCACAAAGCACTTACCTGTAAACTTGCGGCGGCGTAGCGTAAATCCGCCCGGCGCAAGCCCACCTAATTCAAATGGGGCGGGGACCATTTAAATTAGGCGCGTTCCCGCGCCGAACGTACTGCGCATGCTCCGTCCCTAAAATTTCCCGACGTGCATTGCGCTAAATGACGTCGCAACGTAAATGGCGTCCATCGCCATTCACGGACGACTTACGCAAACGACGTGAAATTTCAAATTTCGACGCGGGAATGACGGCCATACTTAACATTGGCTAGACCACCTAGAGGGCAGCTTTAGTTTTACGCGGCGTATCTCTACGGAAACAACGTAAATTTACAGCGACGGGCAAAGCGGACGTTTGTGAATCGGCGTAACTAGTCATTTGCATATTCTACGCTGACCGCAATGGAATCGCCACCTAGCGGCTGGCCTAGAATTGCATCCTAAGATCCGAAGGTGTAAGTCAATTACACCTGTCGGATCTTAGGGCTATCTATGCGTAACTGATTCTATGAATCAGCCGCATAGTTAGGACGGGCGGATCACAGAGATACGACGGCGTATCAGGAGATACGCCATCGTATCTCTTTTGTGAATCTGGCCCAGGGTTTCTTGGTACTTGAACTATCAACTTCTACACTCCTGTGATAATGTCTAAAAGCTGGGAAAATTTAATTATCATTAGGAGTTATCATCTTTTATTAGTTCCTGTTAAACAAGAGATGATCCTTTCAGTTTTTCGATTTTCTTGATTGCGCCATAAAAAAGAAGAATGCTTCACATTTTGTACTAGAGTAAGAAAATTAACTTTTGTTAAATTTCTTATTCAAACTAGGAAAACTAATTAGGTTATCATGAGGTGGGCAGACTGGTTCCAAACAACCCTCTTAAACAGTATGGGGCTATTTTACTACAACTGAAGAGTGCAAAATCCGGAACAGCGCTGCATAGAAACCATTCAGCTTCCAGGTTTTTTGTCAAAGCTTAAATGAACACGTTGAAGTCAGCCTAGGTTCACATTGGAGTGATTTGGCATGCGATTTGACATGACATGATTCCCAAAAGTAGTTTCTGTACTACTTTTGGCAACTTCGGGGTGTGATTCCCTGATTTGGGAATGGATCGACGCAGTCGAAGAAACATACAAAATGGAAGAACTGAAAGAGGGATTAGAGGGCAATAATATTTTATTAAGCACAAAATGGGAAAACTGGAGGCTCTTCAAGAAAACTTGGAGCTACGCACAAAAGCTAAGGGAAGAATTATAAACGCTCTCCTAGAAGAATATTAGAAAGGTCTGAAGAAAATGTCTAAGGTGAGACAGGGGAGGGGGGGGGAGGGTAGAGGCTAGGGGGGGTAAAAATTTGAAATGGCCAACCTTTGGGTATTTTTATGTGCTCTTTTGCAAGAGGGACATATATGGGTTTATATGGGTTTATTGTGTATGCGCATGTTACAATAGCATATGTATAATAATAATAAAAAAAAAAAAAAAAAAAAAATCATAATAAAAAGGAAACAACTAAATAAATAAACAATATATCAAATTAAAAAAAAAAAAAAAAAAAGAGAAACCTTTATAAAGAAAAGCGACACTAATGATGCAAAACCAAATTAGAGATGCAATGGGCTGGTATGTAGAACATGAGCATAAAATACGCACTCTATGAGGTAGAGTCTGAAGTGAAAAAAAAAAAAAAAAAAATCCTAGGTGGTTTCAAAGGCATATTTCGTGGGACCGCATAGCAACAGGCATTTCCAGATGAGTAAAAAAAAACATTTTCTTTTTTTTTTTCTTTTTTAGGTGTAAGCTACAGTTTAAAGCAAAATAGTTTTTTTGATGGAACCTCCACTTTAACATTAAAAAACAACTTTTTTTTCTGTTTGCGTAAATATGCCCACTCTGTTTGCTAATTTCATAACTGTGTACATTAAAGTTTATAATTAAGAGCATGGTCAGTATCATTTTAATATTGTAGCCATTTAAGACCTGGTTTACTAAAAATCCCTTATTTCATTAAAAAGTAAGGTCAAAGCACTTTTGGCCCTACCCTTGTGGGTTATAGACATGCACTCTGTTCTGCACTCCTGTGACCCGCTTTTAGCTGACAACATATGAGGACACCTTGCTGCTTCAGGGCGTTATAACTCAAAACGAAAAAAAAGGGGGAAAAAAGGTAAGAGATATGGTGAAATACTGTGGATCACAGATTAAGGATGGACAACAGCAAAAAAGCAGATACACTCACGAATCCCCTCTTCAGATACAGCCTTTGAACATAGCCTTACAAGCCGCTCAGTATAGTGATCTCCTCACACGGATGAATGTCCATTGATCACGTCACTAGGCTCTTCCCCCACGCATTACATCACTCGGCACGTGACTTAATCATGGGTTTCCTTTTGAGTTATATCGCCCTGAAGCAGCAAGGCATCCTCATATGTTGTGCCATTTGGAAGCAATTAAGCACCAGTCCACACTTATTAATCTGAAGTTTCAAGGTGTCTGCCTGTGTTTTGTTTGAAAGCTCAACAACACGTCAGCCTGTGATAACAAGTGGGCGTGGAACCCTTTTGTATTATGAGTACTACTACTCAGAACTGGACATTCGCTACACTTGAGGTTGTTTTTTGCACTTATGGATCATCTCACAATTTATTTGTTTTTATTGTGGTTTCTTATTGATACCCTCCTGAGTGTGTATATTTGGTATCAATTCTGCACATATTGTACACATATTCTCAGCAAAAGTTGATTTCAGCGCATCACTATTTTTCCTTTTTTTTTTATAAAAAATTTGAACTACCACTATTTTATTATCTAGGGTTTCTGCTTTCAGAAAATATATAATCTTTGGGGGTTTTGCATCATCTTTAGGGTTAAAACAAAAGGTTAAAACCAGTTAGAGCCTGTTCACACAGGGGCAACACGACTTTCAGCGCGACTTTGGGAGGCAACTTGAACAGGACTTGAGTATCAATCACAACGCGACTTGGGGCGACTTCAGAGTGACTTACAACGCGACTTGAAGTCGCCTCCAGGAGGGGGAACTCCACGCCAAATTTTAAATAAAAAAACGGCTTGGGCCTTACCCAGCCCCCCCCCCCCCCCCAAGAGCAAACCAGGCCATTAGGTCTGGGATGGATTCCTTATTCTTCACATTATATGTTTATTTATTTTTCTTTCCATATTACACATAAAACTACATATGGGTAGGCACAGAGCAAATACAAAATCAAAAACAGATATGTATACATTTATCTTATCAAAATATACATTCGCCCTGGACCATCCCGTATACCACTTCAATATATATTTCCGCTCTAACCCTCTTTTAATCCTCACTCTCTCTCACAGAGAGACAATCCCAGCTTCCCCCCCCAAAAAAAAAAAAAAAAAGGGGGGGGGGGGGAGGGGGGGAATAACAGGAAATCCTCATCTTCTCCCTCTCTTAAACCATACATCATAAAAAAGAGGTCAGTTTATCCTTCACTTTATATTTCCCTGCGCTTTGAAGTGAAGGGAAGCTGGGATGGATTTCAAGGGGAACCCCCTATGCCGAAAAAACGGCATAGAGGTCCCCCCCAAATCCATACCAGACCCTTATCCGAGCACGCAGATCGGCTGATCAGGAAAGGGGGTGGGGATGAGCGAGCGCCCTCCCCCCTTCCTGAACCATACCAGGCAGCATGCCCTCAACATGGGTGGGGTGAGTGCTTTGGGGCAGGGGGGTACATAGGGGTTCCCCTTGAAATCCATACCAGACCTAAGGGCCTGGTATGCTCTTGGAGTGGGAACCCATTCCGTTTTTTTATTTAAAATTTGGCGTGGAATTCCCCTGTGGGAGGGAGGGGTTTACCTTAGAACAGGTTCACACTGGGGCGACTTCCTGTAAAGTTGCCTTACTGTGAATGGGGATCCGACTTGGAGGCGACTTCCATTTAAATCAATGGGTACAAGTCGCCTACAAGTCGAATTGGAGTAATACAGGAACCTTTTTTCAAATCGAAGCGACTGCAGTAGTGTGCATTAAGACGGCTCCATTCACTTACATTGATTTCTTCATGCAGAGCGACTTGAGGCGACTAGGGGCGACCTGAAGTCGGATCCCAGGTCGCCCCTGTTTTTTTTTACTATAGCTGCAGTCACACCACTTACCTGCAATGAAGTATGCTCCATGTCTTATAGGATTGTGGTTCTTGTAGAAATCTTCTCTCCACTGATGCCCGGTCCTCTTCATTGCGCTGGAATTTTGGAACTGCATGGGTTAATTGATAGCGATTTAACATTGCGGCACAATAAAATAGGTTCTGGCAGTGTCCAGTACTTTTCTGTCTACTCCATTGAGAAAGGACCTTGCACAACGTAGCACATTCTGCAAATGGTGGAGGGGTACCGTATCCCATTTACGTTACACCGCCGCAAGTTTACAGCGTAAGTGCTTGATTCACAAAGCACTTACCTGTAAACTTGCGGCGGCGTAGCGTAAATCCGCCCGGCGCAAGCCCACCTAATTCAAATGGGGCGGGGACCATTTAAATTAGGCGCGTTCCCGCGCCGAACGTACTGCGCATGCTCCGTCCCTAAAATTTCCCGACGTGCATTGCGCTAAATGACGTCGCAACGTAAATGGCGTCCATCGCCATTCACGGACGACTTACGCAAACGACGTGAAATTTCAAATTTCGACGCGGGAACGACGGCCATACCTAACATTGGCTAGACCACCTAGAGGGCAGCTTTAGTTTTACGCGGCGTATCTCTAAGGAAACAATGTAAATTTACAGCGACGGGCAAAGCGGACGTTCGTGAATCGGCGTAACTAGTCATTTGCATATTCTACGCTGACCGCAATGGAATCGCCACCTAGCGGCCGGCCTAGAATTGCAGCCTAAGATCCGACGGTGTAAGTCAATTACACCTGTCGGATCTTAGGGCTATCTATGCGTAACTGAATCTATGAATCAGCCGCATAGTTAGGACGGGCGGATCACAGAGATACGACGGCGTATCAGGAGATACGCCGTCGTATCTCTTTTGTGAATCTGGCCCAGGGTTTCTTGGTACTTGAACTATCAACTTCTACACTCCTGTGATAATGTCTAAAAGCTGGGAAAATTTAATTATCATTAGGAGTTATCATCTTTTATTAGTTCCTGTTAAACAAGAGATGAGTCAGTTGATGATCCTTTCAGTTTTTCGATTTTCTTGATTGCGCCATAAAAAAGAAGAATGCTTCACATTTTGTACTAGAGCAAGAAAATTAACTTTTGTTAAATTTCTTATTCAAAGTAAGAAAACTAATTAGGTTATCATGAGGTGGGCAGACTGGTTCCAAACAACCCTCTTAAACAGTATGGGGCTATTTTACTACAACTAAAGAGTGCAAAATCCGGAACAGCGCTGCATAGAAACCATTCAGCTTCCAGGTTTTTTGTCAAAGCTTAAATGAACAAGTTGAAGTCAGCCTAGGTTCACATTGGAGTGATTTGGCATGCGATTTGACATGACATGATTCCCAAAAGTAGTTTCTGTACTACTTTTGGCAACTTCGGGGTGTGATTCCCATGAACATCTGTGCAGGAACCCGGACAGATGTCTCTAAAATAGCCCCCGAAGACGGGACTGACATGCATGTATGAAATCGTACGAGTTCAGCTGAACTTGCACGATTTCATTCCCACTGTCAGTGTGAACCTGGGAAACTGTGGTACAGTACAGGTATTAAAATGTGATCTTAACCACTTACCGCCCGGTCAATAGACAATTGACGTCCGGGAAGTGGTTGTGAAATCCTGACTGGACGTCTATTGACGTCCAGCAGGACAACATGCCGGCGCGCCGCCGGTAGGGGCGCGCAGCGCAGCGATCGGTGATGCGGGGTGTCAGTCTGACACCCTGCATCTTTGATCTCTGTAAAGAGCCTCTGGCGGAGGCTCTTTACTATGTGATCAGCCGTGTCCAATCACGGCTGATCACAATGTAAACAGGAAGAGCCGTTGATCGGCTCTTCCTCACTCGCGTCTGATGGACGGGAGTAGAGGAGAGCCGATCGGCGGCTCTCCTGACAGGGGGGGTTCGCGCTGATTGTTTATCAGCGCAGCCCCCCCTCGGATGTGCACACTAGACCACCAGGGAAGGGGGAGCGCCAGGACCTGATGACCACCAGGACCACTAGGGAAGGGGGCAACATGTGAAAGGCCAGGTACATCCCCCATGGCCATCCACATGTAAAAAAAAAAGGGAAAATAGATGCCAATCTGATAACATGGGCCTTGATTGGCAAAATAGTAAATAAACAAGTGGCACCCCTCAGTGTCTATCAGTGCCACACCTCAGTGTCCATCAGTGCCACCCCTCAGTGTCCATCAGTGCCACCCCTCAGTGTCCATCCATGCCCAGTGCCCACCTATCAGTGCCCATCTGTGCCACCCATATGTACCCATCAGTGCCACCCATATGTACCCATCAGTGCCACCCATAAGTACCCATCATTGCCACCTATGAGTGCCCATCAGTGCCGCCTATGAGTACCCATCAGTGCTGCATACCAGTGCCGCCTATCAGTACCGTCTATCAGTGCCCATCGGTGCCCGTAATTGAAAAAGAAAACATACTTATTTACAAAAAAACTAACAGGAAAAAAATAAAAACTTAATTTGTTTCAAAATTTTCTGTCTTTTTTTAGTTGTTGCGCAAGTTAAAGGTGCCTTCCAGATGCAGATAAATCCCCTGTCTGCAGACCCCCACAACCAATGTGCCAGGGTTGAGGGAAAGAGGGGATCACCAAAGGGTCTAAAAATAGAATTTGGTGGGCGACACTACCCCATTTAGTTTTTTTTTTGTGGGGTCTCCATTGACATCAATAATAGACTATCATCAAGTATAAGGGTCTGCCATAGATGAAGGATATCCCTGGTCATTTGTTTACAAACAGAAGTAAAGCAGCTAAAGCTGGCATTGCCAGCAATTGAAACAGCATTTTTTTTTTTTTTTGTAAATGTCAGCTTTAGTGTAGTAGGTTGTATACATTGTACCATTGCACCACTTCAGAGACAGGTTAACGGCATTCCCCAGACATGGTAGTTAAAGGACAGTGCCAAGAACCCAGTGTCATTTGTTGTAAATTACTTGCCTATTAGTCTATAAAATGAGCAATACTGTTTAACCACTTCCCTACCCGCCCATAGTTATATGACGTCCACAGAGTGGATGTCATATGACGTCCTGGGCTTCCTGGGGCATCTAGGGGGCATCGTGCGGGACTCGGTGCGCGTGCCCGCAATCACGGCAGGACCGTGGATCTGTGTGTGTAAACAGATCTGTGTGTGCAAACTTCCCTGGGAATGAACCCAGGTATGTTTGGCTTATCCATACCCCAGATAAGAAACTTTGCAAAAGAGTCACAAAAATTATTTGAAAAAATTATACAGTATGGCATGATGCCAAACATGCTGAAAAATACATTTTGTGTTTACATTAGTTTTAAATACAAACACATACTGTATTGCCTTATTAGAACAAAAGGTCATCACTTTCAACACAAATCAAAGAGAAGAGCTTCAGTTCCCATTTTAGGAGAGTGGTTTAAAGGGGTTGTTTTTCATAATACGCATCCTTTGTCTGCACACATTCCTCTTTTCACTTCCTCATTGTTTGTTTTTGCTCAGAAGTTGCTCTATTTCTTCTCTGTTCTGTTCACTTCCTGCTTGTCTGATTTTACTGACCACCGTGAAGGGAGGCTTTACTGCTGTGGTCAGTAACATGCTCACCCCCTCCTGGGAACTACATCTGTGCGGCAGGACGCTCTCTACGTGTCAGAGGCTTCAAGGAGGTATGAATTACTGGGCGTGCCGCAATTCATACTGGGAAATGTAGTCCTTACATGAATGAGCAATGCAAACCAGGAAGTGAATGAGAGAACAGAAACTAGAACGCCGGAGGTGATATAGATGAAGGAATTTAATAGGTATTTACTAGTTTTTTTAACCAAATCATTACACTATTCTGTCTGTCTACCTTGCAGACATTAATTTTAGGCAAAACATGTTTTTCCTTTTACAACTCCTTTAATGAAGTCACATAACTTATGCTCCTTGTGCAACCAGAAGCTTAGATTTATAGCAAACACCCAAAATTTAGAGAGCTATATGTTACAACTTGCTTGCAGCTGTTTTAGCTTTTTAGCCATTATAAGTGCAAGACATAGGAAGTATTGCCCTAGTGAGAAGTATGGAATGTCCAGGGTCAGAGCCTTTACTGCACATTGAAGTCTGCCATTTTACATTTCAATGACTAGAGGAGACCCTTAAAACCATGAGAAGGCCAGGCTTAATCTCGGTTTAGCAAGAAGTGGAGGCTCACTGTACTGCCTTGGCTTAGCAATTAGGAGCTCAACAGAGAGACGGGAAGAGATTAACCACTTCCGAAAGGTTTACCCCCCCTTCCTGACCAGGCCATTTTTTGTAAAACAGCACTGCGTTACTTTAACTGAAAATTACGCAGTTGTGCGACACTGTACTCAAATAAAAAATTTCCTTTTTTCCCCCCATAAATAGAGATTTATTTTGGTGGTATTTGTTTTTTTTTGCACTAGAAACAAAGAATGACTGTCAATTTTGAAAAAAAAAAAATAAAATAAAAAAAAAAATAGAATTTCTTCATCAACTTAGGCCAGTATGTATTCTGCTGCATACTTTTGGTTAAAAAATCCCAATAAGCATATACTGATTGGTTTGCGCAAAAGTTATAGCATCTATAAACTGTGGGATATTTTTTTTTTACAGAATAAATAGTTAAAAGTTTGTATTGAGCAAAGAAAAACATCAATTAAAGTGAATACAAAATTAGCAAACATGTTAATAACAGCAATATTGTATACAATTTCAATAAAGAAATACACAGTCTTTTCGTTAAACTATGGGATATTTTAATTATTTATTTTCTATTTTTTTTACTAGTAATGGTGGTGATCAGCGACCTATAGCAGAACTGCGATATTGCAGCGTACAAATAGGACACCTAACTGACACTTTTGCACTGTCACTGTATTAATGACACTGGCAGGGAAGGAGTTAACATCAGGAGGGATCAAGGGGTTAACTGTGAGCCTGACCAGTGCTTTACCACTGTGGATGGTGCTTTTACTAGTGGAAGACATAGATCAGTGTTCCTGCTTTACAGAAACACAGGATCCATGTCTTCTGTACTGACAGAATGACAATCTGTCTTGTTTACATAGGCAGACTGGCATTTTGTCAGTGTACCAAATGATTGGCAAAAAAAAATGTAAAGTCAGCAGCTACAAATACTGTCCCCCACCGGCTGTAACACTGAGAACAGAGCAATTAAACATCATTGATCACTCGGTTCTCAGGGCTCCCTGAGCAGAGAGCTGGTGACTGTGGAGCACTTGGCTGTGGAGGGGTCAGGAGCGGCCAGCTCAGCCTCTCAGTGGCTTACTGAGAGGCTGAGCCGGGTGCCAGTCCTGGCATGTGGGCGGATCCCGAATTCATTGTCACCATCTTGCCCGAGCCTGAACCGGCTCTGTAACGTCAGCCTATGGTAGGCTTCAGCCCACTGTCAGCTGAAATTTTGTCAGAAGAGTACAGAACAAACTGCACTCCTGTGATCCAAACTAGCATTGGCTGTACTTCTTTAAATTATCACACAAGCCCAAAAACTCAAAATCTTACCTTAACCATCTAAACCTTGACACTTAAAGGGGTTGTAAAGACAAAAATATTTTCCTCTTAAATTAAAGTCTGACAGTAGCTGATAAAGTAAAAAGTAATGTTTTGCATTATAACTAGTTTGATACCTGTTGAAATCGAGCTGTTTTATTGACCTCCAGCACTCCTGAATCATTATTCTCACTGACTTCCTGGTTTGAGGTGCACATTCATTCTTGCTACATCACGGCCTAATGGGAACTACAGTTCCCATTAGGCTTAGCCTCCATGCCTGTGAGGGATAAGAGAGCATCTTCACGCAGGGCTGTAGTCATAGGGAGGGGGTGAGCACATTCTGCTTTCCACCATGCAAAACGGCTCAGGTGTTGGTGGAAAGCAAGAAGAGGAGTGACAGGAAATGGCATTTTCAAACCTGGATTACAGTATTTTGGAGGTCAAAAGGAAAAACGAGGTAAGTGATTTTTAAATGCTCTAGCTTACAGCAATCAATTGATCTAATAAAAAATGAACCTTTAGTGTTCCTTTAATCCCCAAAGCTAAATGACCCCCCTGTCAAGTGAACATGCACTACTACTTTAGGAAATCAATCCAATCAATGACTTTTCCAGGCAGGAATTGTGTTGATCAGTTTTCTAATGGAAGTTACTTTGATATAAAAGTTAATAGAAAACCAATAATTTTTTTAAATGCATTACATGCAATTCTGTGTGGGCGAACCAAAATAGCTCTGGGCAGATTTACTCTATCTGCAATTTGCAGGCAATAACATATTGGGGCAGAATATTTCATGCTGTGAATGTTATAGCTAACTTAAAACTAATTAAAATGACCTAATTAAAAACCATCCTTTTCAATTATGGGCTTTCAATAAAATCATGCCTTGGTTCTCATGATTATAAATAGACATTTACTTTAACATCTTGAGTGTGTTTTCACTGAAATCTGAATTAAAAAAATGTATTGGCTTACATAAAAAAATAAAAACATGTAATTGGTAAGCAAACATAATTTTGTACATGAAAAATAAAGTTAAATGTAAGCCTAGGCTCATCAGCAAAATTGCTTTGACTGGGATTTAACAATCCAAATCATAATGGGTAAACTTACAGTATAATAAAAATGTATTTATGATTGGTGCAAAAATATAATTCAAGAAAAGCAAAAGTGAAATTAAAACTTATTTTGGTAGGAATTGGGAGTTGGGCAAGGCTAGCACAGTGGTGATCAAATTAATAATAAATAAATTGAGGAATAGAGATATGTTGCAGGAGAGTACACAACACCGTTAGAGATTACTGCTGCTACAGTAACCTAATTTTGCAAATTAGCGCTCCAAATTAGCGCTCCAACTACTGGCTGCTGAAGACCAAAGGCTGCAAAATAATAACAATTGACCACAAGTGGCTCTTGAACAGAAACTTGGACACCAATGGGTTAGAGCTTCTATCAGATTTAATTTGTATCTGTGTCACTGTCTGAGAAATGTAATCTGACTCTGGAACAATAGGTGAAGGGTATTCTCCCCAACAGTTATATGGATGTTCTTACTCTTCTCCACGCTATACAAATCTTAAAAAAAAACTTGTTTGAATGGCGTTCTGATTTACAGAAACATATTTCCTTATATATTACATATTACTTGATCTACTTCTGTAGAAAGTTCACAAAAGCTCAGGTGCCCACAACACATCTTACAATGAAGAAACACAGCAACTGATTAAGGCTGGGTTCACACTGTTGAGGTGTGTTAACCTGCCATTTATTTAAATTGGCTGCCAAAAGAACCAAAAAAGGCACATGCACTATTATTTGTAAATAAGCACACTGCAATGCATTGTAAGCCATTTTAAACAAGGCGCCAAAGTGCACCAATGCCCATGGCATGCATTATCGTACTTCAGCACAACTGCATGGACCAAACCTAAAGTGTATCTAAAGTAAAAAAAATTGATGTAGGAAACATAGGGAAGTGTTAGTAGCCCTGTCACTTTTTAAGTGCAGTTTGTTTCCTGTTGGGAACATTTACCTTCTTAACCTGTCCCAATTCTTATTGAAAGTGAAGGAAATTATAAAATGCTGGGTTATTGTGAGAAACCATGAATCAGACTGAGACAGAAGTGCGGTAAAATCACACTGTTTAATAATAAATATGTTAAAAGGTAAATAGAGCAAACATAGTCAAAACATAGCCAGAGTTCGCTAACTGGAACGGATAGTCAGATAAACCAGGATGTCAGGGAGCCAGGGATCAGCGTACTTCAGAACAGGCTAGGAAATCAGGAAACCGGAGAATCAGCCTAGTGGAACAGCAAGCAGGATCTGGAACCAGAAGGGACATCAACCAAAGCAAAGGCAGAGAAGATATGGACTGAACAGCTTAAGTAACCAGCAGGACTGACAAGCAGGATATCATCACCAGGTGAGTCACTGTGGAAATATTAGAGCTGGAAATTAACCAACAGCTGAGCTGCCTGCTCTGAAAAGGAAGGGCTGAGCCCAGCCCTGACAGTACCCCCTCCTCAACGACCCCTCTCCCTCGGAGGACCACCAGGTTTGGGGGGAAAACGTCTATAGAAAGCACAGAGGGGGACAGGGGGATGTACGTCTAACGATGAGACCCAAGGGCATTCCTCCAGATCGTTCTCTTTCCAATGAACCAGATACTGTATGCGCCCACGAAACCTAGGGAGTCATCTTGGACTGTACTTCATACTCCCCATGGTTCTCAACCTGTACTGAGTGAAGACGTGGCACCGAGGTGGCGAAGCGGTTGCAGACCAAAGGTTTTAATAAGGAGGTATGGAATACATTTGACATACGCATATTAGAAGGAAGGTCTAAAGCGTAAGCCACTGGGTTAATCCTGTGGAGAATACAGAAAGGCTTGATAAACCAAGGTGCCAACTTCAGTAAGGGAACACGGAGTTGGAGGTTGCGAGATGACAGCCAGACCCTGTCCCCAACCTGCCTGGTATGAAGGCACAAGCAGGCGTCTGCTGTAAGCATGGAGTCTGTACCTATCATTGGCATGTCGCAAGGCCTTCTGCAAGGACTTGTACCCAAGTGGAATTAAGACCACAAAGATGCTCCTCTAAAGCAGGAATGCTCTGAGGAACAAATGAGTCAGGCAACATGGATGGTTGGAAACCATAGTTCGCCATAATTGGCCATAATTGGGCACAATTGGGAAGCAGAATTCATGTCACTATTGTGAGCAAACTCCACCCAAGGTAAGAGGTCTGACCAGTTGTTATGCTGGACACAACTATAGCAAGGAAGAATAGACATGTGCATTCGTTTTCTTCCGAATGGATTTTTGTCTGAATTTTGATCCCGCAAAACTGTTGCTAAAACAGTTCGATATAGATAGGAGCTAGGAGATTTGACATGACTCTGACAATAGCAATCTGTGTCTTTCAAACCTGTGGTCGAATGTGCCTAACCTTAACTCGATTATTCTACATAGAGAGTAAAGATTTAACATAGAGAGAAAAGATTCAACATAGAGACAGTGTTGGGGTAGACCATTCGACATGATCGACGAAGATTTGACGAAGCAGAGAAAAACATACACACGTTGAATCTGTCATTGAAGGCTTATGGTGTCGAAAGTTCTAAGAAGATTCGGCGGAGCAGCTAAACTGTACGACGCCGCAATCATACATTTCCAGTCAAATGCTCGTCACATAGGCTATAGAAGAATTTGAATGTTGGTTGACTAGTAATAATAATTTATAAATATAATTATTACTAGTGTCATACAACATTAGAATTCTTCTATAGCTTGTAGGTGGAACATTCGACTGGAAGTGTACGATTGCGGCGTCGTACAGTTTAGCTGCTCCGTCCAATCTTCTTAGAACATTCAACAGACACCATAAGCCTTCAATTGACAAATTTGCCCTTAATTAATTCGGATTTTTGGACGAATGCATTTTATAACAAAACTGAATATATAAAATTGAATTTCGGAAGTAACTAAATACATTTATTTTTCAGAAACAAAATATTTCAGTGTGCACATGTCTAATGTACAAACTGTTCCAAGGACTGGTTGGCTCCTTCAGCTGCCCTTTTAGACTGTGGGTGATACGCAAGAGGAAAAATAAATCTGAATTCTCAATTGTGCACAAAAGGATCGCCAGAATCGGGACACAAACTGACTACCCCTGTCCGAGACGATCATCTTGGGAAGCCCATGTAAGCAAAATATCTCCCGAGCAAAAATGGAAGCCAGTTCCTTAGACATGGGTAACTTCTTATATGGAATACAATGAGACATTTTCGAGAACGGGTCAACCACCATAAGAATAACGGTGTTGCCCTAAAACTTGAGTAACTTCACAATGAAATCCATGGTCCAAGGCCTCTCTCCATTGTTTATAGGTTGTAGGAGGCCCACTGGAAGGTGTCGTGGTGTCTTACTCTGGGCACACACGGAACAAGCAGCTATGAAGGGGGGTTACATCAGCACATAGACCAGGCCACCAGAATGGTTGGGAAATTTCTTAAAATAGTTGATTCTTCCCTGGGTGGCCAGCAGCCTTGGCAGAATGGTAAGTCTGGAGCACGGCAATACGGAGACTCTCAGGGACAAAGCAGCGGTCACAAGGTTTCTCAGGAGGAGCATGGATCTGAGCGGCAAGAAAAGTGTAATTATGTGTTTGCTGATTAAGGATTTGGAACCATTTTTGGAGATCCTGGTGTGTTGGTGACATTACTTCCTTTGTGTTCCAGCCAGTGGTTGCTTCAGCACCCATTTATGAATACAGCTATTTCTTCAGGAATGTGTGCTTTGGGAATATTGTATTAACACGACCAGTATCCCCATGCAAGGATAACAGGACATTACTGTACAGAAGCAAAGTTTCACACTGGATTTCTGCACAGATCTATAAGAACTACACAAGCCACACAGGGATTCAAGGAAGGTTATACCTGACTCTTGTATTTAACCAATATTTGCTGATCCCACAATTAGGCTTTAATTTTAATTTAAAAATAAAAATAAACTGTTAGCTGCATCTTTGGTAACGTCTTCAGAAAAGCAAATCTTACAAAGCTTACAACACAGCGAGGGGGGGAATTTATCAAAACTGGAACAGACAAAATAAAAGGTAGGAGCCGATTGGTTGTCATGCACAGCTGCTTCAGATTCTGACTGCTCCAGCTTTGATAATTCCCTCTGGTGTATTTACAACTAATATGTCTATGTTTCTTCCTGGGAAGTGTTCAGTCTTCGTAGTTTTCACTGACTGCCACATTTGTGAGTCATCAAGCCAAATCATCACTGGCTTCTAAATTCCCATTCATCTGAAGATAGCAAAGACTTAAAGATAATGTTGGAAGGAAATAGAATAAACCTTTTAAAGGGGCGGTAAAGGTTTTTTTCACCTTAATGCATCCTATCCTGGCAATGCCCCCCAGCCCCCCCATTTACTTACCTGAGCCCGTTTCTCCTGCTGCGCTCGCCCCCGACGTACTTTTCTCCACTCAGTCTGGTCATTGATTGGCTAGATTGGATGGATTGATAGCAGCGCAGCCATTGGCTCGTGCTGTTGTCAATTAAATACAATGATACAGCGCGATGTGACGGGGGCGGGGCTGAGTGATACAGTCGGCGGCTATAGCCGCCGGCTGTATCACGGGAGCGTGCCCACAAGAACTAACCCCCATGGGAGAGAGCTCCCATGAAGGGGGTTAGTTCTTGCAGGGAGGAGCCGAAACAGCCGCCGAGGAACCAGAAGACCAGGATCGGGGCCACTGTGTGAAAAACAAGCTGCACAGTGGAGGTAAGTAGAACATGTTTGTTATTTTATTTTTTTTAAACTGGAACCTTTAGCGTCTCTTTAATGAAGAATTAGTATATCATACCAATTAATACAATGGAGTAGTGTTGCTGTTTTGTTACTGTTGACTGCATGTAGAGCAAAAAGCTCTAGATTTATTACCAAGCTACATCATTTTTACATGCTGGTGAATACGCCAATTCATTTTTTTCAGCTCTGCACATTCCATTTGTCTTGTTTAGTCTGTTCAGATTCTCATTTCAAACAATTTCTTAGTTAGTACCGAGCAAAGACCGTGACCAAGGTGAAAAATGTAAAAATGTAACACTGATGGAAATAGTTTTTTTTTAAGCAGATTATCTGTATGTGAATTATCCCTGTCTTCATAGGACACTGCAGGTCTGTACATGTCCCATGCTTGGTTTGGTGTGTAGGAAGGAATTTCTGATGCTACCTGCTTTCTTTTTCTTCAGATGGATGATCACAGGTTTAACTTGATGGCATTTGAAATAGTTAAATGAAAAGTCTCATCCCTGTATAAGTGCCTACACAATATCGGTTATTATTCAGCAGTTTCTTGTAAATAATAGGCTGCTATATTTGTAAGTAACTGAAATGATACAGCCAGATCAGTAGCTATTATAAAAACAGATTTTTTTAATACATTTTTTTTTTCTTTTCAAAGTAAATCTGGCAATGCATATACACACTGAGCTGAATGGGAAACAATCCATGGATTCCCCCATCAGTGCTAAGCAGTGTGGGTGGGTGGCTATTTGCATCTCCCACTGCTGGCTATTGGAGTCTGACAGTTGTCACTGGTGGCTGTCAGAATCCCCAAACAGTGATTGCAGCACATTGGCTGCAGAAACTGGATGACTTTTTTAGCTTATCTCCTTCGATTTCTCAATTTAGGTTTCTCAAGCCAGGTGGTGTCGACAGGGCCACCCAAAACAGCTGAAATTTAGGTTGTGTTTGGTCAACTTAACCACTTCAATACAGGGCATTTTCCCCCCTTCCTGCCCAGGCCAATTTTCAGCTTTCAGCACTCTCACGTTTTGAATGATAATTGCGCAGTCGTGCGATGTGCGAGGACATCCTTTTGTTCCCCACAAATTGAGCTTTCTTTTGGTGGTATTTGATCACCTCTGCGTTTTTTTTGTTTTGCGCTATAAACAAAAAGATAAAATTAAAAAAAAAAACACAATATTTTTTACTTTTTGCTATAATAAATATCCCAATTTTTTTTTTCATTTTCTCAGTTTAGACTGATATGAATTCTTCTACATATTTTTGGTAAAAAAAAAATCACAATAAGGGTATAGTGATTGGTTTGCACAAAAGTTATAGCGCCTACAAAATAGGGGATAGATTTATGAATTTTTTTTTTATTATTTTTTTTTACTAGTAATGGCGGTTATCTGCAATTATTGACAGGACTGCGATATTGCAGGGGACAGTTTGGACGCTTTTGACACTATTTTGTGACCATTCACATTTATACAGCGAACAGTGATATAAATATGCACTGTTACTGTATAAATATGACTGTCAGGGAAGGGGTTAACACTAGGGGGCGCTCAAGGGGTTAAATGTGTTCCCTAGGGAGTGATTCTAACTGTGGGGGAAGGGGACTGACTGGGGGAGGTGACCGATCGGTGTCCCTATGTAGGGGGCACGCCAGGGACACACACCATTGGTCTCCTCTCCCTGACAGGACGTGGATCTCTGTGTTTACTTAACTTGTGTTTGCTCTTTCAATGCTCCTTACAGCTGCTGGGAGAAAACACTATACCCAGTACAATAGAGTTTGGATTGGGCCATGAACCCAGCACCAGCGCTGTCACATAGTTACATAGTTACATAGTTACATAGTTAGTCAGGTTGAAAAAAGACACAAGTCCATCCAGTTCAACCACAAAAAATAAAAAAAACAAAAATAAAAAACACAGTAAAATCCTATACACCCAACTCCATTCCCACAGTTGATCCAGAGGAAGGCAAAAAACCCCAGCAGAGCATGATCCAATTTGCTACAGCAGGGGAAAAAATTCCTTCCTGATCCCCCGAGAGGCAATCGGATTTACCCTGGATCAACTTTACCTACAAATCTTAATACTCAAGTTATATTCTGTACATTTAGGAAAGAATCCAGGCCTTTCTTAAAGCAATCTACTGAGCTGGCCAGAACCACCTCTGGAGGGAGTCTGTTCCACATTTTCACAGCTCTTACTGTGAAGAAACCTTTCCGTATTTGGAGGTGAAATCTCTTTTCCTCTAGACGTAAAGAGTGCCCCCTTGTCCTCAGTGTTGACCGTAAAGTGAATAACTCAACACCAAGTTCACTGTATGGACCTCTTATATATTTGTACATGTTGATCATATCCCCCCTTATTCTCCTCTTCTCAAGAGTGAATAAATTCAGTTCCTCTAATCTTTCCTCATAGCTGAGCTCCTCCATGCCTCTTATCAGTTTGGTTGCCCTTCTCTGCACTTTCTCCAGTTCTCCGATGTCCTTTTTGAGAACTGGTGCCCAAAACTGAACTGCATATTCCAGATGAGGTCTTACTAATGATTTGTACAGGGGCAAAATTATATCTCTGTCTCTGGAGTCCATACCTCTCTTAATACAAGAAAGGACTTTGCTCGCTTTGGAAACCGCAGCTTGGCATTGCATGCCATTATTGAGCTTATGATCAACTAAAACCCCCAGATCCTTCTCCACTACAGATCCCCCCAGTTGTACTCCCCCTAGCATGTATGATGCATGCATATTCTTAGCCCCCAAGTGCATAACTTTACATTTATCAACATTAAACCTCATCTGCCACTCAGTCGCCCAATTAGACAGAGCATTGAGGTCGGCTTGTAAATTGGAGACATCCTGCAAGGACGTTATTCCACTGCATAGCTTGGTGTCATCTGCAAAGACAGAAATGTTACTTTTGATCTCAGACCCAATATCATTTATAAATATATTGAAAAGTAAGGGTCCCAGCACTGAACCTTGGGGTACACCACTGATAACATTGGACCATTCAGAGTAAGAATCATTAACCACGACTCTCTGAATTCTGTCTTTCAGCCAATTTTCTATCCATTTACAAACTGATATATCCAATCCTGTAGACCTTACCTTACACATGAGCCGTGTGTGCGGAACTGTATCGAACGCTTTTGCAAAATCCAAATATATCACGTCCACAGCCACGCCTCTGTCCAGGGTTTTACTTACCTCTTCATAAAAGGAAATCAGGTTTGTCTGACAACTTCTGTCTTTCATGAATCCATGTTGTCTGCTGCTTAAATAGTTTTTTTCCTGCAAGAACTCATCCATGTGGTCTTTTATTAAACGTTCCAGTATCTTCCCAACTATAGAAGTTAGACTAACAGGTCTATAGTTACTTGGTAAAGACTTTGTTCCCTTTTTAAATATGGGCACCACATTGGCCCTGCGCCAATCCAGTGGTACTATTCCTGTCTTTAATGAGTCCCTAAATATTAGATACAGTGGCTTTGAAATGACAGAGCTCAACTCACCTAGGATCCGTGGATGGATGCCATCAGGTCCAGGTGCTTTATCCACCTTTATTCTGTCTAAATATTTCTGGACCATATCACTTTTGAGCCATTGTGGATTTGAGGCTGTGTCACTCCCACCCCCATTTTGGACATGAGCTCCCCCATGCTCCATTGTATACACAGAGCTGAAGAAAACATTTAATAAATTTGCCTTCTCTTTGTCCCCAGTCACCCACTCTAGATTATTTTGTAAGGGGCCTACATGCTCAGACTTCACCTTTTTACTATTAATATATTTAAAGAATTTTTTGGGGTTTGTCCTACTATCTTTTGCAATCTGTCGTTCGTTTTGAATTTTTGCATCCTTGATTTCCTTTTTGCATATCCTGTTATATTCTTTGTAACATTTAAACAACACTAGTGTTCCTTCATTTTTATATTTTTTAAAAGCTGCTTTCTTTTTGTTTATAGCTTTTTTAACTTTGACCGTGAGCCACATAGGTTTTATTTTTAGCCTTTTAAACTTATTGCCCATGGGAACATACTTTGCAGTGAGGTTCCACACAGTCTTTTTGAAGAATTCCCATTTCTGTTCTGTGTTCAGCTGTGCCAATAGTCCCTCCCAGTCCAAGTCCTGGAGAGCAGCCCTCATCCTTGGAAAATTTGCTCTCTTAAAATTTAGTGTTTTAATATTTCCTGTATGTATTTCTTGCTTATAGTTAATATTAAATGAAATCATGTTATGATCACTGCTACCCAGGTGTTCCTTTATCTGAACATTAGTAATAAGCTCTGCATGGTTTGAGATTATCAGGTCCAACAGGGCATCATTCCTAGTTGGGGCCTCAATAAACTGCACCATAAAATTGTCCTGCAATAGGTTTTTAAATTTTTGTCCTTTAACTGTCCCAGAAGTGCCATTAATCCAGGCAATTTCTGGATTGACATAGGGAGTGTCCATAGCGCTGTGTACGTTTTTTTGCAGTTTCCAACTGTAAGGCCGCGTACACACGGTCGTTCCAAACCGATGAGAATGGTCCGACGGGCCATTTCCATCGGTTCACCGCTGAAGTGGCCTGATGGTCTGATGTGCGTGCACACCATCGTTCCAAAAACCAATTGGGTCAGAACGCGGTGACGTCAAACACACGATGTGCTGAATAAAACGAAGTTCAATGCTTCCAAGCATGCGTCGACTTGATTCTGAGCATGCACGGGTTTTGAACCGATGCTTTCTGTACTAACCATCGGTTTGGACCGATTGGGCAGCGGTCCATCGGTTCGATTTTGAAGCATGTTTTAAAATTTTGGACCGAAGGAAAACAGACCGATGGGCTATACACACGGTCGGTTTGGACCGAGGGAACTGAACCTCGGTCCATTCTCATCGGTTTTGTCCAACCGTGTGTACGCGGCCTAAAGGTGTGGGTTCTACACAGGCTAGAGGTATGAGCCAAAAGCCGACCACTGTGAGTGCTAACCAGGAACAGAGCTTGTATCAGCTCCAACCTTCAATATAGCAGGAGGAATGTCCAAGTGTTGCACATTGTAACAAACCCATAGTAAGAGAATGAATAGCAGCCTAAGCCTGGGCTCCAGCCAGGCCACACCAGAGCCCACGCTGAGGCTGCCATTCATCTTCTTACTATGGGTCTGTTATGATGTGGGGCACATGGACATTTATCTTGCTCTATTTAAGTTTTTTGCAAAATGGCTTCTTCTCCTCCTGGCAGCAGAAGGACGTGGCTGGGAATTGATGGGTTAAAAAAGAAAATGTTGCTTTGCCTGAACATTGGGTTGGTTATAGAGACAGCACAGCAGAGCTGCTCGCTTTGAGACACAGGTTCTTTGAATGAAATTTTAGACTGAACTATCCCAAAAGGAACGTGTTACTTGGATGAGTCACTGAGCTGTGTGAACAACAGGCCTCTTTCATCAACAAAACAAACTGAAAACCTTTGAATGTGAAAAAGAGCCTAAAGCTACACCTGCTGGCTCAAATAGATATTAGATAATACAAAAAAAGTGATTAATATTCTATTTTTACCTATAATTTAGTGCCTATATACCGTATTTAACGGCGTATAACACACACTTTTTTCCCCTTAAAATCAGAGGGAAATCGAGGCTGAGTGTTATACACCAATCCCCGCTGTCTGTGAGGGGAAGAGGAGCGAGCGCCGCCGATATACACATAGCCGAGTGTACTGTGTATTCGGCTAGGCTCGGCTCCACTCACAGTCCCGCCCAGTCCCGCCATTGGACCTGTGTTATGTCCATCATAGGAGCCTGGCCAAGGGGCGGGACTGGGTGGGACTGCGAGAGGAGCCGAGTACACAGGACATCTGGCTATGTCTATCTCGGCGGTGGTAATTTTAAACGATAATGGTGCAATGACACTGGGCAAGGCTGCAAATGACACTGGGCAAGGCTGCAAATGACACTGGGCAAGGCTGCAAATGACACTGAGCAAGGCTGCAGATGGACACTGATCATTCTGCAATGATGGACAAGGCTGCAGATGAACACTGATAAGGCTGCATTGATGGGCATTTAAATGTAAGTTTTTTCCTTAAAATTCCCTCCTAAACTTGGGGTGCGTGTTATACGCCGACGCGTGTTATACGCCGATAAATACGGTAATTAAAATAAATTATGTGCAAAATCACAATGCATCTCTTTTAAAACTCAAAGTATAATTGAAGGCAAAACGTTTTAGTTTAAGATCGTGTGGAGATTGATTAGAATATCTGTCAGCTTTTTATTGCTGTCTGTGCCCCCATTAGAGAGAGATTCACCCTCTCTATTTGTGTTGGTGATGGTTATCACTAAAAGAAAATTACAAAATGTTGAGTCGTCTCCAGAACAGGAAATCTAATATCAGGAACAGAAGTTCCACTCATTTGAAAGGTCTACCTAAAACACCAAAATGCACCAATATGTGCATGTGCAATGAATTTATGAACAGGGAGACAAGTGTGGTTAGTTTCCTGAATGGTTGACAAGGGAATAATCTGCTGCTAAAACTATACCCAGAATGAATGGCCCTCGTAAAATCCTCACTTGTCCTAGGCTTATCACACATCAATTGTCTACCTACTACTGCAACCTCTATACCTCCACAGTGGTGTGTATGCCTACTGAATTGGATGTATGTTTGAATAAGGTCTCCCCGCTCACTCTATCTCCTGACCAGTGTTCTGACCTGGAGACTGATATCACCCCAGATGAGCTCCTTCAAGCTATCCGCCCATCTTATAACAGATGTAAAACCTTTGCTCCAGAAATGGAAAAATTATATTCCTATTTTTTCAGAAGAGGAATTGGAAGTTGTGAAGGACCTGTACACTAAACTCATGAATTCAGTAAAGCACAATAAGCAAGTAGGGAGGCTCTCTAGGGATCCTGATGTAAGGGGGGGCTCTCTGGGGACCCTGATGTAAGAGGAGGCTCTCTGGGGACCCTGATGTAAGAGGAGGCTCTCTGGGGACCCTGATGTTAAGGGGGCTCTCTGCCTGATGTAAGGAGGAGGCTCTCTGGGGACCCTGATGTATAGGGGGCTCTCTGGAGACCCTAAAGTAAGTAGGGAGGCTCTCTGGGGATCCTGATGTAAGGGGGGGCTCTCTGGGGACCCTGATGTAAGAGGAGGCTCTCTGGGGACCCTCATGTAAAGGGGGCTCTCTGCCTGATGTAAGGAGGAGGCTCTCTGGGGACCCTGATATATAGGGGGCTCTCTGGAGACCCTAAAGTAAGTAGGGAGGCTCTCTGGGGACCCTGATGTAAAGGGGGGCTCTCTGGGGACCCTGATGTAAGAGGAGGCTCTCTAGGAACCCTGATGTAAGAGGGGGCTCTCTGTCGACCCTGATGTAAAGGAGAATCTCTGGGGACCTCATGTGGGGGGGCTCTCTGGGGACCCTGATGTAAGAAGGGAGGCTCTCTTGGGTCCCTAATGTAAAGGGGGCTCTCTTTGGACCCTAATGTAAGAGGAAGCTTTCTGGGGACCCTGATGTAAGGGGGGTTCTCTGGGGACCCTGATGTAAGGGGGGTTCTCTGGGGACCCTGATGTAAGGGGAGGCTCTCTGGGGACCCTGTTGTAATGAGGGGACTCTGGGAACCCTGATGTAAGGGGGGGTTCTTAGGGGACCCTGATGTAAGAGGAGGGTCTCTGGGGACCCTGGTGTAAGGGGGCTCTCTGGGGACCCTGATGTAATGGGGAGGGGCTCTCTGGTATTCCTAAAGTTAGGAGGGAGGCTCTCTGGGGACCCTGATTTAAGGGGGCTCTCTGGGGACCCTGATGTAAGAGGGGGCTCTCTGGGAACCCTGATGTAAGGGGGGCTCACTTGGGACCCTGATGTAAAGGGGGGGCTCTCTGGGGACCCTGATTTAGGGCGCTCTCTGGGGATCCCGATTAAGGTGGAGGCTCTTTGGGGACCCTGATGTAAGTAGGGAGGCTCTCTGGGGTCCCTGATGTAAGGGGGCTCTCTGAGGAACCTAATGTAAGAGGAGGCTCTCTGGGGACCCTGATGTAAGGGGGAGGCTCTCTGGGGTCCCTGATGTAAAGGGGGGTCTCTGGGGACCCTGATTTAGGGGGCTCTCTGGGGATCCTGATGTTGGGGGAGGCTCTATGGGGACCCTAATGTAAGTAGAGAGGCTCTCTGGGGTCCCTGATGTAAGGGGGGCTCTCTGTAGACCCTAATGTAAGGGGGCTCTGGGGACCCTGATGTAATGGGGGGGGGCTCTCTGGTATTCCTAAAGTTAGGAGGGAGGCTCTCTGGGGACCCTGATTTAAGGGGGCTCTCTGGGGACCCTGATGTAAGAGGGGGCTCTCTGGGAACCCTGATGTAAGGGGGGCTCACTTGGGACCCTGATGTAAAGGGGGGGCTCTCTGGGGACCCTGATTTAGGGCGCTCTCTGGGGATCCCGATTTAGGTGGAGGCTCTTTGGGGACCCTGATGTAAGTAGGGAGGCTCTCTGGGGTCCCTGATGTAAGGGGGCTCTCTGAGGAACCTAATGTAAGAGGAGGCTCTCTGGGGACCCTGATGTTAGGGGGAGGCTCTCTGGGGTCCCTGATGTAAGGGGGCTCTCTGAGGAACCTAATGTAAGAGGAGGCTCTCTGGGGACCCTGATGTAAGGGGGAGGCTCTCTGGGGTCCCTGATGTAAAGGGGGGTCTCTGGGGACCCTGATTTAGGGGGCTCTCTGGGGATCCTGATGTTGGGGGAGGCTCTATGGGGACCCTAATGTAAGTAGAGAGGCTCTCTGGGGTCCCTGATGTAAGGGGGGGTCTCTGTAGACCCTAATGTAAGGGGGCTCTGGGGACCCTGATGTAATGGGGGGGGCTCTCTGGTATTCCTAAAGTTAGGAGGGAGGCTCTCTGGGGACCCTGATTTAAGGGGGCTCTCTGGGGACCCTGATGTAAGAGGGGGCTCTCTGGGAACCCTGATGTAAGGGGGGCTCACTTGGGACCCTGATGTAAAGGGGGGGCTCTCTGGGGACCCTGATTTAGGGCGCTCTCTGGGGATCCCGATTTAGGTGGAGGCTCTTTGGGGACCCTGATGTAAGTAGGGAGGCTCTCTGGGGTCCCTGATGTAAGGGGGCTCTCTGAGGAACCTAATGTAAGAGGAGGCTCTCTGGGGACCCTGATGTTAGGGGGAGGCTCTCTGGGGTCCCTGATGTAAAGGGGGGCTCACTGGGGACCCTGATTTAGGGGGCTCTCTGGGGATCCTGATGTTGGGGGAGGCTCTATGGGGACCCTAATGTAAGTAGATAGGCTCTCTGGGGTCCCTGATGTAAGGGGACTCTCTGTAGACCCTAATGTAAGGGGGGCTCTCTTTGGACCCTTTCTTTACTTCGCTGCTATGGGCTTTAGCCCCAGATCTATGGTAGACATAGCAACGTCCCTGTCTGTAAGAGTTATCACTGAAGCTTTATCACCAATCCTTGCTTCCACAACAACCCAACATTTTCAAAATCCAATTGTCATTGGCAAGACGGTTCTTCTCCTCCTCACTTCCGCTGTGCATCTCCCCTCCTTCTAGGCTTCCAATAGGGTCGCCTGTCCTTTCAGCCAATCGGGTGACTGGTATCAGACCCGCTTCCGGATTGGCCAGGAGGAGGATTAGAGTTGTAACAGCGAATATTCATTCGCTGTTGCAACACACCTGGGTGGCCTATGGACGCATCCTCTGCGAACGGAGCCCCTCTTATTTTGAAGCCTTTTAGAGGCTCTGGCTCCAATCAGGTGCTTAAAAAAAAAAAACCCTGGGTGCTGTAATTGATGCCCTGACACATGAATAAGGGGAGGCCACGGTGGCCATGTATAGTTGCATGAATCTATCCATTATGCATATAGGGGGTGGCGAGGAGAGAGGGGCAGCACCCGGGCACCCCTAATGGACAGGCCGCCACTGATTGGGACTGAAAGTTGGGGCAATTTTTTTTTTGGAATTCAAACGATATGTTGATGAATTCAAACATGAGCGTTCCTTCTAAGCAGTCCCTATACTTAAAGTACTTGAGGGTGATCTTGTTCACAGGAAACTCTCTTTGCTCACAGACAAACTAAAGAATCTGTGGTTTGGAAGCAAATGATAGTATTAAAAACTATTAGTGAAAGCAATTAGCACTATTGTGAGTAATTGAGTAGGTGTGCTCTTCTCTCCAAACCGCAAAAAAAAAAAAAAAAAAGCAGAGATTGCATTACAAAATACTGTACAAATGAAACAAATAATTTGTTTAGATTAAAGGAGACCTGTGCAAGACAACTGACTTTGCTGATCTCATGGAAATGAAAATAAAAGTTTCCTGGACATCATTGTTCATACTGAAATAAATGACTAAATAACTGACCTGGAACATGCAAGCAGTAAAACTAGATGGAAATCTAAACTTTGTATTTGCAAATTTGTTGTGAATCAAGGGTAGGTCTACTACAGTAGTTGAGTTGAATTACTAAGCGCTGCCCCTGAAGTAAAGCGCTGCGCAAACCCTGATGTAAAGCGCTGCGCAAACTGTTGGCGCTATATAAATCCTGTATAATAATAATAATTTACTAAAGCAGTAGAGAAAGTTCACCTTGCAAAGTTCATGTTCATTTAAAGGACCTCTGTCATTTTATAATGAAAACTTTCCCCCGACCCACAGATACCTGCTTTCACTGTGCTCTACTGCCACTCCATTGCTCCATCAGAGCCCTTGCAAAATACCCAGTGTTCCTGAGAAAGGATGAGCTTCCAGTTCGGTTTGAACCTCTGGCGGTAGTGGAAAGTCATACATTTAGCAGCAGAACTACTATCACTGCTAAATGTGACTAGAAATGTGCATGGTGGAAAAATTTGTTTCATTTTGGATTCGTTTGTTAATAATTTTTATTTATCCTATTCATTATCATTTATTTTGTAGATTCAGGTTTGTTTCGTATATTTTTTATGTTCGAATTTCAGAAGATGGCTATATTTGTCATATATATTTTATTATATTATATTCTAATTTATAATATTTTATTTTCTATTCTATTTTTCTATTCCATTCTATTTTATTTTATTTATTCCTTTTTATTCTAATTTGCTTAATTCTATTCTATTTTGTTAAATTACGTTATATTCTTTTCTATTCTATTCTTTTCCTTTTTATTCTATTCTATAAATCAGCCAAAGTAAGAATAATCATCTCATTTCGCTTTTATACCTTACTGTATTTATTTCAATATTTTGCCTTTTAGAATGTAAATTATATTTTCAAATACCAATAATTTGTTGGAATATTATAATATATTTTGGTTTGCTTAAAATCTGTTACTATTGTGATTCAGAAATGTAGATACATCCAAATCTCCAAATAATGAAAATGTGTCCGAATTTCGATTCCAAACGATTATGGTTGTTAGGAAGCTGGCAGCTGCATAATCTCTATGACATTACTGACTAACTATGGTTGTGCTCATATTTATAGATCATTAGATTTTATATTCCCATGCTGGGAACCGCATGATTGTTTGCTAAATCACTTCCCTCGCCTTTTAATGACCAGTAATTACTAATGGCGCTAGAGATGAGACTAACGTGTCCTCTGCCATGGGCTCTTAGTGCTACATTGGAAAAGTCTGTAGTTGGTCTTGACACAGAATTTTTTAAAGAATTTCAGAGGCCATTTTGGGATGATCTATGTCACAGTTTTGAGGTTCACTATATTTTACATCGGCTTGGGCACTCACATAATGGCATGGATTGCAGCATTATAATAAAGTTCCACAGCCGTTCCTGAACAAAACCCACTCGGAATATTTTTCCCTGTCAAACAGAACTATACAGGGCTGTCCCTTATTCCCCCCAATCTTCATTTTAACTGCCAGGCTTTTCCTATACAAAAGCAGTCAAACTTGTATTCTTTCTTACAGATCTGGAGTCCTCTCTTCCCTCACTGGTTCAGTTACTTGCTCAATATGGAGAGCAATGCAACTTCTTGATAAACTACTTGAAGTCTAAATCCTTGAATATTATTTTTTTTCCAATATTACTCCACTGTATTATGCTACCTGGGCATTATGTGGCGTACACACGATCATTTTTCAGCATGAAAAAAAAACGTAGTTTTTAAAAAACGTCATTTAAAATTATCGCGTGTGGGCTGCACATCGTTTTCAGTTTCTGAAAAGCGACAATTTTTTGGGGGAACATGCTGCATTTTTTAACATCGTTTTAAAAAATGTTTTTTTTCGGGTTGTAAAAAATGATCGTGTGTGGGCTAAAACGACGTTTTAAACCCGTGCATGCTCAGAAGCAAGTTATGAGATGGGAGCGCTTGTTCCGGTAAAACTACCGTTCATAATGGAGTAAGCACATTCACCACGCTGTAACAGACAAAAAAGCGCAAATCGTCTTTTACTACCAAGGAGTAAAGCAGCCCAAAGGCGAATAGAACTTCCCCTTTAGAGTGCCGTTGTACGTATTGTACGTCACCACGCTTTGTTCATAATTTTTTTTAAATGATGGTGTGTGGGCAACATCGTTTTTAATGATGAAGTTGGAAAAACGTTGTTTTTTGGACATGCTGAAAACAACGTTTTCTTTCATGCTGAAAAATTATCATGTGTACGCGGCATTAGACTCACTCCAGACCCAGCAATACTCTACGAGTAAGTTCATTTTATACAAGCAGCTGAACTCGCCCCATACATCAGGCAGTGGGAGAAGGATCTACAGGTCACTTTCATGAAACGGCACATAAATAGGCTCATCATCGCTTTAGACAACATATCTACAATAGCCAATCATTTACAAGAACAAATTCTCAACAAATGTTACCCCTAAGTCTCCAGGATGTGTTGGTGCTGCAATACGTAACCCAGCACACTCCTGCATATCTTTTGGTGTTGCCCTGAACTAAAACAATTTTAAAAGGGAGCGAAGAGAATGGTCATACATTTAACATCCGTTGATCTTGGCATGGACCCCTTGGGATACCTTCTACATCCTAACCAGGTGCCTCTATGCTGTTACAAGTACACCTACTGAATTATTCTGCCTAGGCATGTATTACCGATTTGTAGAGCCACACCTCTCCCCCAACCCTTAGAGTCGGTTCACACTAGGGCGACACGACTTCCAGCGCGACTTTCAGAGGCGACTCCGACACGACTTGAGCATGAACCACAGGGCGATCTGGGGCGATTTACAACACGACTTGAACTCGTCTCCAGGACAGGAGACTTTCCAGTGGCCAATCAAACAACAATCAGCTTTAGGGGAGGGAGGGGGAGGGAGGGGGAGGGAGAGGTTTGCCTGAGAAATGTATGTTATCTTCCTGGAAAGTCGCTTCAGTTAAGACAGTGATCAGACTTGGAGGCGACTTCCATTGAAATCAATGGGTACAAATCACCTACAAGTCGGATTGAAGTAGTACAGGAACCTCTTCTGAAGTCGGAGCGACTTGAGTAGTGTGTATTAACACCGCTCCCATTCACTTCCATTGTTTTTCTCTACAGCGCGACTTGGCGACGACTTGAGGCGACCTCAAGTCGGATCCCAAGTCGCCCCAGTGTGAACCGACTCTTAGGGTCCTTTCACATGTGCGGACCGTTTTTTAGATCAGTTTTTTATCATCAGTTGATCCGTTTTTCATCCGTTTTTCATCCGTTTTACATCCGTTTTTCATCCGTTTTTTCATCCGTTTTTTCATCCTTTTTTTTTTTTTTAGAACTTTATTTTTATTACATATTTTGATCAAAAACGGATGTTAGCGGATCGGATGTTAAATGGATCGTCCGCTAACATCCGTTTTTCGTCCGTTCCGTTTTTTTGACCAAAGAAAAATAGGGTTTTCTTCCGTTCAAAAAAACGGAGCTTAACGGAGACGGATGTTAACGGACGTTAGCGGATGCTCATCCGCTAACGTACGCTATCCCATTGGAAAGCATTGCAGTCCGTAAACGGACGTATGAAAAAACGGACGAACGGTCCGCACGTGTGAAAGGACCCTTAGACATTGCTTCTCCAAACCTGACTAAATTAGAAACATGGAAAGCCTGAATGTCTCTTAACAATAAAGAAGACCAATTTAGAGATACCCGGATGCCATAGACAACATGAACATGCACCCCAGTATGCAGATGTTATGTCGGGCACTGCCTCCCCTTCTTCCTTTCTCTGAAAAGAAGGTTCCGCTCTTGGAGTTTCACCCTAGCATCGGACCAAACCCTGGGGAAGGATGCATGGGAGTTAAAGAAACAGAGAACCCACCACCCCTCCATTCCCTCCCTGATCAATTTTTTTTCTCTTGGCTCTTTTTATCTCCCCACCCCTCCTTCTTTTTTCCCCTCCTTTTTTTTTCTTCCCCCTTATTTTCATGATGCCTGACTCCCTTGCTTAGAGGGTACATTCACCTCTGTATTGGTCCTATATATCAAGAATATCGGCGTGGACCTTACCGACACCTCGTTCTAAGCCAAGTATTTCATAATGAGCTAGTATGCTGTGCATACTAGATCATTATGCCTTTTTCCTTACAGGCAGAGGCGTCAAGAGGGGGTGGCTAGGGGGGCTGGAGCCCCGAATGTGATCCCGAAGAGCTCCGAGTCTCAGGAAGGCACCGTACAATTCTGAGCCCTGAGTTCTGCCGAGCAGGGATTGATCTGATCCCCCAAGTGCGGCTGAGTGTGGCCGCGTGTAGCAGAGTCACCAAGTAACTTAGCAGGTCCCGCCATCTGGAGCCTGCAGCGCCTATGATGGATGCCCCACTGTTCCAATGCCGGGACCGTGGAACTTACCAATCCGCCACACAACCCCACCGCCCAGCCAAAAAACCCTGGTGCCAGCCTCGAACTTCGAGCTGAAGCCCCTGGTCTTTTTGCCACCTAGCAACGCCCCTAATTACAGGGGTAGAAAAAAAATTCAGAGGGTATATAACCCCTTTAACTGTGCTCTCTAAGATCATTTGTCATTACTTATTACATAAACCATAACTTTTACCAAAAAGTATTGTTTTAGCTGGGTCAGTAACATGTCATTCACAAATGTAATTGTGTAGCAGATGATGTAGTGGTTGCATGAATGGCAACTTGTCTGCTTCAGGCAGAAGAAGGTCTGTGAGACACCTGGATGGAGAGAGAAATTCCAGCCTGCACATTCCAGCATGCTTATTTCACCTATAGAAAACTCCTTGTCAATGACAACATACATTCCAGTAGATGGTCATTTATTCACTTACTATGCTACTACATATCATTGACATCTGAAAAAAATGGCCAGAAAAGATACAACTAGGACTCAAGTATCATACAGCCAGAGCATGAGAACTGCTCTCAAAGATATTCTTGCAGCAACAAATCTGATTCTAAATTGTGTTTTTGAAATAGTCTACAGTACAGGCTTGGATCTTTTAGATGGTAAAATAACACAGATTGAATTTACTTGTACATAAAATACCAATATCCAACATAGCATGAAGTAAAGTTGGTCGAATGGCAACCGATGTACAGCACTCTCATGAAGGCCAAAATGCAAATCTGTTTTGTAATGGTGCTTCTCTGAACATTTGCCATATAAGCTGATTAGACCATCACACTGCCATACACAATTTCTATTCAAACCTGGTTTTAGCTCTAACTTACACTATCTGCCCAGCTGTTACAATAAAAATTATGCTGAACCTCAAACATGATCAAAGTATATATAATTGCCTTTATAGAAAAGTGAGCAAGGTCATTGTTAGTTAGGCAAGTCATAAAAAGCATTGCTTTGGATTTGAACACAGTCAAGAATAATTCGTTATTTGCATTTTTTAAAGCTTCTGTATAAATTTGTAGCGATCTCATGGAATTTCTCTGCATGATATTATTTCTGCACCTTAAAACGGAGTTATGTACAATTTTTGAAGTTCGCTCCCAATCTGCCATCTCATTGCCTTTAAATTATTAATCATCATAATGTTTTTTTTTTATTTAAAGCTTATTTCCTCTTTTGGCCATTAGACAGGTGCACTTTTGCTGTACCTCGCCACAGTAAGGTACGTCATATCCGGCCGCCCGTTGGCTCCTGGGATATAAGTTTCATCAATCCCAGGAGTAAATGGGCAGCCTCCGCAATAGGAGTATGTTCCGTTTTGTATGCTTGGTGCATGCTTGGCCAATCATCAGCGTGCAACGCCGCAGTGAATTATGGGCCGACGCGCGTCACTCGAATTTGGCGCGAACGACCCGTTTTGTTCGAAATTCGTCGAACGTACGAACACGCGATGTTCGAGTTGAACACAAAGCTCATGCCTAATGCAGATACTTAACATGCAGCCATGCAAGCTAAATCCCACTATCCAGTGGTGTATTTAGGTTTGGTGCTGCCCTAGGCCTGACAAAAACTTGTGCAAACCCTAATTTAAATATGATCCACCTCTTCCTGTCAAGGTCACACCCCTTCCTGTTTAAATTTTTCCAGTGGGGACTTTAGTTCTGAGGGCCTTACAGAGATTTCTTCTCACTTTCTGTTTGGCTATGGGGCAGGAAATGAAGGGAAATGAACGGATGGCAAAAAAAAATGAATAGGGGCTATAACCATCCCTTACTCTATCCAACATTGGTGTTGCCTAAAGTTCTACTTTAAGCTCAAATTTCTGCAAAATTTATGGAAGATTAACCATGCAAGTGGTGCAGCAGAAAACATGTAGCACATTTATGAAGGTATGTGGTCCAGGCAGTGAGCAAAGGAAGGATTGGGGGCAGGAACAAATAAATCCATCCATTCATATTTTTCTCATCAGCAATCAAAAGAAATAAACAAACGATTCCTTAATATGTACAACTGACACAAGCAAAGATTGCAGGAGAATCCTACTACCTACCTGCCAGGTATAGGTGACCATGTCAGTGTCCCTTGTGTCTGCGCCATCCCTATCATACCGGCAGCAGTGTGGACGCTTTATGGGGGCGCCAGACCAATTTCTCTTGCGGCCCGGTCCACCTTATAAGACTGAAGCTACACTAAAAGTGTAGCGCAAGCCGGCAGAGACTCTTTATAGCGTTGCCACCACCTACATACATCTTTATTGTAACTCACTTCCCTAAACATAAATGTATGCTGACTATGGGGCAGATCCACGTACCTGTGCGCAATAATACAACGGGCGCAGCGTATCTAAGTAAACACTACGCCACCATAACTTTTTTTTTTTTAATCCTCAAAGATTTTGCGCCGTAAGTTACGGCGGCGTAGTGTATCTTTGGCGGCGTAATGGCGCGCCATTCAAATCTCTGTGATGGGGGCGTGTTTTATGTAAATACGTCGTTACCCGACGTAAACAATGTTTTTTTTCTTAACTGCGCATGCGCCGTCCGTGGGGGTATCCCAGTGCGCATGCTCGAAATTAACCCGGAACAAGCCAATGCTTCCGACGGTGACGTCATTCTACGCAAATCCCTATTCGCGAACGACTAATGCAAACAACGTAAACATTTCAAATTTCTACGCGGGAACGACAGCCATACTTAACATTGAGTACGCCTCATAACAGTAGCTTTAACTACATGCCGGAAAAAGCCGTACGCAAACGACGTAAATAAATGCGCTGGCCGGACGTACGTTCGTGGATTGCCGTAACTAGCTAATTTCCATACTCAACGCGGAATTCGACGGAAACGCCACCTAGCGGCCGCCGAAACATTGCATCTTAGATCCGACGGCGTGCTAAGACGTACGCCTGTCGGATCCACCCGAGATGCCGTCGTATCTTGTTTTGTAGATACAAAACAAAGATACGACGCACAAAATTTGAAATTACGCGGCGTATTAATAGATACGCCGGCGTAATTGTTCTGTGGATCTGCCCCTATATGTTTAAAGCAGTTCTTCACGTTCAAGCCCATGGGGGAGGTGAGAAAGGCTCAAGACAAACACCAATGCCTTAAGCTTATAAAGGAGAATATAGTAACTGGACACGTTTTGCAACCTATTCCATCACTCTTCCCACCAAAGAGCACCAGCTTGGGAGGGTGAACTTTTACCTTGGGTGCTAGAGGTTTGTGTCCAGGCGCTGACTTGCCCAACCCATCTGAGAATAATAAGAAAAAGGAGAGCTGTTAAGAGTAGCGGCAGGGCTTTTGGTTTTAAACCATGTAGTGGCTGACTGTAATAAGACTGGAGTTACCTAAGAGAAAGATGCATAAAGCTCATCTGTACACACATAATAGTGCCCACCCCACTTCCTCTAGTTCTCAGTGCTTCCCTGTCTGCTGTTCTGGCCAGTTTGTTTGTGCACATTTTTGGAGGGCACACAAGGAGGACCAGGGACTCCTAGGCTAGACCAGTAAATAATATTTATGTACAGTGTGCTATACATTCTATAACATACTTCTGCACTGTGTATGCTGTGCTATATGTTACATACTGTACTTTCTTTGTACCCTGTGTTGCACATCATACACTACATACGGCAGAGCCCAAGCCCAATATTGCTACTTTGCCTATGGCTTCATCTGGCCTAAAAGCTGAGCTCTGAGTTAACCACTTAAACCATATTGCTGGTCAAAGACCAGGCCACTTTTTGCAATTCGGTACTGTGTCGCTTTAATTGACAATTGTGCGACGTGGGTCCCAAACAAAATTGAGGTCTTTTTTTTTCCCACAAGTAGAGCTTTCTTTTGGTGGTAGTTGATCACCTATGCGGTTTTTATTTTTTGCGATATAAACAAAAATAGAGCGACAATTTTGAAAAAAAAACAATATTTTTTACTATAATAAATATCCCCCCCAAAACAAAAACAAAAAAAATTCTCAGTGTAGGCCGATACCTATTCTTCTACATATTTTTGGTAAAAAAAAAAACGCAATAAGCGTTTATTGATCGCTTTGCACAAAAGTTATAGCGTCTACAAAATAGGGGATAGTTTTATGACATTTTTATTAATATTTTTTTTTTTACTAGTAATGGCGGTGATCATCGATTTTTATTGTGGCTGCGACATTATGACAGGCACATTTTTGGGACCATTGTCATTTTTACAGCGATCAGTGCTATAAAAATGCACTGATTACTGTGAAAATTACACTGACACTGCACAAGAGAATGATGATATCAATGCTATAATGTCAATGCTTTTACAAGGTAATATCCAGGTTTGCAAAGGTGTGTGGTGCACACAAACTTGATTTATCCACTTTGAGGATTTTGAGGAATATATTTAAAGTGGTTGTAAAGCATTAAGGATTTTCACTTTAAGGCCCTATGCACACGAGAAGCAAATGCAAACACATGTAAACTCAAGTTTTCAAAGGCAAAAACCGGCGTTTAAAAATGCCCGTTTTTGCCGCGAATTTTGCGGCGTTTTGACGCGTTTAGCTGTGTTTTACCGCGTTTGCGGCTATCAGCGTTCATAACAAATACATTGTAGACCCTCCCAAAGCTTTGAAACGCAAAAACGTTCGCATCTGAACCCAAAATTTTGCATCTGAAAAAACAAGCCTAAACCCAACTGCTTTAAAACGCAAAAAAACTTGAATGTGTGCATGGACACATAGGATAACATTAAATGTGTTCAGGGGCAGTTGAAAAAAATGCCCAAATGCCTCTGAACTCGAGTTTACCAGCGTCTCGTGTGCATGGGGCCTAATGCATTTTATGCATTAGGGTGAAAAAACTTCTGTGCTGCAGCTCCCCCCCAGACCCCCCTCCTTTTCTTACTTGACCCTGATCCGATGCAGCGATGTGCATGAGCGCAGCGACTCCAGCCGATGTCACTCTCCTCATTGAACATATTGATAGCAGCATTGGCTCCTGCTGCTGTCAATCAAAAGCTGTGGCATGGGAGCGGGGGGCGGGGCCGAGTAACACTGTATGTGTCAATAGACGCAGCAGCGAGACTCGGGAGCAAGTCCCCAATGGAATGTGGCTTTCTGTGGGGGCAGCCGATGAAGAGGAGGGGCTTGGAGCGTGGGCAAGGGACCCCAGAAGAAGAGGATCCAGGCTGCTCTGTGCAAGACCATTTCACAGAACAGGTAAGTATAACATGTTTCTTATTTTTAGAAAATAAAATAAAAAAAGCGAGAATTTACAATCACTTTAAATAATTTTTTTATGCCTGGATTTGCGTTTTAATCCAGCTCTGTGCATGCTACAGAAAAAAGAAAGCACCATGGGCCAGATTCTCCAATAATCTGCAGCGGCCTCGCGTAAGCTATTTACACTACGCCGCCGCAACTTACTGGAGCAAGTGCCGTATTCCTCAAGCACTTGCTTTCGTAGTTTGCAGAGGCGTAGTGTAAAAGGCGCGGCGTATCCCGTGTATTTCAAAGGGGGCGGCTTATATTTAAATTAAGCGCTCCCCCGTTCCGATCGAACTGCGCATTTGCCGGGCTAAAAATAGCCCAGTGCGCATGCTCCAGTTCTCGGCGGAAAACGTCAATGACGCCGACGTGTGCGTCATTGACGTAAAGTCGTATTCAAGAACGACTTAGGAAAACGACGTACCCGACGGGAAAAGTCGACGCGGACCCGACGCCATACTTAACATGGCATACGTGGGACTGCCGTAAGGTTACCCCTCATATAGCAGGGGTAACCTTACGCTTACGCAAACGACGTAAGCAACGGTTACGCGACGCGATTTCGTTCGTGAATCGGCGTATCAGGCTCATTTGCATAAACAAATGAGACCTGGACATAAACGCCACCTAGCGGCCGGCCGCGAATTACATTTAAGATCCGACAGTGTAAGTGACTTACACCTGTCGGATCTACAGCGTATCTATGCGAAAATGATTCTAGGAATCACTCGCATAGATACGCGGGTCAAAAAAGAGAGATACGACGGAGTTTCCTGAGATAGTCCTTCGTAACTCTTCTGAGAATATGGCCCCATGGGTTGAATTTAAGATAAGGTTAGGAGTATTTTTTTTTTTTTTTTTTAATTCACATTAAATTATGTAAAGCCGCACAGTATTTCATTAATCAACAGACGCACTATGGGAGTTTGCGACTTTCCACTATTTGGGTTTTTCCATTGCTGGGAGCATAGGAAAAAGACAATCAATCATAATTGCTTGAATTTAGCTTGCGAACAAAGCTTTGTGAATCAGGTGATCCCTTTGGCTTCTTATTTTCATGTATAATAATAATACTTGGAATACCACATTCTACACACGGTATGTAATACTGCAGCTCAATGAATCCGCCTCAATGTGTCTTTTCTCCTGCCTGCAGTATTTTAAAATGTCAGAATCTTTTCAGGACATAATTAAATGCTGCTCGAACTTAGAGGCCTATGTTATGAAGGTGCTTATCATGTCTAAACTCGTCATAGGGAGTAATGGGCACTTTGCAGAATCTCTGAGGACAGGAAAATGTAAAAAATATGAAGCACATTATACAAGACTTGGCTTGTGCTCCTGAGGTGAATACAGCCAAATCTGGCCTCCTTTTACCTCTCTATTTACAGAGACGCCTATATTGGCAAATAAATACTGGCTGTTCAATGGGCTTAATGGCTTGCTTGACAGTACACTAGGAATCCACTTACGTCTCTTCAAGAGGGCAAACAAGAGAGGAGCATGTCTGTCGTCTTTGCTATAAGAGGAAAAAAGCCTAGTTAATTCATGTGAGGATGTTTTCATTATTATTATTATACAGGATTTATATAGCGCCAATTGTTTGCGCAGCGCTTAACAAAATGAAGGCAGACATTACGGGGCAGATCCACATACATCTGCGCCGAGCGCAGCGTATCTAAGATACGCTACGCCGCTGTAACTTACTTTTGTTTGGTTTGAATCCTCAACGAATTTGCGCCGTAAGTTACGGCGGCGTAGTGTATCTGTTGCGGTGTAATGGAAGTGATGGGGGCGTGTTTTATGTTAATACGTTGTGACCCGACGTAAACAAAGTTTTTTTGGAACTGCGCATGCGCCGTCCCTGGGGGTATCCCAGTGCGCATGCTCGAAATTAAACTGGAGCCAGCCAATGCTTACGACGGTGATGTCATTCTACGCAAATTCCTGACTTACGCAAACGACGCGAGGACGGCCATACTTAACATTGAGTACGCCTCAGAACAGCAGCTTTAACTATACGCCGGAAAAAGGCGACCGCAAACGACGGAAAAAAATGCGCCGGGCAGACGTACGTTCGTGGATCGCCGTAAATCAGTGATGTGTAAAGAGACTGATGGGGTGAGCTGAGGGGTAGAGTGATCGATTTGGGTGTCATCGGCATATAAATTTTAGCGGAAGCCATGGGAGGCTATTAGCTGACCCAGGGATGATGTGTAAATCGAGAATAGTAGAGGTCCAAGGACAGAACCTTGGACGACACCAACGGTAAGAGGAGTTGGTGAGGGGGAAGTAGAGTTGTAAGTCAAACTGAAGGTGTGGTGAGAAAGGTAAGATTCGAACCAACGGAGAGCACAGCGATAATTGTTAAATCAAACATGTATCTGTGAAGTGTTTTCCATCAAAATGTTATTGTCACTTAACCACTTTTGTACAAAAAAGGGGAAGAACATGGGAATCCCGCTTAATTATGGAACTGCACTACTCACCGATATAATATCGGGGAGTGTAATCAAGAATATATAGCCACAAATAGAAAAAAATAAAATAGACAAATACACTCCCTAAAGAGTTAACTGCAAAAATGTATTAACCCCCCTGGCGGTATTCCCGAGTCTGACTCGGGGTTAGATTTTCATGCTGCGAGCGGTAACCCCGAGTCAGACTCGGGCTCGCCTCGCTGGATCCACAGGCATTGTTTACTTACCTTGTCCCTGGATCCAGCGATGCCACCGCGCTGTGTGAGCGAGCGGGACCTCGCTCGATTCACACAGCGTCCTCCTGTGCCGCCGATCTCCGTTCCCTGCGACGTTACGACACACGGGAGCGGAGAACGGAGCCAAATTCAAAAACGTAAACAAACACAATACATACAGTATACTGTAATCTTAAAGATTACAGTACAGTATGTAAAAAATGCATACCCCCCTTGTCCCTAGTGGTCTGCCCAGTGTCCTGCATGTACTTTTATATAATAAAAACGTTTCTTTCTGCCTGCAAACTGTAGATTGTCCATAGCAACCAAAAGTGTCCCTTTATGTCAAAAATAGTTTTAGAGCAGCTAGAAAACAGCGATAATAAATTATAATCACTTGCAGAATTGTGCGATAGTGATTTGTGGGGAAATTTGTCATAAAAAAAAAAATAATGACAGCGACAATTCTGCAACTGAGCAAATTTCAGTGATTTTGATTTGATTACATTATTGAATAATTTTTATTATAATTACCGCCAGGGAGGCTAATGCTTAAAGCATGTATCAAAAAAGTAATTCCAATAGACATATAAAATCGGGTCCACTATACAGTATATGGGATAATAACCAGATCATTCCCCATAGGTAAACCCAGTGGCGGCAGTGTACAAGTAACTGAATTGGGATCAGTTACCCTATATGAGGGCAACACAATAGTTCAGAATGCACACCCACCCTCCCCCAAATAAGCAGCCCCTAATACACCCAACAATGACCGATCACTATCTATATAGATCCCTACAAAGGAGTTCCTACACAGGACAGTGGATCCCTGATAAAACAGGTGATCTATGTACACTGTCCATGGGTGGAACGCAATTGCTGGAGTCGTCACATGGATGGAAGAATATATTCATTGAATACCACTCATCAAAGCCAGACAATAGTGCCCTACAGCAATGGATAGAAAGTCAGGCACAAACTCCGGGGATATGAGAATAATGAAGAATTGTTATTATCCGTTGATATAGTTCACCTCAGCTGGTGTAAATATATTCTCAAAGGTTCTCTTATTAGTCAAAGGTGCCAAAAGGACATGGAGAGTGTCAAACACCATCAGGTATTAATACCATGTAAATGGACCAAACAATGCATTCAATACATTTTTGCAGTTAACTCTTTAGGGAGTGTATTTGTCTATTTTATTTTTTTCTATTTGTCACTTAACCACTTGCCGACCGCATAACGAACATATATGTCAGCAGAATGGCTTGGCTGGGCAATTTAACGTACCTGTACGTTGCTTTGAAAATCCCGTTGTGCAGGCGCACGCCAGCAGGGAGCTCTGTGACCGTGCCCGCAGTACCCACGGACACTGTGTCAGCCGGTGTCCCGCGATCATGTCACGGAGTGGCAGAACGGATAGATGCCTATGTAAACGAGGTATTTCCCTGTTCTTCCTAGTGACAGGACAATAATCTACTGCTCCCTGTCATCGGGAGCAGTGATCAGTGTCGTGTCACTTGTAGCCCATCCCCCCACAGTTAGAATCACTCGATAGGACAGACTTTTTATATTTACTTGTTTTTTATTTGATTTTAAAATGGCTTGGTACAACAGGCAGATATTTATACCGATAACAATGTTGCTGCAGGACAGACTTAAAGGGGTTGTAAAGAAAACATTTTTTTTTCATAATAAGCATCCTTTACCTGCAGACATTCCTCTTTTCACTTCCTCATTGTTAGTTTTTGCTCAGAAGTTGCTCTATTGCTTCTCTGTTCTGTTCACTTCCTGCTTGTCTGATTTTACTGACCACCGTGATGGGAGGCTTTACTGCGGTGGTCAGTAACGTGCTCACCCCCTCCTGGGAACTACATCTGTGTGGCAGGATGCTCTCTACGTGTTAGAGACTTCAAGGAGGTGTGAATTACTGGGCGTGCCGCAATTCATACTGGGAAATGTAGTTCTTACATGAACGAGCGATGCAAACCAGGAAGTGAATGAGAGAACAGAAACTAGAATGCCGGAGGTGATATAGATGAAGGAATTTAATAGGTATTTACTTGTTTTTTAACAGAATCATTACACTATTCTGTCTGTCTACCTTGCAGACATTAATTTTAGGCAAAACATTTTTTTCCTTTAGTGACCCTTTAACCCCTTCCTTGCCCCCTAGTGGTTAAGTGTCATTTACACAGTAATCAGTGCATTTTTATAGCACTGATCACTGTATAAATGACAATGGTCCCAAAATAGTGTCAAAAATGTCCAATGTGTCCACCATAATGCCGCAGTCACGATAAAAAAATAATAATATTAAAATTCCATAAAACTATCCCCATTTTTGTAGACGCTATAACCTTTGCGCAAACCAATCAATATACACTTATTGCGATTTTTTTTTACCACAAATATGTAGAAGAATACATATCGGCCTAAACTGAGGAAAAATTAGTTTTTTTTATATATTTTTAGGGATATTTATTATAGCAAAAAATATTGCATTTTTTTCAAAATTGGCACAATATTTTTTTTTTTTATAGCACAAAAAATAAAAACCGCAGAGGTGATCAAATACCACCAAAAGAAAGCTCTACTTGTGGGGAAAAAAGGACGTCAAATTTGTTTGGGAGCCACGTCGCACGACCGCACAATTGTCAGTTAAAGCGACGCAGTGCATACTCGCAAAAAGTGCTCAGGAAAGGGGTAAATTCTTCCGGGGCTGAAGTGGTTAACCGCTCCGGAAGGTTTTACCCCCTTCATGACCAGGAAATGTTTTTGCTATTCGGCACTGCGCTATTTTAACTGGCAATTGCGCAGCAACACTGTAAACTTATATCATTTTTTTCACACAAAAAGAGCTTTCTTTTGGTGGTATTTGATCACATCTGGGTTTTTTATTTTTTATTATATAAACGAAAAGACCGAAAATCTTGAAAAAAACTATATTTTTTACTTTCTGCTATAAAACATCCAAAAACAATCAAATTTCTTCAAAATTTTGGGGTAAAATGTATTCTGCTACATGTCTTTGGTAAAAAAAAAATCACAATAAGTGAATATTGATTGGTTTGTGAAAGTTATATTGTTTTTAAACTATAGTATATCCACTTCAGCTCTGCAAGATTTTACCCCCTTTATGACCAGGACATTTTTTGCTATTTGACACTTTGTTACTTTAACTGATGATTGTAGTCATGCAACTTCATACCTGAACAAAATTTCACACAAATTGAGATTTCTTTTGGTGGTATTTGATCACCACTGTTTTTTTTTTTTTTGCAACATAAATTAAAAAAGACAGAACATTTTGAAAAGATAAACAATTGTTTTTACTTTTTGCTATAAAACAGATTCAATTAAAATGTTTTAAAAAATCCAATTTCTTCCTACATTTTTCTGCTACATGTTTTTGATAAAAAAAATCCCACAGGGGGCGATCAACGGCTATAATGGGAAAGCAATATTGCGATTGACAGTCTGATACTAACTGACACTGAGGGGAACTGAATAACTGCCACTGACATCACCAATGCCATTAATACAGTGATCAGTGCTAAAAATTCACTGTTACTGTACTAATGACACTGACTGGGAAGGGGTTAACATCTAGGGCTATCAAAGGATTAAATATGTATCTAGCTATGTGTAATGTGTGTACAGTGTGCTGCTTTTTTACTAATGATCTGTTCGTATTTCATCCCTGGCGCTGACAGACGGTCATTAAGAGGAGTATGGAATGTTTATTTATTTATTTTGTATGCTAATAATAGCGAAGAACAGCAACTTGGACTGGGACTCTCTGTGATGGTGCAGCAACACGAACTGACACTGTTTGGGAACTGACTGACTGACACTGACATCACTAGTGACACTAATACAGCAATCAGTGCTAATACTATACACTGTCACTGTACTAATGACACTGACTGAGAAGGGGTTAAATCTAAGGCCAGCTATAGACAGAGCAAATTTCTTTCCTGCAACCTTGGGACAGACAGTGTTGACAGGGGAAGCCATCCCGCAGAGCCATTAGGATTGATTTTCTATAGGCAAATAGAGCTTAGAAAATTAGGTAAATCTTCACTTTGCAAAGAATACCCAAATCACGTGCAAGGAAAATAAAAAAACAGCAACTCTGTGTTGTTAGTAAACACAGGGCTCTGTACTGTCACTGTTTACTTGTTGTGGCGGCGATCTGTGATTTTTTTTGTGACTGCAACATTATTGTGGACACATCGGACACTTTTGACACTATTTTGGGACCATTCACATTCAGCGATCAGTGCTATAAAAATCACTAATTACTGTATAAATGTGACTGGCAGTGAAGGGGTTAACCAGTAGGGGGCGGGGAAGGGGTTAAGTGTGTCCTAACTGTTAGGGGGCATTGCTTACTGTGACACGTCATTGATCACTTCCGATGAGAGGACGCAGACAATCAGTACTGTGCCACCAGGCAGAACAGGGAGATGCCTTGTTTACAAAGGCATCCCCTCGTTCTGCCGTTCCATGACCCTATTGTGGGACACCGCCGGACATCGAGTACACAGGTCCCGCGGGCACAGTCACGGAGACCGCGGTTGGCACGCGCCCACTAGGGGGCAGGTTCAAAGCAACATATATATGTACGTTGCTTTGTCTTCCAATGCCATTCTGCCGAAGTATATCTACGAGAGGCGGTCGGCAAGCGGTTAAGAGGGGAGCAACTGGTGGGCATTAAAAACAAGGCCTGACCACACATTTTTAATGCCCCCCCCCACCCGCAAGTCTATACAAATCCTAGTAGTGCAGTCCTGCAGTAGGTTTTTCAAAAATTGCACAAGTTGCAGATCTTGTACAAACAGTGTCACCTTTACAGATAAATAGTGGCAACTTTACCGATATCTCTGCTGCATGACTAAAGTTGGCCATACACATCTAGAATTTTTTTTCCATTGAGTCTACAGGCTGATGGAAAACTTAAATGTGACTGGTAGCCATATACTACTTCTCTTTTCTCTTGATCATTGTTTTTGACATTTATGATTTGATTTGTGAGGTGAAACAGACCCAACAAGAAGGATAATGCATTAGGCACAGAGCAAAGTTCACTGACCCTTAGTAACCAATCAGCAATCATCAATCACTCATCTGACCTCTGTAAGGTGAAATTAGGCTAATGGTTCTTGGGAATATATATTATATGCAAACCTAGGACTTTAAAGTGAGACTGTGATTTGCCCATACATGCTGTGCTGTTTACTTACCTTTCCTTCACTCCCCTAATACTCCTTTATCCTAGTAAAGCAAAGTTTCATCATAACTGATATTTCTAAGCATTGGGAAGACGCACACAACTCACTACTTTTCTTTCTATGTGACAATGCTGGTGTTTTCTCAGGCATTTGGAGAGAGTCATTTGTCCTTTGTAAGTTCTAAGTTACAACTTGAAGCTTTTCCCTTGTTCTCCTAAGTCAACCAGGTGATGGGGGAACAATGAAACACAATGTACATACCAGACCCCTAATCTGAGCATGCAGCTTGGCAAGCCAGGAAAGCCCTCCTTAACTATACCAGGCCACATGCTCTCAACATAGTGAGGTGGCCATGTTAAAAAGGACAAGGGCTTCCACAACCCTGGACCAAAGCTTTTTCGAGTGGGTCCCTAGCTTGGCACTCAAGATACTTCTCAAGCTTCTCCCCACTGGCCTGCTCAGTCCCTGGCTTGACACACAAGGCTGCTCTGCAAGCGTCACCTCCGCTGGCTGGATTCCTGGCTTAATATCCACTGAAGTTTCACGATTCTTCACTTTCCCTGGTTGGTGAGAATACTGCTCTGGTACTTGCTTCAGCTACTTACTGTGGTCCCTGGTAATAAGGTGATTGGTCCCTTAGTGGCGATAGCCTCCCCTATACCTCTGACCATGACAGGTTCTCCAGCCGGAAGAACCGTCACATTTGGTTGCACTGCAAGCCGCAATCCCAACCCTGTGCTGCTCTCTTGCTTCTGGATAGGCTCTCAGAAAGCCTAGCAGCCAGATGTGCCTGGGATAGGCCCAAACTCCAGCCTAGCAGCCCGGGCAATACAACACATGTCCACCCAGACAGCCATCCAGGTGGCACAGAACACCAATCACCTGACTCCACTCAAATATATAGGTTCTCCCAGCAGGCCAAGGGATCCAAGAAAACCCCTGCCCATTAGCTGTGACACTCCATTTACCCCTAAACTGACCTTGCCTTACCCATCTCATATCTAATGCCACCAAGTACCCAGCGACCTAGCGGCAAAAGAGAGAAGTGCAACAATTACAGATTTAGAGTGAAATCAATTGATCTTCAACAATTAGCCAAGGCAAGTAAATGTAGGAGCAACCCTGCCTAAACACCAGGGTGCTGCATATTTAAATGTCACTAAAGATGTTCAGTAATGTTTAATTTCTAAGGGCAGGATCCAGGGCACTCTGCAAATACAAAAAAAGCACACTGACCCTACAGTGTCCCTAGCCTCTTTTACAGCATCCTGCAGTGTCCACCAGCCCATTCCTGCCCCCTACACAGTCCCCAGCCTCTCCAAGTGTATGTGAAAGATTGAGTGGCACAAGGTGGCTATCCTAGAGAAAAGCAAAGTAGTAAATTTGGCCATGCATATGAGAGCATTGCACTGTGGTTTTAATTAGATGATAGTAACAGAAGCTATGTTAAGCCGTGTACACACGATCGGAATGTCCGACTGACTTTTTCCATTGGAAATTCCGACCGTGTGTATGCCCCATCAGGGTAATTCCATCGGAAATTCCGATGAATTCCATCAGAGTTTAGATAAAGAACATGTTCTCTTTTACTCCAATGAGATTTCGGTTGGACAAAGGTCCGATTGTGTGTACGGGGCTTAACTGGATCAAAAATGTGTCATAGACTTCCTACTAACTAAGATAAATCAGAAATAAGTTACAAATATCACTGTTCCTAGAACACCCATGCAGGGCAAAGAAACAGGTTCACTAATGCCTGTCCCCCTCCCATATATACTCACCCATAATACCCCTTACCTTGGTATATAGTGGATGATCAAGCTTTACCTGCATTCACTTGTGAAAAGTCAACATGGAAAGCTGCTGTAAACATGTTCAGGATCTCTGGTTTTTTTTGGTTTCTCCATGACAGTGTCCTTTTTAATAACCTGTGGGGACTGGTAACTCCAGACGTAACAAAAAATGCAGAGACATTTTATATTATAGCATTATACATATAGGTATATGGCGACAAAGAGAGGGGCAGAACCTTGTATCAATACCTTTCAATTATGATGTATTGTTCTGACTGCTCAAAACTGATGTAATTTAAATTGGGATAGGTTACTATTACTACATATAAAAATTGCTCTTTATGAGGCTTTGCTAAAGTATATGTAAACCTAGTCAGTAAAACCTCATATATGCTTTAACATTAAAAGTCATTTTCAATCTTTTATTTTGTTCTTGATTCTGCCATTAAAGTCATTATTCAGGCACTTTTTGTTATGAAGTGACAATGCCCTGTCCCTGTCTACCAGCTGTGCTTCTGTGTTGGAATGCAATGAAAACTACCAGCGACCATTTCAGGTCACATTACACAGGCACGGCCAACTGCTGTCAACCATCAGGAAACCCACCATAAAGGATACCTTGCAGTCAGTACTGCATTCTGTGCTTGTACAGAGAAGATACAGGACAGTGGGCCAATGGCTAAGACAACTGCATTCCACCACTAGGGTTGTTGGTTTGAATCCCAAAGAGGACACTACCTACATGGAATTTACATGTGTTCTCTGTGCTTCTGAGGGTTTCCTCTCACAATAAAAAGACATGCTGCTTGTATCATGGCTAAAATAGCCTTAGTATGCATGTAACTATTAGACACGTGCACACTGAAATATCTTGTTTCGGAATTTAGTTTTCGTCCGAAAAATACATTTATTTAGTTACTCCCGAAATTAGTTTTTATTTATTTTGTTTCGTTAAAAAATAAATTCGTCTGAAAATCCAAATGAATTAAGGTCGATTCTGTCATTGAAGGCTTATGGTGTCTGTCGAAAATGTTCTAAGAAGATTCGACGGAGCAGCTAAACTATACGACGCCGCAATCGTACATTTCCGGTCGAATGTTCCGCCAACAAGCTATAGAAGAATTCTGATGTTGTATGACACTAGTAATAATTATATTTATAAATTATTATTACTAGTCAACCAACATTCAAATTCTTCTATAGCCTATGGGCATTTGACCGGAAATGTACGATTGTAGTTTAGCTGCTTGTTGAATCTTCTTAGAACTTTTGACAGACACCATCAGCCTTCAATGACAGATTTGACGTTTGTATGTTTTTCGCCGCTTCGTCGTTCATGTCGAATGGTCTATCCCAACACTGTCTCTATAATGTTGAATCTTTCCATTCTATGTAGAATAATCTTGGACTAATAGAATTAAGGTTAGGCACATTCGACCGCAGATTCGATAGACACAGATTGCTATTGTCAGCATCATGTTGAATCTCCTATCTATATCGAACTGTTGTAGCAACGAAAACGAAAATAAAGCATTTTTTTTATGTTGGATCTTTCAGATTTCGGATTCTGCGCGTTCGTTTACGTTTGTTAAAGCGAAAATACCCGAAATTCGGACGAAAATGAATGCACATGTCTAGTAACTATCTGAAATTGTAAGCTCCTTGGGCAGGGACTGTACAATATGGTAATGTGATGCATTCATTTTCACTTGTCAAAAATATTTTATTGAGTACAAAGGTGTAACACACATTACAGGGAATACATTAAATACATTGAAAATAGAGAAGCTCAAATATTCTTATTCCAATATGTAAATATACAAAGTAAATATTTGTGGACAAAGTACGGTATACTATTTAGTCACTAATGACATTAAGATTATTACGTTTAGAGGTTTTATGTAGTTATTAGTAACTACTGACATATACTGTATTTATTGGCGTATAACACTCACTTTTTTACCCTGAAAATAGAGGGTAAACCGTGCCTGCGTGTTATACTTCCCTGAAACTTCCCTCTTAGGCCTCGTACAGACGGGCGGACTGTCCGCTGAAAACGGTCTGCCGGACCGTTTTCAGCGGACATGTCCGCCCGGAGATTTCTGTCTGATGGTTGTACACATCAGACATGCGCGGCCCTGGAAGTTCAATGCTTCCACTTATGCGTCGAATCACTTCGATGCATGCGAGGGATGGCGGCCGATCGGACATGTACGGTGAGTCTGTACAGACGACCGAACATGTACGACGGACAGGCTTCCAGCGGACATGTTTCTTAGCATGCTAAGAAACATTTGTCTGCAGGAAAACGGTCGGCTGGACAAATGTCCGCTGGAAACCTGTCCGCGGACCAGTTTCAGCAGACATGTTCGGTCGTGTGTACGGGGCCTTAAAGTTAGGGTGTGTGTTATACGCCGATAAATACGGTATAATGTCCTCTGTGAAGCAAAGAGTTATTAACAATACAAAGGGAGCTTCAAAATCATAATAGTAAAATAAAAAATAACAGAGAAAAATGAAAAAAGAAATTAATAACGATAACTTGTGGTCGAGCCAAGAGCCACCGCTCCAATCCAAGAGATGTTGAACAATGGCATATATAACACACTGATTCAGCTACCATGGCAGTAGTACTCTATTGTCCAAGGTTGGCATAATATATGCAATCCAGGGCTGCCACATCCTCTCAAACTTGGGGATCATGTCCAATTCAATAGCAGCCATCTTGGCTTGGATCATGATATAGTGATGCATTCATTTTCAAGTGCTATATAATAACCTGTAAATAATAAGCATCCCTGAGATGAAAATGTATAAAGTAATTTAAATAAAAGATTGTAAGCTCTAACAAGCAGGGCCCTCTGATTCCTCTTGTACCAAATAGTGTTGTAACTGTAACCTTCATTTTGTAAAGTGCTGCACAAACTGTTGGCGCTATATAAATACTGTATAATAATATAAAAAAAAAAAAAACACGGCAAATGATTATGATACACAGTGCTTTATCCAACTAAATGTCATTCAGTTTGGGTTTGCAGCTAAGGCAGTTATGCACATTCTCCTGGTGTACTGGGGATACCACCCAGAGTACAGAATGCCAGCTGTGATGATTTTAAAAGTTTCTACAAACATGGTCAATAAACACGTTTACTCACCCAATTGTTTTCACAGTCTCTTAATTGCACATTCAACACAATCCTGTAGTAAAAAAAAAAAAAAAAAGGGGCTGGGGGGAGCTGGCAAAGGGTCACAGTGAATGGCTGGCTGCTGAGAACACCTATCAACAAATCCTAGTCTCCAGATTGTACTGCAGACATTTGGCCTAATTGTCCATTTGAATGGGATGGAATGGCTTCACATAGTAGACACAATGCTCCTTCCCAGTCAACCACATTGACATGGCTTTATTTGCTGCTCTGCTCTAAATATTTAGAAACCTAAATTGCCTTGTTTACCTCTAGGTAAAGAGTTCAAGTGTTGAAATGCTAATGAGTCTCGCAGCAAATACTGAATCACTAATGAAGGAAACTACATTGGATCTTTATATATGTTTATTGCTCTAACATTTCTGGACATTTTATAGGATCAATATATTATTATTATATTAACACACTTAGGAAAAAGAATCTAATACAGATTGTGAGTGATCATGTTATTGCTAGAAACAAACATGCTAATTAAACTCCTAAGCTTTCCTAATAATTCTATAAAATGAATTGGTTAATTTGGTCATTTAACCACTTAAGCCCGGATCATTTTGTAGCTAAAGGACCAGGCCACTTTCTGCGTCACTTTAACTCGTCGTGCGACGTGGCTCCCAAACAAAATTGACGTCCTTTTTTTTCCACAAATAGAGCTTTCTTTTGGTGGTGTTTGATCACCCCTGCGGTTTTTATTTTTTGCGCTATAAACAAAAATAGAGAGACAGTTTTGAAAAAAATGCAATATTTTTTCCTTTTTGCTATAATAAATATCCCCCAAAAATATATATAAAAAAAATGTTTTTCCTCAGTTTAGGCCGATACGTATTCTTCTACATATTTTTGGTAAAAAAATCGCAATAAGTGTTTATTGATCAGTTTGCGCAAAAGCTAGAGCGTCCACAAAATAGGGGTAGTTTATGGCATTTTTATTAATAATGTTTTTTTTACTAGTAATGGCGGCGATCAGCAATTTTTATCGTGACTGCAACATTATGGCGGACACATCGGACACTTTTGACACATTTTTGGGACCATTGTCATTTTTACAGCGATCAGTGCTATAAAAATGCATCGATTACTGTGAAAATGACACTGGCAGTGAAGAGGTTAACCACTAGGTGACGCTGTAGGGGGTTAAGTGTGCCCTAGTGTGTGATTCTTACTGTAGGGGGCGTGGCCTGGTGTGACACGTCACTGATCGTCATTCCTGTGACAGGGAACAGACGATCACTGACACTGCCACTAGGAAGAACAGGGAAAGGTTTGTTTACACTTACCTTCAGCCTTGTGACCCGATCGCGGGACACCGGTGGCAGTCGATTCCATGAGTCCCACGGGTGCGGTCATGTAGCTCAGGACCGAGTCACGAGCATGCCGCCAGCGGAGCATGCACAACCTAGGGCTGGGATCTTAAAGGGGACGTACCTGTACTCCCTTGTGCCCAGCCGTGCCATTCTGCCAACGTACATCCGACTGGAGGCCTATAGAGCTGGAAATTTGTAGTTGGGAGCATCTTTATTCGGTATCAAAGTTTTTTGGTGAGCGTTTCACATACAATATGTGCTTTTTAATTATGTTAATTTATATTGTTGAATTTGATTGAAATATATATTTTCTACAATTTAGAAGCTCCTGTGTATCGCGAAACATGTAGAGCTTAATTTTATCTCGTCTATGGATCCCGTGGAATGCACACAAAGGAGACTACACTACTTAGTGTGGGCATCAATTTTATAGACACCATCACAGCAAGTTGACCGTATCTATATTGAAATTGTCTCCCTGGGACGTACCATGTGACCATATTATTGTATTTTTTATCAATTTTTGTATTCTATTCTTAAATACAGTTGTTTAATAACATATCACAATTGTGAAACATAATTTTTTTTTATATTTTTATATATGTGCCTACAAAATCAATTTTTTCTTTTTATACTTAATCCACGTACATCGGCGTGTGGTGGTCCTTAAGAGCCGGTTCACACAGGGGCAACACGACTTCTAGCACGACTTTGGGAGGCAACTTGGACACGACTTGAGTATTACAAGGCAACTTCAAGTTGCCTCCTGGACAGTACAAGGCAACTTCAAGTCGCCTCCAGGACAGGAGGCTTTCCAGTGGCCAATCAAACAACAATCAGCTCTGTGGGAGGGAGGGGTTTGCCTGAGAAATGTGTGTTATCTTCCTGGAAAGTTGCTTCAGTTAAGACAGTGATCAGACTTCTGAGGCAACTTCCATTGAAATCAATGGGTACAAGTTGCCTACAAGTCAGATTGAAGTAGTACAGGAACCTTTTCTGAAGTCGGAGCGACTTCAGTAGTGTGTATTAAGACAGCTCTATTCACTTCCATTGATTTTCTCAACCACACGACTTGGGACGACTTGGGGCAACTTCAAGTCGGATACCAGGTTGCCACTGTGTGAACCGGCTCTAAGTGGTTAAGAATTCAATATTACTATAACAAATAAACATATGTGTTGTCAGCATTAATGCAGAGGTTGAAGGGGTATTTGGTCTGCATGGCTGTCACCCCAGAAAGGAAGCTTCTTAGGGCAGTATTTCAACATGATAATGAGCCCCAAACACACCTCCAAGATGACTAGTGTTGCTCACGAATATTCGCATTGCGAATATTCGACTCGAATATAGCATATTCGAGAAATCGCGCTATATTTCGAAATTCGCGGTGAATATTCGCAATTCCGAATATTCGATTTTTTACAATTTTTTTTTTAAAACAGATCACATCCTAGATATCTCCATCGACGTCTAAAAGCATTGCTGGTATCATTAGAGACCCTGGGCCGAGTAGCTGAAGCGTTCATTGAATTTTCCAGAAAGATCGCAATGCGATTATTCGGCAAACGCAATATCGCGCGATTATTTTCCTCGCCCCGATCTTCCGCATCAGAGCGATTTTTACAGTTTCATTTTTAAAACAGATCACATCCTAGTGATCTCCATAGACGTCTAAAAGCATTGCTGGTATGATTAGAGCCATTGGGCCGAGTAGCTGAAGCGATCATTTTATATTGCCGAATATTCGCAATGCGAATATTCGGCAATAGGAATATTGCGCGATTATTTGCTCCGCCCTTTTGCATCAGAGCCAATCAGAGTTCTCCTTCCACACTCGTCAGAGGTTAGCAACCAATAGGAACCTGCCTGCATGGACATTATATAAGCTCACTCCCAGCACCATTTCATTGCAGATTCAGAAGCTGGCTAGAGAGTGTGGAGGCTGTTTCTGTGTTCCTGGTTTCCTGTGTCTTTGTTCCTGATTGATTTAGATCATCACCAGCATTGCTATTTAGTGATTCCAGTGGATCTTTTCCAGTATATCAACTGCTTTTTTCAAAGCAATAGACCCAAGAGCTTTTTTCAAAGCTACGTTTTGTGCTGTTTTGTGCTGTTTTGTTCATTTGTGTTACTGTTTGATCCTGCAATCCTCGCTGTTCAGTGATATTTGCTAGAGATTTCAGAACACATTTTGCTGAGCTTTCTAAAAGAGCTTTTCTAAAAGCTAAGTTTTGTTCATCTTGTGTTACTGTTAGATCTTGCAGGTTCGCTGTTCAGTGATATTTGCTAGGCATCTCAGTTCACATTTTGGTTAGTTTTTCCTAAAGAGCTTTTATAAAAGCTAAGTTTTGTGTTCAGTTTAGTTAAATTTTGTGTAGTAAGTGTACACACTGTTAGTGTACATTTATTTCATCTAGCTTAGCTTAGTGTGTGTTTAGTATCTGTGTTTTGTGTTTAAAAAAAAAAAAAAAAAAAAAGTTAGTGTTTGTTTAGTGCTTTTTTTTTTTCTTTAATTTTGTAGTCCTTGTCTGGTGTACTACTTTTCTTATAGTTTAGTAGCTGTCTGTGTACGTCTTTGTCTGCGTGCCTGTCTTGTAAAAAATACACAAAAACACATTTTGTTCACATTTCCCCCCCCCAATAAAGTTTACCCCCCCCACACACATATCAGCAATAATGAGCGGCATCCGTGGCCGTGGCAGCAGGGGTAGGGGAGTTACTCCCAGTGCTGGATCGCTGCCAGCACGGGGTACCTCTCGTGCCCCTACTAGTGGTAGAGGATCGGGTGCAAGGGGAGTACGCCTGATCCGGGAGTTCTTGCCATCTCAGGCTGAAGTAGTGGTGGACTACATGGGGCACAGCAGTGCCACTGAGTCGTCGGTCCCGACTCACAGTAGTACCACCATTACTCCGGTGCCTGTACTACCCCCCCCCAGCCCCCAAGAGTCCAGCATCTTACTGTTCGACAGCGACAGTGATAGGGATATCTTGGGGGAGGCCATGCATCAGGCAGACCTCCAGCTCTGTCCTGATGGTCAGGACCTTTTTGAAGGGATGGATGAGGAGGATGGGATACCTGCTGGCAGTATCCCAGAGACATCCCTTCAAACTGGTGCTGCTGTTTTGGTGCAGGAAACAGCAGCACCTAGTCAGACCCAGGCATGGGTGAGGGGACAGCGGAGCCAGGCTAGAGGCTCCATGTCAGGTGGTTCCCTCAGACCAACACATTTCAGCCCTTGGTCTGACATCTCTGGGGGCGAAGAGGGTGACCCATCATGGTTGCCATCTGACGCGTCGGCTCACTACGTCAGTGACGACGGGGAAGGTAGGCACCCTGGTGAAATGGTGCGCCAGGTCACCACCAGGGAGACCATCGTCAGGGTCTCCACTGGTGATGGCAGCAGGAGGTGTCAGGAGGAGGAGCAGCAGCAGCAGCAGCAGCAGCAGGCAGCTCCACCTGTGCGCACCGAGTCCCAGCAGGTGCAAGTAAGCGTCACCCCATCTGACAGGAGGGCGGTGCTGAAGTCACCTGTCTGGAATTACTTTACCCTGGTGGCAGACAACCCTACCATGGCCATCTGCCGGATTTGTAAAGTGAGGGTGAAGAGAGGGAAGTGTTTGGCTCGGGTGGGTACCACAGCCCTGAACCAGCACCTGAGGATAAACCACTGGGCGGTGTATGACGAGATGAAGCGTGGTGGTGGTAGCAGCGCCACCACCACAAGTGAGCAGGGTACAGCAGCCCCTGCCACATCTTCATCTCTTTCCAGCAGGTCATGCCCCCCCGCTCCCTCTAGTAGAGGTACTGGTACCGGCAGCCAGACCTCTACTTCCACAGCACCCTCCACGTCTGTGTCCCGCACTGCCGTCCGGCGCCAGGCGTCGATTTCAGACGCCTTTGACCGCACCACTCCCTTCCCCCCTGGAGACCGACGTGTGCATTCCCTCAATGGGCTCAATGGCGTGTCCCCAGCCGCCATTTCTTTGCCAGGACTGGTGTCCCTGCCCTACACCAGCACATTGTGCAGAATGTAACCCTGTCGCTGGATCACGCTGTCAGCGACAGGGTTCATCTGACAATGGATGGCTGGACCAGTAGGCATGGGCAGGGGCGCTACATCAGCTTCACGGCCCATTGGGTTTCCCTCCGAGGCGTCGGTGAGGGATCGGCGGCAACCGATCTTGTGGTGCCGCCCCGGGGTGTCCAGGGGAGAACTGCTGGTCTCCCTCAAGCCACTGTCTCCGCAGCTGCTGAGCCTCCCAGCAAGCGCCCCCGTAGCTACTCAAGTGTGGGGCACGTGCGCTGTCAGGCCGTGCTCCAGCTTGTTAGTTTAGGGGACCGGAGACACACTGGAGAAGAAGTGCTGAAAGCACTTCAGGCTCAGGTCCAGAAGTGGCTGACACCCCGAAGGCTCCAGGCAGGTATGGTTGTCTGCGATAACGGCAGCAACCTACTCGCCGCCCTTAGTGCTGGCAGTCTGACCCACGTGCCCTGTCTGGCACATGTCCTCAACCTGGTGGTGCAGAAGTTCCTGCGCACTTATCCAGGGTTGAGTGACATTGTGGCAAAGGCGCGTAGGATTGCCAGCCACTTCAGGCGCTCCCCAACCGCTACCGCGTCCCTGTCCAAGTTGCAGCGGGAGTACAATCTGCCCCTTCACAGGCTGATTGTGGACAGTGTGACGCGGTGGAACTCCACCCTCCACATGCTGAAGAGGTTGTGGGAGCAGCAAAGGGCGGTGAGGGAGTACCTGATGGAACTAGGCACTGAGAGGACTTCACCACAACTCCCTTTCATCGCCTGTGCGGAGTGGGGGCAGATAAACCAGGTCTGCCAAGTGTTGTCCTCCTTCGAGCAGGCGACCAAGATGGTCAGCAGTGAGCAAATCGGCCTCAATAGCGTGCTGCCAATAGTGTTCATGCTGGAGAGGACACTAGATCGCCTGCTCGAGGCTGGGGAGAGTGCCTTGGTGGAGCAGGAGGAGTCAGCAATGCTCCACCGAGACCAGGGCCAGGACGAGGAGGAGGAGGAGGAGGATGATGATGAAGAGGAGGAGGAGGTGGTTGCTGGTGTCGTCCCGGAGTCAGGGCCTGGTCAGGAGGGAGAGCCGGTGTTGGGGGCACCGATAGTCCGGGGGTTGGGCATGTCTGAGTTTGACCAGCAGCGCCTCAGGGATGAAGAGTCGCACCTCATTCACCTGGCCAGCATTGAGGAGTCACAGCGGGCTGTGCTCTTCCCCATGGCTGCCCACATGCTGAGATGCCTCAGGAGGGACCCCCGGGTTAAGACCATCAAGACGAGGGATGATTTCTGGATGGCCACCCTTTTGGATCCCAGGTGCAAGGGGAAACTGGAGCAGTTCATCCCAGCCAGCCGGAGGCAGCACCGGATGGAGGAACTGCAGGCAGGCATTGTCAGACGGTTGGAGCAGGCAACTCCCCGGCCTCCAGTTGTCCCCCCTCATCTCACCCAGCAGGTGGCTGCACCCAGCTGCAGCCGAGCAGGGGACCTAATGGAAGAGATGAGGATGTTCTTCCAAACCGAGCGACCCAGTACCAGCACCAGCAGCAGCAGCAGTCACCACCAGCGGCTGGCCCACATGGTGGCAGACTACATGGCGTCCGTCGGTGCTTCTGACAGTATGAGCACCGACGACCCCATGGAGTACTGGGTTGCCAGATTGGACACCTGCCGCGAGCTCGCTCAGTATGCGCTGGAGTTATTGTCTTGCCCCCCCTCCAGCGTACTATCTGAGCGGACATTCAGCGCGGCAGGTGGGGTGGTCACGGACAAGAGGACCCGTCTGTCCACAGACTCCGTGGACAGACTCACATTCATAAAGATGAATGAGTCCTGGATCGGCGGTGACTTTCTGGCACCCGTCGTCGGTTCAGGGCGCTGAAGGGTCCCTTGTCATGCATTCCCTGATAAAGCCCCGGACCTGATGTATTTACAGTGCTGAATATAACTATTTTAACATCAGAGAAAATCAATGTTAATATTTGGTACAGTAGGCTTTCTTTGCAATTACAGCGGTCAAACCTTTCTTGTAGTTTTACACCAGCTTTGCACACACTGGAGGAGGGATTTTGGCCCACTCCTCCACACAGATCTTCTCTACATCAGTCATGTTTCTGGGCTCTCGCTGAGAAACACGGAGTTTGAGCTCCCTCCAAAGATTCTCTATTGGGTTTAGGTCTGGAGACTGGCTAGGCCACGCCAGAACCTTGATATGCTCATTACAGAGCCAATCCTTGGTTATCCTGGCTGTGTGCTTTGGGTCATTGTCATGTTGGAAGACCCAGCCTCGACCCATCTTCAAAGCTCTAACTCAGGGAAGGAGGTTGTTGCCCAAAATCTCGCAATACATGGCCACGGTCATCCTCTCCTTAATACAGTGCAGTCACCCTGTCCCATGTGCAGAAAAACACCACCAAAGCATGATGCTACCACCCCCATGCTTCACATTAGGGATGGCGTTCTTGGCATGGTACTCATCATTATTCTTCCTCCGAACACCGTTAGTGAAATTATGATCAAAAAGTTATATTATAGTCTCATCTGACCACATGATTTTCTCCCATGACTCCTCTGGATCAGTCAAGACACCTATGTCAGCAGTTATTTCACACCCTATATACTCTTATTAATACTGCTGTTCATCATGGCACCTCCTGCCCATGTGATATGACTCTGTATCAACTACTACTGTTAATACTACTACTGCTGCTTCTGCTGCTGCTGCTGCCGCCCAGTCAATACACCTATGTCAGCAGTTATTTGACACTCTATATACTCCTATTCCTACTGCTGTTCATCATGGCACCTCCTGCCCATGTGATATGACTCTGTATCAACTACTACTGTTAATACTACTACTGCTGCTTCTGCTGCTGCTGCCCAGTCAAGACACCTATGTCAGCAGTTGTTTCACACTCTATATACTCTTATTCCTACTGCTGTTCATCATGGCACCTCCTGCCCATGTGATATGACTCTGTATCAACTACTACTGTTAATACTACTACTGCTGCTTCTGCTGCTGCTGCTGCCGCCCAGTCAATACACCTATGTCAGCAGTTATTTCACACTCTATATACTCTTATTAAGACTGCTGTACATCATGGCAACTCCTGCCCATGTGATATGACTCTGTATCAACTACTACTGTTAATACTACTACTGCTGCTTCTGCTGCTGCTGCCGCCCAGTCAATACACCTATGTCAGCAGTTATTTCACACTCTATATACTCCTATTCCTACTGCTGTTCATCATGGCAACTCCTGCCCAAGTGATATGACTCTGTATCAACTACTACTGCTAATACTACTACTGCTGCTGCTGCTGCTGCTCAGTCAAGACAACTATGTCAAAAGTAATTTCCCACTCTATATACTCCTATTACCACTGCTGTTCATCATGGCACCTCCTGCCCAAGTGATATGACTCTGTATCTACTACTACTGTTAATACTACTACTGCTGCTTCTGCTGCTGCTGCCGCCCAGTCAATACACCTATGTCAGCAGTTATTTCACACTCTATATACTCTTATTAAGACTGCTGTACATCATGGCAACTCCTGCCCATGTGATATGACTCTGTATCAACTACTACTGTTAATACTACTACTGCTGCTTCTGCTGCTGCTGCCGCCCAGTCAATACACCTATGTCAGCAGTTATTTCACACTCTATATACTCCTATTCCTACTGCTGTTCATCATGGCAACTCCTGCCCAAGTGATATGACTCTGTATCAACTACTACTGCTAATACTACTACTGCTGCTGCTGCTGCTGCTGCTGCTCAGTCAAGACAACTATGTCAAAAGTAATTTCCCACTCTATATACTCCTATTACCACTGCTGTTCATCATGGCACCTCCTGCCCAAGTGATATGACTCTGTATCTACTACTACTGTTAATACTACTACTGCTGCTTCTGCTGCTGCTGCCGCCCAGTCAATACACCTATGTCAGCAGTTGTTTCACACTCTATATACTCTTATTCCTACTGCTGTTCATCATGGCACCTCCTGCCCATGTGATATGACTCTGTATCAACTACTACTGTTAATACTACTACTGCTGCTTCTGCTGCTGCTGCCCAGTCAAGACACCTATGTCAGCAGTTATTTGACACTCTATATACTCCTATTCCTACTGCTGTTCATCATGGCACCTCCTGCCCATGTGATATGACTCTGTATCAACTACTACTGTTAATACTACTACTGCTGCTTCTGCTGCTGCTGCTGCCGCCCAGTCAATACACCTATGTCAGCAGTTATTTGACACTCTATATACTCCTATTCCTACTGCTGTTCATCATGGCAACTCCTGCCCATGTGATATGACTCTGTATCAACTACTACTGTTAATACTACTACTGCTGCTTCTGCTGCTGCTGCCGCCCAGTCAATACACCTATGTCAGCAGTTATTTCACACTCTATATACTCCTATTCCTACTGCTGTTCATCATGGCAACTCCTGCCCAAGTGATATGACTCTGTATCAACTACTACTGCTAATACTACTACTGCTGCTGCTGCTGCTGCTCAGTCAAGACAACTATGTCAAAAGTAATTTCCCACTCTATATACTCCTATTACCACTGCTGTTCATCATGGCACCTCCTGCCCAAGTGATATGACTCTGTATCTACTACTACTGTTAATACTACTACTGCTGCTTCTGCTGCTGCTGCCGCCCAGTCAATACACCTATGTCAGCAGTTGTTTCACACTCTATATACTCTTATTCCTACTGCTGTTCATCATGGCACCTCCTGCCCATGTGATATGACTCTGTATCAACTACTACTGTTAATACTACTACTGCTGCTTCTGCTGCTGCTGCCCAGTCAAGACACCTATGTCAGCAGTTATTTGACACTCTATATACTCCTATTCCTACTGCTGTTCATCATGGCACCTCCTGCCCATGTGATATGACTCTGTATCAACTACTACTGTTAATACTACTACTGCTGCTTCTGCTGCTGCTGCTGCCGCCCAGTCAATACACCTATGTCAGCAGTTATTTGACACTCTATATACTCCTATTCCTACTGCTGTTCATCATGGCAACTCCTGCCCATGTGATATGACTCTGTATCAACTACTACTGTTAATACTACTACTGCTGCTTCTGCTGCTGCTGCCGCCCAGTCAATACACCTATGTCAGCAGTTATTTCACACTCTATATACTCCTATTCCTACTGCTGTTCATCATGGCAACTCCTGCCCAAGTGATATGACTCTGTATCAACTACTACTGCTAATACTACTACTGCTGCTGCTGCTGCTGCTGCTGCTCAGTCAAGACAACTATGTCAAAAGTAATTTCCCACTCTATATACTCCTATTACCACTGCTGTTCATCATGGCACCTCCTGCCCAAGTGATATGACTCTGTATCTACTACTACTACTACTGCTGCTGCTGCTCAGTCAAGACACCTATGTAAAAAGTTAATTCCCACTCTATATATACTCCTATTACCACTGCTGTTCACTGATACCACTGATAGTTAATTTATCCCTTAACTACCCCCATTTGTGAGGGTCGGGGTTTTCCTTTAAAGTCCCATGCAAATCAATGGAAAATGTATGTTCCCACATAACTTCTGTACGCCTGGAGATATTTCAATAATACCCGCTATACATATTACTTATATGCCAAATAAAAATATATAACAGTTAAATTAACCCTTACCAACACCCTTATATAAAAGATGGGTATATTTATATTACTATGATTTTCCTCCCCAAAAGGTTAAGATAGGAAGACCGGGCAACGCCGGGTATTCAGCTAGTAGTAGTATAAAATGTTTTCGGTTATTATTAAGCTAGATGTGTTGATGTTAATGTTGATGTTGATGTGTTAGATGTGAAGTTAGATGTGTTTAAAAAACTAACAATTTCAATAAGAAATGAAACCTTTGCAAAATATAACATTTTTTATTAAAAAAAAAAAAAAAAAAAATTAGGACATTAACTTCTGAAGCTCTGTCACCTCATCCATGTTTTTCGCCAGTTGTTGCACCAGTTGTTGATTTTGGCGCATCAAAAACAGTATCTGCTGCTCATTTGCCATTACTCTCTGCGTCAGGTTTTTCATGGCAGCTTGTTTCACCTCTAGCTTTTTTAGAACTGTTAGGATATAAGAAAAAAACATTTGGATTTCAAAGACCGTTACGAAAGATTATTTTCAGCCATAAAAATAATAAAGTCTGACTTAAGAGACTCTATGAAAGAGGATCTGGCAGAGGCAATTCTCTTCCTTAGAACTCTACATTGCATTTATTTGCATTTGCTAAGCATAGAACTACATTTCAAGATTAATATAAACCATTTCTAGGTTTTTCATATTTTTTTTTTTGGTTCATTATAGATAAGCTTTGTTTTTGTTCTAAAACAGCCAAATAATGTGGTCTGTATTTTTGAACTGTTAAAGATCATGTTCCTGATGTTTAAGCCTGCTGCTACTATCCAGTCACTTGATTGTTTTCATTGTGTTTGTCTTTTGCTTAAACTGTGCAATACAGTAGACTGTTGGCTTCCCAGCCAGTAGTCCTGTGGTAGTTTGCGTTTCTTTCCCTCAAGGAATCTATAAAATACATTCGCATATTAATACAGAGGAGTCGGAGTCGGGGAGTCGGAGTCTGAAGTACATAAAACTGAGGAGTCGGAGTCGAAAAATTTATCTACCGACTCCACAGCCCTGCTTTAAATGCTGTCCATTTTTAGAGCTACATTTTATTGTTGAAATTTTATTAATCTCTGTGCACATATTTACCCTCCTGATTGACGGTATAATTAACCGTCTCATCCTGCTCCTCTTCCTCGTCACCCACTACTCCACCAGAAGTTTCGGGGGGGGGGGTGCAGCTCCTCCTCTTGCTCCTCCACAGGAACTGGGGGTGGTGATGTGGATGGCCCTGGCTGCTCCTCCTCATCCCTCTCCTCCTCTTCCACATCCTCCTCCTGCTCCTCCTCTGCGGCCTGTCGCCTTGTGCGCTTGGGGCGCACAGTTGGTAGCGGAGCTCCTATAATAACACAATGTTCATATATTATAAAAATGTTTTCTAATGACGTATGCAAATTCTGTGTACTCTACTGTATTGTATATGAATACAAATTAATTTATATAGACAGTTAACCAATGGGACAATGTTATATTAAAGGGTCTTGTGGGCACTACAGGGGACTGAGCGTGAGCTGGGCTGCCACCATGGTAAAATGAGCTGTTTTTGTCTCCTTTGTTTTGTTCAGACGATCTCATGTTAAAAAAAAGGACTTGATGGAGTACACAGGATTACTATAACAACCCCACGCCTAACACAGGAATTTAGTGGGAATCTATATATATAAAACTCAACGTGTGTGTGCATGTATGTATGTATGTTCCACCATCACGTCCAAACGGCTAAAGATATTTACATGAAACTTGGCACACAGGTTACTTATATGTCAGCCACAAATATAGGATTGGTGGTTTAACCCATACCCACCCCCATTTGCCTTGGTCAGGGTTTTTCTTTAAAGTCCCATTCAACTCTATGGGAAATACATGTTATTTCATAACAGCTGTAGATATTTCGATAACACTTGGTCACATGTTATCTATACGTCCACTTAAAGTATAGGATCGTTAATTTATCCCTTAACTAACCCCATTGGTGAGGGTCGGGCTTTTTGTTTAAAGTCCCATGCAAAGCAATGGGAAAAGTATGTTCCCACATAACTTCTGTGTTCCTGTCTGCTGTCCCATGTTTTTTTCCAACAGTACTATGAATACCTTGGCTGGTGGTGATATATGTTACAACAACATGGCGTCTTGGTTAACAACATCTGACCTTACATTAATTACATATGACCTTACATAACTGTCCCCAAGGGACCCGGGCTGGCTCAACGTGATTGCCACTGCGCTGACAAGCCATTCACCTCTGCAGCTAGGGGTTCGGATCCCGCTCTCGGCTACATGTGAATTGAGTTTGGTGGTCTCAGCTCGGCCCCCGGTGGGTGTGCTATGCGAGGTAAGCCTGCGCTTAGTATGCCCACCTCCCTCCCACAAAAACCACCACACTTACACACGCACTCGCAATTGGGTTAACATGCACGCACTCTGACCATGCGGTCTCTAAAAAGAGAGGCGAAGGACTAACGGGGCTGGTTGAGCGGGCAAATCCTCTCACTCCCTTATAGGGAGTCCCTCTGCCCCGTTGGGCTTCGAAGCGGAGCAGGTAGGACGGTCTGTGTGGGAGGACCCCCTCACACCCGCCATTGCCACCCGGGGCATGGAGAAAGGTGGCAGATTACCTCTGGGGGAGGCCTGCCTACTCCCAACTCCTGCAGTCCGGCTCCTCTCTCGAGTACACGCACAAAATACACTTTAGGGGAAAAAAAACATAACTGTGACCAATAACTTACCAGGATGATATTTATTCCGGATACGCCTGACCCGGTTCATCTGGCGCCTCTTCAGGTCGGACCACTTTTTGAGGATCGCCATGCGAGTGTGTTCTTCGCCTAGTTCCTCAATCAGGGAGCTTATAACTCCCTGTTTTTCTTGCTGCCTCCGCAGCTCATTGTATCCTGTTTCCAGGAACTTCTGCAAGATGAAGAACACAGTATATTGTAATACTTTTGTTGACAGCCTTATGGATATATGACGTAAATGTATGCTATTCAACAATTGGAAGCATTCTCGCCTTATTAATCAATGACAGGGGTAACATGACAGATTTTATATCCTGCCATTTCGGTCGCCACCTTTTTTACATAAATATAGCAGCCATTATCATTTGCATAATTATGAATATATTATTAACAACACAGGATACACGTATAGGGGAGATATGCGTTGCTAACTCTTTTCCCTGTCAGGAGCCTAACGCCCCGGGGGGTCAGAGACGGGACCTTTTCGGAGGACCACTGACGTATGCAACCGTCGCAGTTTTTTGTGATGTCACTCTTTAGGTGTGTGCAAATTTTTCCTTGCACCGGGTGGAGTTTTTGGGTTGTGTTTTGCACGCCACAGGCTTTTCAACAGAAAATAACCAGCTGGAGGCAGAATGGTTGCAAAACACTACGGGTTTGTTACCTAACTCTGGGTTTCAAGACCAGTCCACCTCCAGCTGTTGCAAAACTACTACTCCCATCAGCCACGGTCTGTCAGTGCATGCTAAGAATTTTACTTTTGCTGCATCTAGGGTGCCACAGTTTAGAGACCCGTGCATAAAGGCCTGAAAAATGTGGGCCTGCAGAACTTACAATACTAGAAGTGCCAGCATTCCCAGGCATGCTGGAAGTTGTAGTTCTGCAACATCTAAAGGGCAATATGTATTCGAACGTCCTTGGGCCTTGAGGACACTGAAGTCAGGACGTTCGCATACATCCTATGTCCAAAAAAATTTTAAATTCATTATGCTAAATAACAAGGAAAAGTGCCTAAATACACATTTGCCAACCAGGGTGTCTGCAGCTGTCCAGGCATGCTGGGACTTGTAGTTTTGTAAAAGCAGGAGACACATTTTTTGTGAAATACTAATATCTGAACATATATACTAACTTTTAAACTAGAATAAAATGCAGTTGAAGATGATGAAATAACAGTGGTCAAAATACTTACACAAATCAGCAACTTTTCCTCAGACTTAGTGAAATTGCTTCCAACCATGTTGCTGTGTGATTGCGCTGCGATCATAAGTTGGAAACTGGCAAGGCTCCAGGAAATGGTCACGTGTTGTTCGCGCGATTGCGCATGCGCGATCGAAAAATCGCAATCGCAATATGTTTTTTGGTTAAAATATCATACATATTCGATTACAGAGTGCTGCTACAGCAGTTTTCGAAATATCTGCAATCAATTTCGCATTCGCATTTTGTGAAATTGCGTTAAAATATCTCGAATATTCGATTTCAGAGTGAGCCAATCAGAGCGCTCCTCCAGCATATCTCGAAATTGCGCAAAAAATATCGCATTCGCATGTTGCGATATTTCGATAAAATATCAGGAATATTCTGAGCCAATCAGAGCGCTCCTCCAGCATATCTCGAAATTGCGCAATAAATATCGCATTCGCATGTTGCGATATTTCGATAAAATATCACGAATATTCTGAGCCAATCAGAGAGCTCCTCCAGCATATCTCGAAATTGCGCAATAAATATCGCATTCGCATGTTGCGATATTTCGATAAAATATCACGAATATTCTGAGCCAATCAGAGAGCTCCTCCAGCATATCTCGAAATTGCGCAATAAATATCGCATTCGCATGTTGCGATATTTCGATAAAATATCACGAATATTCTGAGCCAATCAAAGCGCTCCTACCGCAGTTATAAAAAAATCGCAATTATTTTCGCATTCGCAATAGCGAAAAATCGCAATCAATTAATTTCGATAAAATATCACGAATATTCGAATTTAGCGAATATATCTCGAATATTCGAATATATATTCGAGATATATCGCGAAATCGAATATGGCATATTCTGCTCAACACTAAAGATGACCACTGCCTTGCTAAAAAAGCTGAGGATAAAGGCGATGGACTGGTCAAACATGTCTCCAGACCTAAACCCTATTGAGCATCTGTGGGGAATCCTCAAATGGAAAGTGGAGGAGCGCAACGTCTCTTACATCCACCAGCTCTGTGATGTCATCATGGAGGAGTGAAAGAGGACTCCAGTAACAACCTGTGAAGCTCTGGTGAAAAATAATGGTGGCCACACAAAATATTGACACTTTGGGTCCAATGCGGACATTATCACTTAGGGGTGTACTCACTTTTGTTGCCAGCAGTTTAGACATTAACCACTTCAATACCCAGCCATAGTAATATGACGTCCACAGGTGGGTTCTACCATCCTGGGTGGACATCATATGACATCCTGGGCTTTGTGGGGGGATATCTGAATGATGCCTGCAGCTAAAGGCATCATTTAGATATCCTTCTCTTCTGCCGGCGATTCTGCACACGATAAGAATGATCATAGCAGCAGTTCCACCACTTGGTTGTTCTTATAGGCGGCGGGAGGGGACAACCCCCCTCCCGCCACCATCCGGTGCTTCTCCGGGCTCTCCCATGCCATCGGGGGCCCGGAGAAAGAATCGTCCGGTGTCTTGTCACATGACGAGCATAGAGATGACTGGTGACCAGATGGTCACCAGTCATCTCTATACCTGTCGGAGGCCCGGGCGCGATGTGATGACATCACGCCCGGGTTCCCAAAAGTAAACAAAGCCGTAATTGCGGCTAGTATGCATGAGATTGGTGGATTTTTTTCATGATCTCATGCTTTCCAGCCTGGAGGAGAGATGTGGGGTCTTATTGACCCTGCATCTCTCCATAAAGAGGACCTGTCACACACCATTCCTATTACAAGGGAAGTTTACATTCCTTGTAATAGGAATAAAAATAGACCTCCTATGTAACTGTAGCGCTCACCCCCGAAGGAGCCGCTGATTAGTTTGGGATCGGCTTACTGAGTTACCTTCTTGACTTGATCTAGGGGTTATTTCTGTGAGTGTGAATAAAGAGCAAGTGTCCAGACATCAAGTCAGTTTTCAATGCTTTATTCCAAGGCCCAACACGGCCAACATCAACATGGCACACGACAGAAAAAGGTTGATGAGCGTAAGGAAACTTTAGTATCAGGCCTTGGATATGGAGAGAGAGCAAGCCTGCTCTCAGCAATGATATAGCTCAATTTCGTCGCCACCCCAATCAGGGTGGGTAGAGTGCCCCCCGACAGTCGGCTATCTCAGGCCTGGCAGCCGGAGCATCACTTGCGGATCACTGGGAGGAAACAGACCTCTGCCACAGGCCTGATTTAGGGCCTCTGCCAAAGGCCGGACAACTTGGGATTTGTGAGATCAATTTTAGCAAATCCTCCCAGTTAGTTCAATCAGTGTCACCCACTGACAGCTTGAGCATACCTGTCATATGGTGTGGTGACCGAATCCCCGATGGTTCGCCTAGGCCTCCTGGACAACCTCTAGTTCTAGGTTCCCCCGAGCCGATCCCCCATCGCACAGCCTCCAGCTTAGGATCCTCTCAACAGAAGGTTGGGACCCAGCAAGTCGCTGGGGCCCCTCTCAATGTCAGGATAAGGCTCTGCATGGTGCACAACCTCAGCGAAGCAGGCCACGATGGCGGGGCCCATGGATGCGCGTACCCTGAAGGTGGGTACCGCACCTGGAACTCGGGCCCCGCATAGCACAACCCTCCAAAAATGGCTGCACCAGATATATCCCCCTCCCAGCATGCCCAACGAGGGAAGAACTTCTCTGATTGGCTGCTGGGAGAAGATGGGTCTGTCAGAACCCCTCTAGCGCCAACTGCCGCCCAGGGGTGGCAACATACCACTAGAGCGCAGACTGACCTACAGGACCGATTCTGAAGTGGGCAGCAGCCTGAGTTTCCATAAATCACGAATGGAAGTAAAACGAACCCTTCCATTCCCCACTAACTTTAGTGTAGCACCCGCACTGAAAGTAAGGGGGGGGCGCTACATAACTCTAAACTGGTAACCTGTAAAATTTTCAAAGCGTCGCCTATGGAGATTGTTAAGTACTGAAGTTTGTCGCCATTCCATGAGTGTGCGCAATTTTAAAGCATGACATGTTAGGTATCTATTTACTCGGCATAACATCATCTTTCATATTTTACAAAAAAATTGGGCTACCTTTACCGTTTTCTTATTTTTTAATTAATGAAACCATTTTTTTTCCAAAAAAAAGGCATTTGAAATATTATTGCGCAAATACAGTGCAAGATAAAAAGTTGCAATGACCATCATTTTATTCCCTAGGGTGTCTGCGAAAAAACATATATAATGTTTGGGGGTTCTGAGTAATTTTCTAGCAAAAGAATGTTGATTTGTACATTTAAGCCCTGTACCGTGTCAGAACGCGGTGACGTAAAACACAACGGCGTGTTGAAAAAAACAAAGTTCAATACTTCCAAGCATGCGTCGACTTGATTCTGAGCATGCGTGGATTTTTAACCGATGGACGTGCCTACAAACGATCGTTTTTTTTCTATCGGTTAGGTATCCATCTGTTAAATTTAAAACAAGATTGCTTTTTTTTAACCTATGGATAAATAACCGATGGGGCCCACACACGATCAGTTTGGTCCGATGAAAACGCTCCATCAGACCGTTCTCATCGGTTTGACCGATCGTGTGTACGTGGCATTAGGAGAGAAGTGCCAGAATAGGCACGGTATGGAAGTTGTATGAAGGGGTTAATGACTGTGTTGAGTTATCTCGAGGGGACAGCAAATTTCCACTGTTATACAAGCTGTACACTCACTACTTTACATTGTAGCAACGTATCATTTCTTCAGTGTTGTCACATGAAAAGATATATTAAAATATTTACAAAAATGTGAGGGGTGTATTCACTTTTGTGAGATACTGTATATACCATCGTTTGTAGACACCATATCTTTCATACAAACCAATTATTATACACTTGGGATTTTTTTTTTTACCAAAGACATTTTGAATTCAAATTATGATGAAGTTTCTTTTTTGTCTTTTTTTTTTCTTATATATTGACAAAAATTAAAAATAAACTGTGTTGATCAAATACCTCCAAAATAAATCTCTGCTTGTATTGCATTCCATGCCTGGCACAATTGCCAGATAAGTAGCACAGTGCTGAATCACAAATAAATGCCCTGGTCATGAAGATGGTAAAACCTTTAATGCCTTGTACACAGGATCGGGATTTCCGATGGGATAAAATCCGATGGAATTTTCCGTCGGAATTCCGTTCAAGCTGTCTTGCATGCACACTGTCAGACCAAATTCCGACCATACAAAACGCGGTTACGTAAAGCACTACGATGAGTTCCACAGACGATCGGAATTTCCGATAGGATTTGAAAAAAATAAAACATGTTCTATTTCTAAAGTCAGACGGAAAAAAGCCTGACACGTTTGGAATATCCGATGAAAAAATTCCGTCTGACTTTTTTCATTAGAAATTCCGATCGCGTGTACAAGGCATAAGAGCTTAGGTGAACGTCAGGTTATGTTTCAGTGGAGCAGTATTCCCCTTCCCGGACTGGCTGCCTATGTGCTGGTCCTCAAAAGCCATTTCCCTTCAACGTTGGCTGGCAATAACTGTGAAGCCTCGTACACACGACCGAGGAACTCGACGGGCGAAACACATCGTTTTCCTCGTCGAGTTCCTTGTTAGGCTGTCGAGGAACTCGACAAGGCAAGTTTCTCCATTCCCGTAGAGGAAAAAGAAGACATGCTCTCTTTTTGGCTCGACGGGATCCTCTACAGTTTCCTCAACGAAAAATGTACACATGACCGGTTTCCTCGGCAAAAAAAAAATCCCAGCAAGTTTCTTGCCGAGAAATTTGGTCGTGTGTACGAGGCCTGAGATTCTAATGGTGTCTGTTAAAGAGAGTGGAAAAAGGACCTATCTGAGTTGGTGATAAAAGAACAATCCATGAGATAAAATCATTATTGCTTTACAAAGCCATATTAATTAATTTTTTATTTTATTTATATCAATGTGAAGAATGTATCCTATAAACATATGAGCAGCCTGTCTCTCCCATATCATTATTCAATTGAAATTTCCGAGTAGAGGAAAAGAGAATTATTTGTTCCAGTAGCGTCTCCTTGCTTTTGACATTATTTCCAGATGAAGCTTGTCTACTGCATAGTCTGGAGTAGGCTGGAAACAGAGGGCTCTCTAAAAGTTCTATTGAAATCTGTCCTCCCACTAACTGCAATAAAATACTTTGCTGATTCAGTAACTGTAAATGGGCTGAAAGCTCTGAATGACGTTCACAAAGCACAAATGCTGTACAAGGAACAAGGTACAAGGCTGCAGTGCTTGCTAATAGTGTAGCATTATGTTGCTTTAAATACCTGTTTTGATTTCCGTGGTTAGTTACAAAAATGATATATGAATTCCGACTGTCTGCTGCCAAAATATAAAAGTAATTTCTTGGGGGCTCTGTTGTAGAAAACCCATTTTGAAAATACTTTTTGTACATTGGCCCAAAGCTTTACTATGCTAATTAAATTTTAAATATAGAGTTCAAACATTTTAAAACAGTTTGAATAAAATCGAACTCAGTGATTCAGTTCAGGTACTCCCTGTTATGGGGTGACAATTTTCTGTCTTCCAATTACTCTCCTGTGTTGTCACATATGCTAGGCTCTGGCATATTTCTCTGTTGTCACCATCAAAGTAATGACCTGCAGCCACCTCTGGAATTTGTAAATGTTGACAGGCAGTGTCTGCATAAAGGCCGGAAAGGATTAACAGCACTAAAAAGCAAACACAGGATTAAATAAAGGTGAAAACAGTATTTTGTAATATTAAAATAAAATCAGATGTTTATGAAACGCGATGCTTTAGCAATCTGAATGTTATCCAATTAGGGTACACATGTAATTTAAAATAATCTTGCAGTATAAACACGTAAAAACTCTATCTGTAATTTACAAAATGTCATTACCAGATTTGCTAGCATCACATATGCTTGACATATGGTATGCATTTCCTATGTAAATTCTACTCTAGATCTGCCATACAAGATTATCCTTAGACTGCATAAAGAGATCTAATTTCCTGGTAGAGATGAACAAGTCAGCTTGTCATCTGGGCAGACTTGTTAAATCTCATCTTAAAAAAATAAAATAAAAATCACATTTGCCCAGATATGTGAAGAATTGTGGAAATATTGAATCTGAATTGCCTGAATGCTCAGATTTCATGATTTATATCAAATCAGACAAATCTGAATGCATGTATTTTTATGTTGCCTGTGATGATTACACTACCAGATCCCATCCTGGGTAGGGATTCTTTTTCTCCAATTCACTTGCAGAGTTAAGCTTCGTACACACTTCTAGTTCCCGCTGGGTTGGACAGAAAAATAAATGACAGCTTGGCGTTGGAGACGCTGTACTAACAGTGCGGTGCTAGTACACATATGTCTCCTGATGAGCTATTGTGTTCTGACAGGGGGACATACTCCCTGCCAGAACACTCCAGTCAGTCCTCTGCCCCCCCAAGCACCTTTTCGCCATGTTGATGGGGACAAAGGCCTCTTCCCCACAACCCTGGCCAGTGGTTTTGAAGGTCTGTGGGCGGGAGCTTATCGGAATCTGGTAGCCCCCTTTAACAGGGGGGCCCCATATCTTGGCCCCCATGAGTAGCCCTACTCATTCACCAAAAAAAAGCGTAAAAAAAAGACAGGAGGCAGATTTTGACAAGTCTTTCATTTGTTTTTTAAATAAATGTTCCCAGGTGTAGATCTACAGTTGTGTCAATCACGATGCCCCCTGCCACCATTGACCCCAAAGAAATAAAAAGCTCAGCTTTCGAAGCTGGCTTCTGCTTTCTGACAGCTCTGCCGCCTCCCACGGTTAAATAAAAAAAGGGTGACCCCTGCCCCCTTATGAAATCACTGACCCAGCATGCCCCCCCCAAAGCACCCCCTTATACTGAGGGCATGTGGCCTATTATGGTTCAGGAGGGGACCTGACCTGCCTGGCTGTATGCATGGATAATGATCTGGCATTGATTTTGGGGGGACCCCACAACTTTTAATTTTATCTTGGCATTGGGGTTCCCCTCACAATCACAAGACCCTAATGGTTGTTTTTTCCTCCTAATTTTTTAATTACCAACAATTCTTTTTATTACATTCAGCTCACGAGGTGGCCGCCTGCTCCTTAACTACCATGTTGTTAGGGACGCCGGTGGCCGCCTGCTCCTTAACAACCAGTACACATCCCCTAAATACCACATGCCTCAATAACTACTTATGCATTTAATTATTTATTTTCTTCTGTGAATTGAGTTTAGCACCTGTTCATGCGGTATTTACCAAATGTCTTCAGCGTTTTGCGGTAAATACCACAGAAAGGTGTAGTAAATTGACAGTTTCGGGATCACATACGGTATTTAGGGAAAATTAATCTGGACACCTACATACCACATGCAATCTGGTTCTGTGAATGGTGCCCAGAATATTTAGACAGTCACAACACAATCTCTTGTGGATCACAGGAGTGTACTTAACTACTTCCAGACCCGCGTATTGTAAATGTACGTCCTCTTTTTAAACATGGATATCTCAGTAACGGCAGCAGCTGCTGCCACAACTGAGATATCCATGTTTTCAGCGGGCGGCCGTGTAAACGATAACGGCGGTCTCCGCGGCGTATTCGCCGCGAGATCGCCGTTATCGGTGGCGGAAGAGGGGGCCCCCCCTCCCGCCGCTTTTCCGCGCCCTCCGCAGCTTACCGGAGCCGTCGGTAGCGGCGGAGGAGATCCGATGCTGCCGCCTGGAGAGTGAGGACTTGAGTGAGGGCAAGATGGCCCCCACCCGTCCTCATAGCTCTGCTGGGCGGAAGTGACGTCAAAACGTCAGTCCCGCCCAGCCTCTTAGGCCCCGTACTCACGACCAAACATGTCTGCTGAAACTGGTCCGCAGACCAGTTTCAGCAGACATGTTTGGCCGTGTGTTGGCCCGAGCGGACCATTTTGGGACGGATCGGACAGGTTTCCAGCGGACAACTGTTTCCCGGACTTGTTTTAAAACAGTCCGCTGGAAACCTGTCCGCCCGGACATGTACGGTCGTCTGTACAGACCTACCGTACATGTCCTGCCGCCCGCATCCCTCGCATGCGTCGAATGACTTCGACGCATGCGTGGAAGCATTTTTAAGGCGGCCCGCCCACGTCGCCGCGTCATTGTCGCGGCGACACCGCGTCATCGACGCGGCGACACCGCGGACACGCCCCGCGTAATGTTTACGCGCGGGCTTCTGTTCGATGGTGTGTATAGCCATCGAACAGAAGTCCCCGGGCAGTCCCCGGCCAGACATGTCCGATGGAAACGGTCTGCAGACCGTTTTCATCGGACATGTCCTGCCGTGAGTACTCGGCCTCAAAGAGACAATTTTTTTTTTGTCATTTTTTTAAATGACAAATTTTCCTTTTTTTTTTTTTTTTTGCATTTAAGCCTAAATATGAGATCTGAGGTCTTTTTGACCCCAGATCTCATATTTAAGAGGACCTGTCATGCTTTTTTCTATTACAAGGGATGTTTACATTCCTTGTAATAGGAATAAAAGTGATAATTTTTTTTTTTTTATATTTTAGTGTAAAAAATAATAAAATCAATAAAATTAAATAAGAAAACAAAAAAAAAATTTTTTTAAAGCGCCCCGTCCTGACGAGCTCGCGCGCAGAAGCGAACGCATACGCGAGTAGTGCCCGCATATGAAAACGGTGTTCAAATCACACAAGTGAGGTATCGCCGCGATTGTTAGAGCGAGAGCAATAATTAAAGCCCTAGAGCTAATCTGTAGCTCAAAAAATGCAACTTATAGAATTTTTTAAACGTCGCCAATCTAGATTTTTAAGGGTAAAAGTTTGACGCCATGCCACGAGCGGGCGCAATTTTAAAGCGTGACATGTTGGGTATCATTTTACTCAGCGTAACATTATCTTTCACAATATATAAAAAAATTGGGCCAAATTTATTGTTGTCTTATTTTTTAATTCAAAAAAGTGAATTTTTTCCAAAAAAAGTGCGCTTGTAAGACTGCTGCGCAAATACGGTGTGACAAAAAGTATTGCGATGACCCCCATTTTATTCTCTAGGGTGTTAGAAAAAAAATATATATAATGTTTGGGGGTTTTAAGTAATTTTCTAGCAGAAAAAAATGTTTTAGTCTTGCAAACACCAAATCTGAAAAACACCTAAGGTCTTTAAGTGGTTAATTCTGCACTATTATAACCCAGATTTAGCCGACATCCAACTAAAGTCCATTGTCAGCTGACAAGTCCAGGCTCTGCAGGGATCCCAACAATACCTTTTTTTTTTTTTTTTAAAGGCATTTATTCCTCTTTGCTTATTTTCTCAAATGCATTACGAAGTATGCAAACAACTGTGGACGTAAAAAGCCAAACAAAGAAAAATAAATATTTTCAAAACTCAAATTTCTTCTAAGGAGTGATAGAACATAGAAATACAAAGTATAGTATTATTGGACTACGCAGAGCCCACAAACGTATCATCCCATCCCACTTACAGTGTAAAGAACCAAAAGCGAACATACAAACACACACACGCCACTCATACCAACACCTCGCCCCCCAATAATAGACAGGAGAGCTAAAGACCCCTTATCCATGGCATGAGCAAGCCAACAAAATAGAAATAATATACCCTCAAATTTAAAATTGTTGAGATAGCGGAATACCTTTCCAAAAAAAGTCCCCCGACAATAATGTTGAGATCTGCCTATATACCTGACCACCACCTAGCTAAGCCTCTCAGCGCTTCCGAGAGCATAAGCCAGCCTATTCCACCCCCCCCCCCCCCCCACACACACACACACACATTCTGTTACTCCAGTGAATGCTGGAGTGGCAGAGCACTGAGTAGAGACTGAAAGTCCCTACCCTGTGATCAGAGTGGACCCAAAAACTGAGCGATCAGCGTTTTTTGATTGCCCAGTTTTTGGTGTACAGTCAGTAGAGGACAGCTCAAATTGATGCTGCAGCCATCTATGTGAGTATCTGTGTTTGTTTTTTTACAATCCCATACTCTTTTAAAAATAAAAATTTCCAAATAACAAAAAATGTAAACACAATCCAATCACACTTTTCTTCAGCAGTGTTCCCTTACTACAATTAGGAAATTGGAAATGGACTCACCAGAAGTGCATGCTAACCCTATTGCAGATTAGGCAAACACAGCTTGTACTGCCTTAGCAGAGATGAGACTCCCACTTAAACAGCATCTGGGAAAGTAATCCTCCACTATTCGCCTATTCAGTGGCTCCACAAGTTCCAGGATGCATAGGTAGACACCAAAGGAAAAAAAGATTCATAGCGTGATACCATAATATAAACATCTGTATTGAGGACGATAAAAACATACTCACAAATTTATAGAAGACTGTAGGCATAGAACATAAATTACAGTAGATAGCTGTGAAGCTGAAACAGCATTTTAAAAAGAGATCTGCCAGCTGCTAGGCTCTAGCCACTCACCCAGCTCCGAAACAAATACAATGCAACTCTACTATGTGAAAATTGTGAAAACTTCCACGCTACTGTTTTAACTTTATTGTGCAAACTATATAAATGGAAGGTGCTGCTCACATACATAGGCATTCCAGCAAATGAATAAAATGCTTAGTGGCGATTATGCTGCACCCCCTCTCTAACTTAGCAAAATTGATATGCGATATTGCTGTTAAAACCTTATAGGTTAAATAGCCATATATATATATATATATATATATATATATATATATATATATATATATATATATATATATATATATATATATATATATATATATATATATATATATATATATATATATATATATATATATATGTATATATATATATATATATATATATATATATGTATATATATATATGTACTCCACATCAAAATTAAGATGAACATTATTGTGAAAAGTAAATAGTGCACATAATTAACTAAATATCCATGTCTTCCATATTGTGATGAAAGTCCAAAAATATTAGTAAAATATCTTTCAAATTGTGAAACGTCCACTACACTCCAACACGCTCATCTTGGGCCATGGACCTAAGAACATACACTGTTAGGTCAACTGCGCTTTTTCCCCTTCTTCACAGACATCCCTAACCACTTGCCTACTGGGCACTTAAACACCCCTCCTGCCCAGACCAATTTTCAGCTTTCAGTGCTCTCACACTTTGAATGACAATTACTCATAGTAATGTAATACTGTACCCAAATTAATTTAAATTTGTTGTGCTATAAAATTAAATTTGTTGTGCTATATATGAAAAAAGACGGAAAATTTAAAATTTAAAACATTTTTCTTAGTTTGTGTGATAAGATTTTGCAAATTATTAATTTTTCTTCATAAATTTTGGCCACAATTTATACTGCTACATATCTTTGGTAAAAATAACCCAAATTAGTGGATATTATTTGGTCTGTGTGAAAGTTAGTGAGTCTACAAGCTATGGTGCAAATCATAAAAATTGATCATACATGATGTTCTGGTGGCCTATCTCATTTCTTGCTACCCAAACAAGCCAGGGAAGTACAAATACCCCCCCAAATGACCCATTTTTTGAAAGTAGGTATTCCAAGGTATTTAGTAAGATGCATGATGAGGTTTTTGATGTTGTAATTTTTTCCCACAATTCTTTGCAAAATGAAGATTTATTTTTAATTTTTTCCACAAAATTGTCAATGTAATAGGTTATTTCTCTCACATGGCATGTGTATACCACAAATGACGCCCCAAAATACATTCTGCTACTCCTCCTGAGTATGGCGATACCACATGTGTGGGACTTTTTTTACAGCCTAGCCAGAGAGAGGCCCAATATTCAGGGAGCACCATCAGGTGTTCTAGGAGCATAAATTACACATCTAACTTGTTGACTACCTATTACACTTTTGAAGGCCTTGGAGCACCAGGACAATGGAAACACCCACAAAGTGACCCCATTTTGGAAAGTTAACACCCTAAAGTATAATCTATGAGGCATAATGAGTCTTTTGAATGGTTCACTTTTTTTTCAGAAGTTTTTGGAAATTGAGGGAAAAAAAAATTAAAACACATTTTTTTTAACACAAAGTTGTCCATTTATAAGATATTTCCTACACATAGCATGTACATAATAAGAATGGCACCCCAAAATACATTCTGCTACTCCTGAGTATGGCAGTACCAAATGTGTGAGACTTTTACACAGCCTGGTCACATACAGAGGCCCTGTTATGACCCTGACAGTGAGAAGACTCTATTTAAAGTTTAGACCCAAGCTGTAGAGGCTTATCAGAAATCAACAACCAGTTCACTCTCACTGAACAATAAGAGTTTGGGGTTATATCATCATATCCTCTAATGGAAGCAAGGCATAAGGGTAATAGCTTAATTCCTCTTAAGCTTAAATAATAGACACAATCCAGATACTACAAGAATAAAGTCTAGTCTAAGTAAATTCAACAACAAGGGTAGTAGAATTACAGGTACTGTAGAATATCACCACACTGGTATCAATAGCGTGAAGTAACTCTGCTGTATCTAGTGCTAGTATATAGTAACAAGTATAGAGTGAAAGATACAGTCCTGAGATATACTAGCAATCACTGTTAACATAACAAGCTGGTTTAGATATACTTGCGGTTTAGGAGGTAGTCTGTACCAGGAATGTCCGCACAGGTGTTGGTGGTATCTTTATACAGCAGTAGTTTGGTTTAGATATACTTGCGGTTTCCTGAGATATACTAGTAATCACTGTTAACATAGCAAGCTGGTTTAGATATACTTGCGGTTTCGGAGGTAGTCTGTACCAGGGATGTCCGCACAGGTGGTGGTGGTATCTAGCATGCAGTATGCAGTAGTGGTGAGTCTTTTACCCAGTAATGTACCGAAGTCTTGGGTCTTTGAAGAGGTGTCCTGTGAAGAGAGGTGCTACAGGGACTCTGTAGCTTTGTTCAGGGTTCCCAGGTGGCGGCAGGGTCCAACAGGAATAACCGAACACCCTGCCGCCATTCCCGGGAGTTTAAATAGCCCGGGCTGTGGGCTGAGCTGGGCGACACACGCTGGAACGCACTTCCGCGTTCCAACGTGGAGCGCAGACGTCCACGCACCGGAAGTGACGTGGACGTCTGTCTGAATGGAGCGCAGCTGTCATAAGTGACAAGTCTGCGCTCCGTGTATAAGGAATAACGCTGACGGCGTTACAGGCCCAACATTGAAATAGCACCTTCAGGTATTCTAGGAGCATAAATTACACATCTCATTTCTCAACCACCTATTACATTTTTGAAGGCCCAGGAGCACCAGGACAATGGAAACGTCCACAAAATTAACATCTAACATCTAACATCTAATTAACATCTAAGCTAACATCCCAACGTATAATCTATGAGGCATAATGAGTCTTTTGAATGGTTAATTTTTTCCAGAAGTTTTTGGAAAATGTGGAAAAAAAAATTAAAACGCTTTTTTTTTTACACAAAATTGTCCATTTATAAGACATTTCCAACACATAGCATGTAAATAGCAAAAATTACACCCCGAAATACATTCTGCTACTCCTCCTGAGTATGGCTATACCACATGTGAGACTTTTTTTTTATCCAGAATAAAGTTTATTGAAGCACCCATATAAATTTACATACATCGAGATTACTTTCAGGCATAAAGCATTAGACTACATTCCATTACAATTTTCAACGATGGTACACCATATCACCCCGCCAACCACATACATGTCAAAATCCGGTCCGTTCCCAACCCCACCCCGACTCTCCTACTCAATATAAATAATTTCCACATCCCTTAGACCAATCTCCGTGACATTTCAAAGATCAAGTTGGATTGCTCAGACCGAGTAACCTACCCATGACCAGGTCCACCGGGGCCAAGCCCGGTACATCCAGCCACCTGCCCCACAGCTTCTCAAATTTCTGGGAGCACCCTCTGTGTTGGTATATCACCTTCTCCTTTCGGAGCATTTCCCCCATTATATTGATCCACTCCTTCAGACTGGGAGGCTCCTCCGCTATCCAGTGAGACATTATGAGTTTGCAAGCCTAGAATAGAGACCTAATGACCGCCACTTTAGTACCTTCCTCCCATTCCAGCTCATCTAATATAAGGAGCAAGCATCGTTTGGGGTCAGTAGGCAGTAATACTTGGAACACCCTATTAATGGAGTCCACTACTCCCGCCCAATAGGGGTGGAGCTTCGGGCATCTCCACAGTAGGTGAATCAGGTCGCCATGATCCCTCTTACACCTGGTACATAGCGGGGTGGGCCTTAGCCCCATAGCGAACAGCCTGTGGGGGGTGTAATACACCCTCAGTAATAGGTATAATTGCGACACCTTCTGAGACACATTCAGGGAACAGATTGGTACCGCCTGTAAGGCCTCATCCCACTGTTCGCCGTCCATTGGGCCCACATCTCCCTCCCACTTGGCCCTCACTCTCAGCAGGTGTTTGGACATGAAGCTGTGTAACAGCATATTATAACATTGCGATATGAATCCCTTGGTAGAGGTCGCTCTTGCAATCAAATTAAGCAAAGGGGTGGGGGAGGGAAGCCACTCCGAAGCGTCACCCTGGGCCCTCACTGCATGACTGAGTTGCATATAATAGAACTGCATGGACTGTGGTAAGTTGAAAAGACCCCGCAGAGCCTCAAACGGGAGGAGTTTCCCGTTGCAAAATATCTGTCCCAGGTGAACTATCCCATATCTCCTCCAAAGTGTCCCATGCTGTAACTTGGCCAGTTCAGGATATGAGTCATTTGACCAGATGGGGCTATATTCAGTGTATCCTGTCACTCCCTGCAAATACCTAGCTTTGTTCCATACTTTTTGCATAGGGTTATAGGTGGGGTATTGCTTGTTTGGCTTCCCAAAGGCCAGCGCCTCAAGGGCAGGTGCTACCTACCGACTCCCTCCCAACTGTATGGAGCATCACCATCTCAGAGGAACCTCCTCCCTCCCCCTCCCTCCTCTCCCCAGTGCGAACCACGCCTACCAGCTGTTGCAGCTGAGCGGCTATATAGTATAACCAGGGATTAGGGAGGGCAAGCCCCCCCTCATCCTTCGGGCACTGGAGATGTTCTAGCTTAATCCTGGGGGTACGGTTTTTCCAGATGAGTGAGCGGAACAGGGAGTTAACAATTCTAAATATCTTCAAGGTCACTACTGTGGGGGCATTATGAAGTACATAAAGCAGCTGGGGCATTAGGATCATTTTGATCAAGTTTACCCTACCGGCTACTGATAGGCATAGAGAATTCCACGTCTTAATACGGTCACGAAATTTTTGCAGCAACGGGGATACATTCAGTCTTCCATACTCACATATCCTGGGTGTCACCTGGATTCCCAGATATTTGAATGAGGTAGTCAGGGGTACCGTAGACGACGTTGGGGGAGCCCCCCCTTCATCAATAAGCATCAGTGAGGACTTAGTCCAGTTTATCTGCAGTCCTGAAAATTTACCAAACTCCCGTATCACAGTCATGGCCCCGTCAGTGAACCCTCAACATCCCCTAGCAAAATCATGGTATCGTCTGCATACAGCATTATTTTTTCCTGTCTGTCCCCGTACCTGAACCCCACTACCTCCGGGCTGGCTCTGATTTTAATTGCAAGGGGTTCTATCGCCAAGGCGGACAACAGAGGTGACAGTGGGCACCCCTGTCGCGTGCCTCTCCCCAAAGTAAAAGTGTGTGAAACCGCCCCTGACGACCGAATGGCCGCCCTCGGGTTGAAGTATAGTAGTCGGACCCAGGAAACGAAGGATTCCCCAAAACCAAACCTCTCAAGAACCTCCCATAGATACTCCCACTCAACGCTATCGAAAGCCTTCATAGCGTCCAGTGAGAGCAAGGCCCTCTGTCCCACATTGTCTGCTGAGGATTGCATATTAAGGTACAACCTACGCAGGCATAAATCCTGCTTGGTCTGGATGGACCAAGCTAGTAATGACCCCGTTCAACCTGATCGCTAACATTTTGGCCAGCAGCTTAATGTCGCTCTGGAGCAACGATATCGGCCTGTAGGAGCCCGGATCCAACGGGTCCTTGCCAGGCTTTAGTATCAATACAATGTTAGCAGTGGTCATGGAAGCAGGCAAAGTCTGTCGTTCCCTGGCCGCATTAAACACCGCCAGGAGTTTCGGTAGGAGAATACCCGCATAGTGCTTGTACACTTCGATGGGCAATCCGTCTGCCCCCGGTGCCTTACAGTTAGGGAACGCGGCCAGCGCTGTCTTCAGCTCTTCTAAAGTGAAGGGGGCTTCTAAGGCCTTCCGCTGCACTTGACCCAGTCTGGGGAAGTCGATGTCTTGTAAGTAGGTCAAGAGTTCTGTCCGGGTGAATAGCTCCCACATGTGAGACTTTTACACAGTCTGGCCACATACAGAGGCCCAATATGCAAGGAACACCATCAGGTGTTCTAGGGACACATAGCATGCACATACCAAGAAATACACCGCAAAATACATTCTGCTGAGCAAAGTGTAAACAAAAGATTTCCTGTGGTTTTAGTAGCACAGTTGTTCACAGGAGGATAGCACTGGTCCAGGCAGCAGGCAGGGACTTGGCCAGCAAAAGCAAACACAATTGTCCAGGCAACAAGCAGGAATACTGTCCATAGTCAGTACAGGCAGCAGGCAGGGATACTGTCCATATACAGTCCAGGGTCAGTGCAGGCAGAGATTGTCAGCAGTGCCATAATATTGGTCCTGGTAGTAGGCATTAGGGGTCAGTTCATGCAACAGGCAGAGGCATGATGGCATAGGTCCTACAGGCAGCAGGCAGAAGTAGGGCATCGTTCAGGACAGAATGGGGACAGGGGTAGAGGCTTCTCCCACCCAAATCTCTTTATAGCCTCTGAGTCTCCAGACCCTAATCTAGGAACGAGAAAACCAAAAAAAAAACAGAAAAACAATTCTGGAGCCCCTCACATATGTGAGACCCCTGTGTTATGAATCCTACTTGTCCAGTGGTAGGATACAAGATCAGTCCAAGAGGCAGGCAAAAAGCATGGTCAAACAGTCCAGGGTCAGTTCCAGATCAGGCAGAGGTATGTACAGAACCGGTAGGCAGAAGCATGATCCAATAGTAAGCCAGGGTCAGTTCCAGATCAGGCAGAGGTATGTACAGAATCGGTATGCAGAAGCGTGGTTGAATAACAAGCCAGGGTCAGTTCCAGATCAGGCAGAGGCATAAACAGAATCGGTAGGCAGAAGCGTGGTCAAATAGCAAGCCAGGGTCAGTTACAGAGCAAGCAGAGGCATAAGGGGTGTGAAGGTAAATGGCAGAAAGTGAGGGTTATGTTTACCATACTTCACTAACAATTTTGTGAAGTATGGTAAAGGTGGAAACAGTCAACTATGCAGAGACCCGATTGGGAAAGACATTGGTCACAATGATAAGTGGTGTCTCTTCTCACTCCTCCTTTGGTGCACACTCAGCATTTTTTCTGAAGTTTTTGGCCTGTTGGTCTGAGATTTTATTGGGAAAGTGCTGCTCGGAGAGTCTGCTAATCACATCGGTTCAAATGTTTTCTGGTGGGCCGTTCAGGAATATAAGGGCAGTGGTGTATTCCTCCTGGTAGCCAAGGAAGCAGTTGGGGCTTTCAGTGGAGTTGCATTAGATAATATAGCTGTTGTATATGGCCAAATTAAACAAATACATTGAAACTTTTTTATACCACTGGTATGTTCGTCTTGTGGCAAGGTAGGGTTTGAGAATTTGGTAGTTGAAGTCGACGCCCCCCATGAACATATTGTACTTGTGGATACATGTTGGCTTTTGGATTGGGCCATTCCTCCTGGTGATCTCATTGAATGTATTGTTGTGGATCGACAAAAGCATATAAACATCCCTTCTGTACCTCCACTTCACAGCCAGAATTTCCTCATTCCGTAAACTCGCCGCCTCCCCTCTTCTTAACTTCTTGTTCACAAGGCTTTGAGGAAAGCACTTTCGGTTTGTCCTTATGGTGCCGCATGCTGGAGTTTTTATTCTGTGAAGGTTACGGAACAGGGGAAAACTTGTATAAAAGTTATCTATGTACAAATGGTAGCCTTTCTCCAGTAGTGGGTTTATGAGTTCCCAAACGACTTTCCCGCTTGATCCCATATAGTCTGGGCAATCAGGGGGATGCAGCTGGGTGTTCCTCCCTTCGTATACCATGAAGGCATATGTATACCCTGTGGCTCGGTCGTAAAATGTATACAGCTTCACCCCATAGCGGGCCCTTTTGGTTGGAATAAATTGTTTTAAGCCCAGCCTGCCAGAAAATTTGATAAAGGACTAATCCATGCAAATGTGTTGGATTAGGGTAAACAACTGGGGAAAGATTTCAGAAAAATAATTTGGGTCATTCCAGGGAGGGCACTGGGTATTATCATTATAGTGTAGGAATCTCATAATCATGAGATATCTGGTTCTGGGCATTACTGAGGAAAAGTTGGGCTTGTGGTAGATGGGGCGGGATGACCAATATGAACGTAATTAATTTTTTTGTTTAGTCCCGTACAGAATGTGAGGCCCAATTTTTTTTAAACTCCTCCCTTTTAGGGCTCTCCACTTGTAGGGATGGGCATAATAGGACGTTTGGTTAGTTGCTAAGAATTGTTGTGCATACAGGTTGCACTGGGCCACAATTGATGCAAGCATGTCCTTAGTAAAAATTTAATGGAAAAAGTCTATCAGGGAAAAATGTTCGGTGTCCACCTGGACTCCTGGCTGGGCAGTAAAAGGGGGAATGTTAGCTTCTCCTGAATTAGGAGGAAGCCACAAGAGGTTCTGAAGGGAATAAGAAAGGCTGGCATGGGACCTAACACTTTGGGACTGAGGTGACACCCCACGTGGCCTGGTACGTGGCCTTTCTTGCAGAGGTGCTGGTGGATGGCACTTGCGATGCTGGTGGATGGCACTGCCTCCTCACCAGAACGCCTTCGTCTGGCGGGCGGGCTGTCATCCTCCTCTGAGGCTGTCAGTGTTCCACTGCTTAGGACAGGCTTGTAGTCAACGTCAGACTCAGAATCTGAATTTGAGAAGGAATCTGAAGTGGAGAGCTCCCCGTTGCTCAGCGTCAGCCGCAAGAATATTGTACGCCTCCTTGGCTGAAAATAATCTTCTAGACATTGTTGGTGATGACAGAAGGCACTGATGACACGTGACACTGATGACAAATGGCACTGATTACGTGACACTGATGACAGATGGCACCGATTACACGTGGCACTGATGCATAGTTGCCAACAGTCCTGAATTTCCCAGGACAATCCCGAACTTTGGACCCTTGTCCCGAATTATGCTTGTCCCGATTGTTTTCCCGGGATTTTGCTTTTGTCCCGGGAAAATTGGGAATGTTTTGGGTTAAAAACGGCAGCCCAAAACACAAAACACAAAAATGGCCACCGCCACGAGTGTTGTTTCCCCTTAGAAAGAAAGAACCTCCGCTCCAGATGATGTGCCTCAGTGATAAATAAAATAGCCCAAAATCCAGTGGGTGCAGGCAATGCACAGAGCATAAATGGGATGTGATCATCCTCCAGCCGCCGCTGGCCCGCATGTTCTCCACTGTCAGGGGGCCCGCCCGCACATTCTGAAACTTTCAGGGGCCCGTCCGCACGTTCTTCGCTGTAAGGTTTGGCCACCTACCCGCCCGTTCTCCACTGTCAGGTGCCGTGGTGCCGTCCCTTCGTTCCACAGCATGGGGGGGGGGGGGTCGTTCGCCCGCTGGTCGCTGAGGAAAGGCTGTTAGCTCTGGAAGGGAAAGCCATGTAAGACGTTGGAGGGGAAATTCAGCTGACCAGCTGACACCAATGCAGTGAGGCACAGGAGTAATGATGAAGAGGAAGAAATCGACTGACAAAGTAAGTCACAAAATAGTCAGTGCAACTGATCCCAACCTGCAACTGAGATCTGTGGTGTTGGTGGGTGGGTGGGATCAGTGGCGGGGGTGGTGCCATCCTCCTTCACCACCACCTCTGCCTCTTACTGCCTCTTACTGGAATTAGCCCACACTTGGCACTTACAGCCAAGTCATTTATAAAGACATCAGCATCATCATCATCTGGGTTGTTTATCAGGACACCGTAAATACTCTCAAGATCCTTGCGCTGCATTTTGTGTATTACCTTTTGGTTACCATTGTGTGCCTGTTTGAGAGGAGAATGATGATTGGGGCAGATAGAGAGGCAAATAAGCAAAGATGGGTATATCTCTTAACATCCCAGTATCTAACTGAGATATATTTTGTCCTGATGTATGAGAAAATCAACCACCTTTACGCTCAGCTTCTTTAGCAAGGCAGTGGTCATTTTGGAGGTGTGTTTGGGGTCATTATCATGTTGGAATATTGCTCTGTGTCCCAGTGGCCGAAGGGAGGGGATCATGCTCTGCTTCAGTATGTCACAGTACATGTTGGCATTCTTAGTTCCCTCAATGAACTGTAGCTCCCCAGTGCCGGCAGCACTCATGCAGCCCCAGACCATGACACTCTCACCACCATGCTTGACTGTAGGCAATACACACTTGTCTTTGTACTCCTCACCTGGTTGCTGCCACACATGCTTGACACTATCTGAAAGTTTATCTTGGTCTCATCAGACTACAGGACATAGTTCCAGTATTCCATGTCCTTAGTCAGCTTGTCTTCAGCAAACTGTTTGCAGGCTTTCTTGTGCATCATCTTTAGAAGAGACTTCCTTCTAAGACGACAGCCATGCAGACCAATTTGATGCAGTGTGTAGCGTATGGTCTGAGCACTGACAGGCTGACCCCCCCACCCCTTCAACCTCTGAAGCCATGCAGGCAGCACTCATACATCTATTTCCCAAAAACAACCTCTGGATATGACGCTGAGCACGTGCACGTGCACGTGCACTCAACTTCTTTGGTCGACAACAGCTAGGCCTATTCTGAGTGGAACCTGTTCTGTTAAACCGCTGTATGGTCTTGGCCACTGTGCTGCAGCTCAGTTTCAGGGGCTTGGCCATCTTATTATAGCTTAGGCCATCTTTATGTAGAGCAACAATTCTTTTTTCAGATCCTCAGAGAGTTCTTTGCAATGAGGTGCCATGTTAAACATCCAGTGACCAGTATGAGACAGTGAGAGCGATAACACCAAATTGAACACATCTGCTCCCCATTCACACCTGAGACCTTGTAACACTAATGAGTCACATGACACCGGGGAGTGTCATGTGAACTGTGAACTGTGTAACTGTGAACTGTGTATATATATATATATATATATATATATATATATATATATTTATGGTCGTTACCCTCTGACCGAGAGAGATGTGGATCACATAAACACGCGACAAGACTTACAACATAAATAGACCTGAAGTGTGCCTTGGTGGTCTGGTCAGTATGCCAAGAAAAGGGGGCATACCCAAGGTAAGTAATGGGTAGTTAATTGAAGAAGGATATGCTGAGAAGTGCCCTGAAAAAGGGAAGGGCGGGAGGGTGTCGACTCACAGACATGAGGTGAGTGGGCTGCTTAAATACCCTCCGGGCTCCTCCCATAAACTCAGGCCACCATACTGGCCTTCTTATATATATGCACTGCTCAAAAAATTAAAGGAACTTTTGAATCAAAACTCCTGGGATATTGATCTGGTCAGTTAAGTAGCAGAGGGGAAGGGGTGTATACAGAGGGGGTTGTTAATCAGTTTCAGCTGCTTTGCTGTTAATTGAAATTAACAACAGATGCACTAGATGGGCAATAATGAGACGACCTCCAAAACAGGAATGTTTTTTCAGGTGGAGGTGTCTAACATTTTTTTTCCCTACTCATCTTTTCTGACTGTTTTTCACTAGTTTTGCATTTGGCTAGGGTCAGTGTCACTACTGGTAGCACAAGGCGATACTTGGACCCTATAAAGGTTGCACAGGCAGTCCAACTCCTCCAGGATGGCACATCAATACGTGAAGGCGTGCTGTGTCTCCCAGCACAGTCTCGAGAGCATGGAGGAGATTCCAGGAGACAGGCAGTTACTCTAGGAGAGCTGGACAGAGCCATAAAAGGTCCGTAACCCATCAGCAGGACTGGTATCTGCTCCTTTGTGCAAGGAGGAACAGGATGAGCACTGCCAGAGCCCTAGAAAATGACTTCCAGGAGGCCACTGGTATGAATGTCTCTGACCAAACAATCAGAAACAGACTTCATGGGGGTAGCCTGAGAGCCTGACATTCTTTAGTGGGCCCTGTGCTCACTGCCCAGCACTGTGGAGCTGGTTTCAATGGCATTTGCCATTTAACACCATAATTGGCAGGTCCGCCACTGGGGTACTGTAACATCATTCAGCATGACCAGTTTGGTGGTGGGTCAGTGATGGTCTGGGGAGACTTATCCATGGAGGAACACACAGACCTCTACAGGCTAAACAATAGCACCCTGACTGCCATTAGGTATTGGGATGAAATCCTAGAGCCCATTGTCAGACCCTATGCACCAGGGTATTGCACTGCACCAGCAGTGGGTCCTGGGTTCCTCCTGGTGCAGGACAATGTCGGATATCACGTAGAGAGTGTGTGCAGCCAGTTCCTGGAGGATGAAGGAATTGATACCACTGAATCTCTCCTGACCTAAATCCAATAAACACCTCTGAGATATTATGTTTTGGTCCATCAGACACCACCAGGTGGCACCTCAGTCTGTTCAGGAGCTCAATGTTGCTCTGGTCCAGATCTGTGAGGAAATACCCCAGGATACCATTTCTCGTCTCATTAGGAGCATGCCTCGATGTTGTCAGGCATGCATACAAGCACGTGGAGGCTGTACAAACTACTAAATAACATTTTGAGATATCCAGCCAGATATTTTTCCCCATTAAGATCTGATTTGTTTTCAAAGTGTTCCTTGAATTTTTTTGAGCCGTGTATATATACAGAAACTGTGCTACATTGGGGAAATTTGTCTGGCTGCAGTTTGTCTGCACATTATCTTCATTGTTTAATCTTCACTCATGTTGGTATCAAATACTGATCAGTAATTCGTTATCCTCTGTGCTTTACTGCACCAGTCAGTTTAAACAGCTACAGTACATTTGATGACATATTGCCTTTTTTAGTTTTCAGATTAAATAAATAGTTTTTAGACTGCAGTAACTGAAGTTTAAAAAGTCATTACCTTTGTGTAAGTAAAAGTAAGTGCAATGGAAAGAAAATTCCTGAAAGATAAAGCAAATGGAGAAGGAAAATGACAGAGAGCTAGTAAAATGTCACATAAATAACAAGTCTCCTGTTTATTCAGCTGGGGAGAAGCTCTGGAGCAGATTAATGCCACGAAAGAGGCATTTCGCACTTCTAAAGTGTACTCCCATAGTCCCCAATTTTACTTGGCAACTAATCCTTTTCTAGGCACAACCTACAATAGGTGCCTTACAGCCAAATATATGTCTGTAATGCAAGTTTCTCTGGCAGCCTGGGCATTTTAGCACATACAACCCTGCCCCCTTTACAGAGATGACACTCAGGCATGGGATGTTACAGTATGATCTTTACTACAGCAGTTTACCTCTTCAAGGTTCAGTAATAGCAATATAAAATGCACAATCATATAACATGAACATTACAATGTAAACCTAATATAGAAGTCTTATGCCGCGTACACACGATCGGAATTTACGATGAAATTTCGATCGTTTGTGGGCCCCATCTGACCTTTTTTTCCGTCGGTGCTTAGAAATAGAACATGTTTTATTTTTTTTCAATGGAAAAAAAACTGATAGAAAATTCCTATCGTATGTGTGCAACTCCGATGGAGAAAAAACCCATGCATGCTCAGAATCAAGTCGATGCATGCTCGGAAGCATTGAACTTCATTTTTTTTCGACTCGTGTTTAGTGTTTTACGTCACCGCATTTTGGACGGTCGGAATTTGGTCTGACAGTGTGAATGCAAGACTGATGGAAGACAGCTTGAACGGAATTCCGACGAAAAATTCCATCGGATTTTAGGCCATCGGAAAATCCGATCGTGTGTACGGGGCATTATGCTACTCCAAGACTAGCCCTACACGTATAGATCCCGGTCAGCTGTTGTACCAACTCACCCGTCCACATGGCTTTCTGAATACCTAAACAGTGAATGAATCTGATTGGATACAGTCACTACTCAGCTGACAATTTGTCACCTGGCTCCTATAATTTTTCAATCAAAGTTTGACAAGCTTGGGGGTGCCAAGATGATAACCCAGAGCTTGTTTTTGGCTGATTCAACAGTTTGTGTTGCCTTAATGCATAGAGCCAGTCACAGCCCCTTAGTTCTTTTAACCCCCACCGCAATGGAAGATCACAGAGGTGGGGTGGGGCATCAGAAGAGGAAAATGTTGGCAATAGGAGGACAGAGCAGTACAAGGGACACATCTCACTGAAGGTAGGTAATATCCCTTGTGCTGATTTTTTTTTTTTTAGTTAAACCTAGGTTTTAAGTTATTTTTATGATACCTCAAAAAGGGTGACCATGCTCCAATGTATGAAAAATCCAGAAGTTTTTTAGAAATAATTTATTAATAAAAGCACATCACAGCCTCTCAAGGAGAGGTCCAAATGCTGACACATATCACGCTATGACTAAGCGCTTGCAGCATGGAATACACCTACTGTATGTTTGTTACGCGCCATGAGAGGCTGTGATTTGCTTTTATTAATGAATTATTTCTTATAAACTTCTAGATTTTCCATAAATTAGAGTGTGGTCACCCATCTTCCCCTTTGAAGAATTCTGGTTGCAAGCCAGACTGGCACCTTCCTGTGTGGATTTGACTAGTAGTCTAGTAGTTGACTGACCTAGATCAATGTACAGTGCCTTGAAAAAGTATTCATATCTCTTGAAATTTTCCACATTTTATCACGTTACAACTAAAAACATTAATTAATTTTATTGGGATTTTATCTGATAGACCAACACAAAGTGGCACATAATTGGGAAGTGGAAAGAAAAATTATAAATGGTTTTCCAAATTTAAATATCTAAAAAGTGTGGCGTGCATTTATATTCAGCCCCCTTTACTCTGATACCCCTAACTAAAATCTAGTGCAACCAATTGACTTAAGAAGTCACCTAATTGGTAAATAGAGTTAACCTGTGTGCAATTTATTCTCAGTATAAATACAGCTGTTCTGTGAAGTCCTCAGAGGTGTATTAAAGAACCTTAGTGAACAAACAGCATCATGAAGGCCAAGTAACACATCAGACATTTCAGGGATAAAATTGTGGAGACATTTAAAGCAAGGTTAGGTTATAAAAAATCTTTGAACATCTCACGGAGCACCATTCAATCCATCTTCTGAAAATGGAAAGAGTATGGCATAACTGCAAACCTACCAAGACATGGCCAGCCACCTGAACTGACAGGCCAGGTAAGGAGAGCATTAATCAGAGAAGCAGGCACATGGTAACTCTGGAGGAGCTGCAGAGATCCACAGCTCAGGTGGAGAATCTGTCCACAGGACAACTATTTAGTCATGCACTCCACAAATCTGGCCTTTATGGAAGAGTGGCAAGAAGAAATTCATTGTTGAAAGAAAGCCATTAGAAGTCCCGTTTACAGTTCACAAGCACCTTGAGGCGATTCAGTTCACATTTGTAGCGCTATATAAGTAATTCACTCACAAGAAGATATGTGGGGGACACAGCAAACATGTGGAAGAAGGTGCTCTAGACAGATGAGACCAAAATTCATCCTGAACACACCATCCCCACCGTGAAACATGGTGGTGGCAGCATCATGTTGTGGGGATACTTTTCTTCAGCAGTTGTCCCTGAAATGCATATTGGACAGTATTGTCACTGTTTTACACTATGTTACAAGTCAGATTGTCCTCTATTTGTCTATGGTTGGTGAGTCTATTAACCTCTTACTGACTGCCCTATAGCACATTTATTGTTTCTAGGGTGGCCGTGCTTCGCATCATCATATATATACATGATCCTGCACTTCTGGTTAATCGTGTGGCTTGCTTCTGCTGTGAATATACACAGCAGGAGCTTATCAGCATGTCCATACAGTACAGAAGGCATGGATCCTGTGTTCCTGTAAAGCAGGAACATTAATCCATGCCTTCAACTAGTAAAAGCACTTCCCCCACTACATTAAAACATCAGCTAGGCTTTTTGATTTTTTGATTGCCCTTGATGTTAGGACCTTCCCAGCCAGTGTCATATTTTTAGCATATTTTTAGCATATTTAGCATATTTTTAGCACCGATCACTGTATTAGTGTCACTGATTCCCAATAAAGTGTCAAAAGTGTCAGTTAGGTGTCCGATCTGTCCGCCACAATATTAAAGTCCCGCTATTAGTCGCTGATCGCCACCATTACTAGTGAAAAAAAATAAACATTCCATAAATATATCCCATAGTTTGTAGACGCTTTAACTTTTGTGCAAACCAATCAATGTACACTTATTGGGATTTTTTTTTTAACAAAAATATGTAGTAGAATACATATTGGCCTGAATTGAGGAAGAAACTAGATTTTTTTTTTTTAATTGTTGGTCGTTGTTTTGTTTATAGCACAAAAAAAACGCAGAGGTGATCAAATACCACCAAAAGAAAGCTCTATTTGTGAGAAAAAAAGGACATACATTTTATTTGAGTTCAGTGTTGCACGACTGCACAAGTGTCAGTTAAAATAACGCAGTGCTGTATTACAAAAAATATTCTGGTCACGAAGAGGGGTAAATCTTACGAAGCTGAGTTCAAACGTGCTTTAAATAAACATAGGTCTTTGGTTAGACAAAATGATAATATAAAAAAAAAATACAATAATAAATAAACCACACATGTTAAAACTGGGGCAGACTTGATGCCCTTTTTCTTCCATTATGCCCCATACACACGATCGGAATGTCCGACCGCAAAAGTCCGATGTGAGATTTTGAGCGGAAATTCTGACTGTGTGTAAGCGCCATTGGACTTTTGCTGACGTAATTTCCACCATCAAAAGATTGAGAGCTGGTTCGGAAAATCAGATCATCTGTAGCAATTCCGACGTGCACAATTCAGACGCAGGCTCAGAAACAATTTGACGCATGCTCGGATGCATTAACCTCCCTGGCGGTATGATTCTTTCAGATTTTAGGTGCTAAAAGCGGTACCATTATTTTGCATGGAAATTTGTCATTTTATGTTGTAGGCCTGTAATTCCGAGGAATAACTCACTTAATTTTGTCCAAACAAGAGTCTAGTAGACATCCCGGGTATGATAAAGTTTAAAACACAAAATCATTAATTATAATATAATAAATAACTATAAATAATTATAACAAATAATAATATAATAATAAAATTATTCAATAATGTAATCAAATCAAAAACACTGAAATGTGCTCAGTTGCAGAATTGTCCCTGTCATTACTTTTATTGTTTGATGACAAATTTCCCCATAAATCGCTATCGCTCAATTCTGCAAGTGATTCTAATTTAATATCGCTGTTTTCTAGCTGCTCTAAAAGCACTTTTGAAATAAAGGGACACTTTTTGGTTGCTATGGACAATCTACAGTTTCCAGGCAGAAAGAACAGTTTTTATTATATAAAAGTGCATGCAGGACACTGGACAGACCACTGGGGACAAAGGGGGTGTGTAATTATTTCATACAGTACTCTAATCTGTAAGATTACAGTATACTGTATGTGTACTGTGTTTTAACTTTTTTGAATTTGGCGCCGATCTCCCCCCCTGTGCGTCGTAAACGTCGCAGGGAACAGAGCTCGGCGGCACTCTGCACTGTGTGAAACGAGTGAGGAGGCAGCTCGATCACATAGCAAGGAGGCATCGCAGGGTCCAGGGACAAGGTAAGTAACTCCCTGCCTGTATCCTGCAATGCAATCCCAAGTCTGGCTCGGGGTTACCACTATTGGTGCTGAAATTCCACCCCGAGCCAGACTCGGGAATACCGCTCAGCAGGTTAAAATTCATTTTCTCGGCTTATCGTAGTGTTGTACGCTACACCGCGTTCTTGACAGTCGACAGTTCAGAGAACTTTTGTGTGACTATGTGTATGCAAGCCAAGCTTGAGTGGAATTCCGTTGTAAAAACCATCCAAGGTTTTCCGACGGAAAATCTGATCGTGTGTACGCGTCATTACGCTTCTAAGTTTCAGATACCTATACAAATAATTTTCTTTTTTGGGTTAAAATTTTAAGCATGAGGCAATTAGGATCCAGTGCCAATAATATACACCATGGGCCTGATTCCCAAAAAAGCTGCCTAACTTAACTTTCAGCAGTTAAGTTACACTGACTTAAAATCTCTACCTAAGTGCCCGATCTTCAAAGCACTTACCTAGAAATTTCAGGCCGTGTAACTTAAGTGCCGCCGTCGCAAGGCGGTCCTCCTCTCCGGGGGGCGTTTAAAATTTAAATGAGGCGCGCTCCCGCGCCGGCCGTACTGCGCATGCGTGTGACGTCAGTTTCCCGACGTGCAGCGCGCGAACGTAATTAACGCCGGGCAGCTTTGAGAATTGCGACGGGACACTAAAGTTGCGACGGGTGAAAAAAAATATACGCGCCGGGAAAACAAATAATTATAAAAAAAAATTACAGCGTCGCTCAGCATGCATTCCTGAGAGGGAGAACTCCATGCCAATTTTCAAAGAAAAAACCGGCATGGGTCCCCCCCCCAGGAGCATACCAGGCCCTTAGGTCTGGTATGGGTTGTAAGGAGACCCCCCCTACGCCGAAAAATCGACGTAGGGGGTCCCCCTACAATCCATACCAGACCCGTATCCAAAGCACGCTACCCGGCCGGTCAGGAAGGGAGTGGGGACGAGCGAGCGCCCCCCCCCCTCCTGAGCCGTGCCAGGCCGCATGCCCTCAACATGGGGGGTTGGGTGCTCTGGGGCAGGGGGGCGCACTGCGGGCCCCCCCACCCCAGAGCACCCTGTCCCCATGTTGATGAGGACAGGACCTCTTCCCGACAACCCTTGCCGTTGGTTGTCGGGGTCTGCGGGCGGGGGCTTATCGGAATCTGGGAGTCCCCTCAAATAAGGGGGCCCCCAGATACCGGCCCCCCACCCTAAGTGAATGGATATGGGGTACGATGTACCCCTATCCATTCACCTGGAGGCAAAAAGTAAAAGTTAGTAAACACACAACACAAGGGTTTTTAAAATAATTTATTATTCTGCTCCGGAGGCCCCCCCTGTCTTCTTTATTAGCTCTATTACCAGGGGGGGCTTCTTCTTCCACTCTCCAGGGGTCTTCTTCCACTCTCCGGGGGTCTTCTTCCACTCTCCGGGGGGGTTTCTTCTTCCGCTCTCCGGGGGGGGCTTCTCCGCTCTCCGGGGGTCTTCATCTCTCTTCGCCGCTCTCCGCTGTTGACTCGGCGAACCCCGGTTCTTCTGCAGATGTCCGGTGCCTTCTTCTTCAGCGCTGGCTGCCTGCTATCTTTGTGTGTTAGCTCAATTAGTAACAGGCAGCCAGCGCGGTCTTCTGTGACGTCACCTTCTTCTCTTCTGTTCTTCTCCCCTCTTCCGATGTTGCCTCGTCGCCTCTTGTCGCTGTAATGATGGAAGCGCGCCTTGCATCCCATTTATATAGGCATCACCGTCCCATCATGCTCCGGCAGGTACCCACGTGGTGGGTGCACGTGGGTAGACCCCCGGAGAGCGGAGAAGCCCCCCCCGGAGAGCGGAAGAAGAAACCCCCCCCGGAGAGTGGAAGAAGACCCCCGGAGAGTGGAAGAAGAAGCCCCCCCTGGTAATAGAGCTAATAAAGAAGACAGGGGGGGCCTCCGGAGCAGAATAATAAATTATTTTAAAAACCCTTGTGTTGTGTGTTTACTAACTTTTACTTTTTGCCTCCAAGTGAATGGATATGGGGTACATCGTACCCCATATCCATTCACTTAGGGTGGGGGGCCGGTATCTGGGGGCCCCCTTATTTGAGGGGACTCCCAGATTCCGATAAGCCCCCGCCCGCAGACCCCGACAACCAACGGCAAGGGTTGTCGGGAAGAGGTCCTGTCCTCATCAACATGGGGACAGGGTGCTCTGGGGTGGGGGGGCCCGCAGTGCGCCCCCCTGCCCCAGAGCACCCAACCCCCCCATGTTGAGGGCATGCGGCCTGGCACGGCTCAGGAGGGGGGGGGGCGCTCGCTCGTCCCCACTCCCTTCCTGACCGGCCGGGTAGCGTGCTTTGGATACGGGTCTGGTATGGATTGTAGGGGGACCCCCTACGTCGATTTTTCGGCGTAGGGGGGGTCTCCTTACAACCCATACCAGACCTAAGGGCCTGGTATGCTCCTGGGGGGGGAACCCATGCCGGTTTTGAATTTAAAAATTGCCGTGGAGTTCTCCCTCAGGAATGCATACCAAATGCCGTCGCTTGAATGGGCCTTTACAAGGTGTGACTAACTTTACACATTGTAAAACCAGCCCTAGTTTTGCGAAAGCAAATTCGGAACTTACGCAGAAATCACAATGATGAAATGCTTTGAGAATCTGCTTAAGTCCTCATTTGCATACTCAAAGCTGCATTTCAATGAGAAATGCCCCAGTGGCGGATGTGGTACTGCATCCTAAGATCTGACCGTGTAAGTGTCTTACACATGTCAGATTTTCTGCCTAACTTTGGAAAAAGCCTTTTGAGAATCGTTTCCAAAGTTAGGCACAGACTGAACAGCAGTTAAGTCTGCGTATCTCTTTTGGGAATCAGGCCCCATAAGTACATCTAAGAGAAGGCTTGCATCACCACTATCTAAGGCCAAATCCAATAACTAAACATACCTCAAAATGTTGCATCTAATAAATATATACCAAACAAACTTTGTAATCACAAAATAAAAAAAAGGACAATAAGACCTTTTTATCAAAACATGAGACACATTTAATAATAATTAAATCCTGGGGGGGCGGCGTGGCTACCGCGCGGCTGTATGGACGTGTGAGTGAGTTGCTCCGTCCAAAGGAACCTTCCGCTTAGCTACAGCGGCGACTATTCCGCCCATCACTCGCTCTACTCCCGCCTGGAGGTCCGGAGACACCCGCGGCATGACCCGCAAGAGAAAAGAGGGGTCCCAACCCCGGAAATTGGAGGAGTTTTATCCTCCAAAAGGCCGCGGCCTAATACAAGATGGCGCTGGCGCCGGCCTGGGAGACGCGTCTCCCTCCTCACCCTGCAGCTCCCGATCAACCGCCTCGAGTCCACGGATGCATCCAGGCACTACACAGCAGTCTCCAGGAGGATCGACCCCGTTTGATAGGAGCCCTGCTAAGTCCAAACCTCGCCTGGAGGCGAACACCAGCCAGGTGAGCGGGGGGGCCGAGGCCCTGGAGGACACTAGAGAGCTGATTGACCCCTTCACTGCCTTCCCCACTTCAGGAAAGGCAGTGTCTGACACGACTCTGAAAGACATGCTGGTCTCCCTCAGGAGTTCCATGCATGCTGACATGCTTCAGTGCATGAGGAACTTTAAGGCAGATGTGGGTGAGCTGGGGGACAGAGTTACACACGTGGAAGAAAAAATGGGGGAATTTGCATCCTCCCACAATTCCTTGATCGATGCCCACTCTGAACACGATACTGAGATAGCCTGGCTGAGGGCAAAGGTCGCTGACCTTGAGGACAGGTCAAGGCGCAACAATGTTAAGCTAAGGGGGGTCCCGGAAACGGTGCTCCCCGCCCAACTACAGAAATTTGCCAGAGACCTGTTGCAGCAGATTCTCCCAGATGCCTCTGAGTCAGAGCTGCAGATTGATAGAATCCACAGGCTGCCCAAGCCCGGTTTCCTGCCTGATAATGTACCCCGAGATGTCCTGTTGAGAATACATTTCTACCAAATTAAGGAGCAGCTCATGACTTCATTCAGAAAAGCTCAACAACTTCCGGAGCAGTTCGCTGGGCTCCAGCTGTTCACAGACTTATCACAGTTCACTATGCAGAAGCGACGGTCACTGGTGACAATTACCAAAGCTCTGCGCAATCACAACGTTCCCTATAGGTGGGGTTTTCCGGTGAAGCTTACTGTCACTCATGATGGGAAGGACACAACAATTGTTAGCCTGGAGGAAGGCCTTACATTACTCAGATCCCTAGATATCCTCCCGGCTCAGGCGCCTACAGGTCCCATGCCATCTGCCAAAATTGACCAGCGCTACCAATGGCAAACAGTGTCCAGAAAGAAAAGCGGCAAAAAACGTGCTGCGTGATCCTTTCGGGATGTAGTGTCTCATTACTCACTTGAAGGTTCCCACTCCATGCGGAGTATCCACTTTGTTCCGTTCCTTGATCCCCCTTGATTATGGGCAGAATGTCTGCCCTCTGGTTCTTGCTTCTTCAAGCTTTTTTAGCTGACTCCATGTTGTTTTTTTTTCCCTTTGACTCTGACTTTTTTATTTCCTTTCCTCCTTCCTGGTCGATGGACCCAAGTCTACGCTGGAAAGCTCTATCTGCACCCCCTACTCTCCCTGCCGCCCCGAGAAGGCTGTATCCAATAGGCATTGAAGGCTGTCTACACCGCAAGATTCACCGCTCTCCACAGATGAATACAAGGTACTGTTTCCAACCTCACTCACTGTTCCCAAATGGCGATTAAGATTGTCTCCTTTAACGTGAATGGCCTCAACCACCCCGCCAAACGGGCATCGGTCTGGAGGGAGGCTCTGGACCTCCAGGCTGATGTCCTCTGTCTTCAGGAGACCCATCTCTCCACTGATAACCCGCCCCGCTTCTCACACAAGCGTTTCCCACACATTTTTATGGCTTCTGCTCCAACCAAGTCCAAGGGTGTTTTGGTAGCTATAAAGGACTCGGTGGCTTTCAGCTTACAACAAACCCTCGCTGATCCAGAGGGGAGGTACCTGGTCGTGGTGGGAGAAGTAAACAACAAACCCTTCACTATTGCCAATGTGTACGCACCTAACTCCCACCAGCTCCGTTTTTTGAAGAGGACTTATGCTAAAATCGCCTCGGTAAGACAGGGGTCCCTGATAATCTGTGGAGATCACAACCTGACAGTTGACCATGCCCTAGATTCCTCCTCCACGACGAAGAGATCCCTTCCCCAACTCCAACAGTTGTTGCATTCGGAGGACATCTTTGATGTTTGGAGGTGCCACCATCCAACAGAACGTGACTATTCTTTCCATTCAGCCAGGCACAATTCCTATTCAAGAATTGACCTTATACTTGTTGATAAGATGCTTTTGCAGGCAGTGTCCTCCTCCGCCATCCATAATATAACGTGGTCTGACCATGCTCCGGTCTCTATAACGGTGGCGGAGGGGCACACTCCCAGTCCTGCGTATATTTGGAGGGCTAATTCAAGGATTTTCCAAATTCCTACTCATGCTACTACGATTGCCAAATGTCTGTCGGAATTCTTTGTAAATAATGTGGGGTCTGTCTCTGACCCAACTACTCTGTGGTGTGCCCATAAGGCAGTGGTTAGGGGGGTGATCCTTCAGATCTGTGCGAGGGAAAAAAGGCAGAGGACACTGAAAATTAATCAACTCCTAGGTGACATCAAACAATTAGAAGCCCAAAACAAATCCAACACAAATACGACACTGGGGAAAACTCTCTCTCAGTGTCGGGCAGAGCTCAGGTCCCTTCTTATCGAGCAGTATGATAAACATCTACAGCGGTTGAAACTCAACCACTACTCGTCTGGTAATCGAGCGGGGAAATTTCTAGCCCAGAGGCTCCGAGCAGCCCAAACTAAAGCTAAGATCCCTTTCCTGTTCCATCCGACCAACAAACACAAAATTGTTAACCCTAAAGACATAGCAAACTCCTTTGCTGATTACTATTCATCCCTGTATAATCTAAGAGACGACCCTGACACTCCACAACCCTCTGATGACAAGATCCGGGGGTTTCTCGCTAGTGTGAACCTATCGGCTCTGTCTCAATCACAACTAGACTCTCTAAATGCCCCTATCTTGGAACCTGAAATTAGGAAAATTATTAACTCACTCCCTCTAGGCAAATCTCCAGGACCTGATGGTCTTCCAAATGATTACTATAGAACGTTCCAAGACGATCTGGTTCCTGCTTTACAGACCCTATATGCCAAAGCGGTGTCCTCTGCCTCCTTCCCTCCTGAGATGCTCAAAGCGTATGTGGTTACTATCCCAAAGCCTGGTAAAGATCCCACCACCCCTTCCAACTTCAGACCAATCTCATTATTGAACTCTGATGTAAAATTATATGCAAAGATATTAGCTCATAGAATCCTATCTGTCCTTCCCTTTCTTGTTAAATCTGACCAATCGGGCTTCACCCCAGGAAGACAGGCATCGGATGCCACGAGAAGAGTGTTGGGAGTTGTGCAACATGCTAGATCCTGTCGGACGCCTTCTCTGCTACTCTCTTTGGATGCGGAGAAGGCGTTCGACAGGATACATTGGGGATATATGAAAGATACCCTAGGGAAGTTTGGGTTCTCTGGACCGATTCTCTCGGCGGTGCTCGCCCTCTACTCCTTTCCGTGTGCCCAGGTGTACACCTCCAATCTATTGTCAGACACATTCTCAATATCAAATGGCACCCGCCAGGGGTGCCCTCTGTCCCCCTCGATCTTCAACCTCTTAATGGAGCCATTGGCGGAGAGGATCAGGTCCCATCCAGCCATTGAAGGATTTCAGATTCACAATAGGTCCCACGTTATCAACTTATTTGCGGATGACATCATCCTCTTTTTGACCTCTCCCCTGGTGTCCTTGCCCCATGCTCACGATACCTTACGGATGTTTAGCGAGATCTCATTCTATAAAATTAATTTTACCAAATCGATTATCCTTGGTCTGAGTGTTCCCTCCCCCTTAAAATCAAGACTTCAACTTAATTTCCCCTACTCCTGGGCCACATCCCATATCTCCTATTTGGGCCTAAAGCTGACCCCTGACCCATGTGCTTTAGCAAATGCCAATTACCCTCCCCTAATTGACAAATTAACTAAAGAAGTCACCAGGCTTGCCAACGTGGAACTATCCTGGTCTGGAAGACTGTCGGCATTTAAAATGCTGCTTCTTCCGCAGATACTATATGTGTTCAGAACCCTCCCCGTCCCTCTACCGGCCCCTTATCTTAAAGCCTTGAACACACTCCTCTCCAGATTTATTTGGCGATCCAGACGTCCCAGATGCTCTAAGCCCCTGTTGACCAAGCACAGAAGAGCCGGAGGTATGGGTCTGGTGGACATTAGGGACTACTACAGAGCGTCCATCTTGACGCAACTTAAGACCTGGATGACCCCCCAGGATGATTCAGTCTGGGGGTCAATCGAACGGGCCCTGGGACCTTCCACCCACCTTGATCTTCTTCTCCTTGCGGATGTCTGGAGGCCATTTAGTCTGCGAGAACTCCCGATTACTATTCGGGCCTCCCTTGAGGCCTGGAGGGCTTTGAGGGAGATTCATTTTCCCCCTTCTGAATTAATAGAGGTCCCCATCCCACTGGAGACATTCTCCCTGGTCATTCCGGACCTTCCCATGCCCAGGTGGAGGGCAAGGGGGATTGCCGTCGTTCAGGACTTGTTCCTGGGCGGGGCTCTCCTCACCTTTCCAGCCCTGGAGAAAAAGTTCAACTTAGGCCCCCCAGATCATTATGCCTATGTTCGCATCTCCCACTTCCTGAACTCAATTGGACCGCATAGTATACTCATGGCTAGAGAAGTGTGGAATTTTTATCATACCGTCCCGACACCCCGTAAGGGTATTTCTTTTTTCTACAACCTCTTCCAAAACAAACTGCGCTTTGTTAAGTCCCAACCCTTCAGGAAGTGGGAGTCTGACTTGGGAATGACAATCACGGAAGCACAGTGGAGTAAAGCGTTTAGCTCAATCTACTCTTCTTCCAGATGCATCAATCACTGGGAGCTATCCCAGAAAATAGCACTTCGGTGGTACCTCACTCCATATAGAATTTCTAAATTTGGAAACCAGGGGTCCCCGCTATGCTGGAGAAATTGTGGTGGAATAGGCAATCTGTTCCATATGCTATGGTCCTGCAAGAACTTAACTAGTTTTTGGCACTCTGTTTTCCAATACATATCCAGGATCACTGGTATTCTAACTAGGCCCAATCCTAGCTTGGCAATTCTACATGTGGGGATAGAAATCTTCCCGGTAGACTGCAGAGCAGTGGTGACTCATGTCCTCTTGGCGGCTAGACTATTGCTTGCACAGCAATGGAAGGCTGATAGGGCCCCCAATGCCTCTGAGGTTCTCCTTATGACACAGACGCATTATGTTCATGAGTCCCTTTTGGCCAGAAGAAGAGGGGTAGGGTGTAAATTTGATGCCCTGTGGAAGATATGGACCACCTGGTATATGGTTAAAAACTGAAATTCTCTTATATATTTGATGTCTCCCGTAAAAGCGGAATCAACCTTCTTAGTACTGCTACCCTACTCCTCCTCATCTCAGCCTTCCCTTCCCTCCCTCCCTCCCTCCCTCCCTTTCCTCCTCTTCCTTCTCACCTTCTGTCTCCTCTCTGTCCTCTCTTCTCATCTTGTTTTAGTTCCTATACTTTTGACACCTTCCTTCTTATTGTTCTTCTCTTAATTTGAAAGAGGACTGATACATTGAAGGTTTTATAATTTATTTTGATTTATCTTTATCATTTTCTTTGTTGTCTTTTTACACTGGATCCATGGATGCGATAGTAGATTTATGTTATGCTGTATAGCTGTAAGATGAAAATCTAGCTCTGGTCGCGCTGTGCGCAACGACCTCTTGAAGTACTATGTATGTATCTGTGCTTCCTAGGTACCAAGTGTATGTTTGATGTTTGACGTAAAAAAAATGTTCTTCTCAATAAAAACAATTTAAAAAAAAAAAAATAATAATTAAATCCTGAAGAAAAAATGCATACCTAAGCTTATAGATAATGGTCGCCACCAGAGTTGAGGAAATAACATTTGACCCGAAGGGTAATGATCTGAGGCTTAGAATCATTAATAATATATTGCATGTAATTAAAAAAAAGCAGCTGGGAATATATTGTAAAATAAACAAAAGATAAAATATGACTGTGCAAAACTCCCCAGTACACATAAAAACATATATACATGCTTTATACTTGGAAAATGTTATCACAAAGTGAAGAGGAAAGGAGAAGATAACTCAATGGTTACTAAATACACTAAATGAAATAAAATAAAAACTGCTAAACAATGCTCAGCTTAGGGTCAAGCCATGGGGCACATGCTATAAAGTTGCCTTGGATTTTTTACTTCACTCCATTTACCATTGATAGTGCCCATAAGTCTATACTGCCTATGTGATATTTACTAGAAAAATATTGTGGCACACATGATTGGATGATAAAATCAGCAGAGCTTCCCCTCATTTCAGATCTACCCCTCAGATTTACAGCGACTGCACTTCCAAGTGCACTTTCAGTGCAATTTCAAGTGCACTCTGCACTTGTAGTTTGCACTTGTAGTGCACAGTGGATTTTCCTTTCGTAAATAACCCCTACTGCCTTTTATTCTTCTCTCCCTCTACTGAGATACTGATGTTATGCTTCACCATTCTTCTATGGCCAGCAGGGGGAGTGCTGGAAGTTGTAGTTTGAGATGGCAAATAATTGGGCCATATAACTATGTACACCACAGATCCCAATATGCACTATGCAGTAGGAGGAGTGAGAGATGATTTCTATTAAACTGCCTGGGAAAGTTCTTTCTTTTGGCACAGAGGAAGTTAAAGTGGAGTTCCACTAAAAAAAAAAAAAAAAATACAGCAAAATCCTGTAAAAGAATGAAAAATATGTTTTTTTACTTTCCAGAAATGGCGGTTGCTATGCAGAAGTTCCTAATCTGCCTCTTCCCATACCGTGGCAGATCTTCTTCCTCGTCCTCCCTGCGTTGTCTTCTGGGTAATGGGGCACGCTGCCTTCTGGGAACTGTGTGTATCCCAGAAAACAGTCGCCCATTCACAAAAGCGCGAGACTCACGCATTCACAGTAGGAAACGGGCAGTGAAGCCACAAGGCTCCACTGCCTGTTTCCCTTAGTAAGGATGGCGGCACCGGGAGCTGCCAGGATTGAGCGATCGGCCTCAGGGGGGCCGACATAGCGGGCGCCTAGGACAGGTAAGTGTCCTTATTAAAAGTCAGCACCAACAGTGTTTGTAGCTGGTGACTTAAAAAAAAAATTGCAAGTGGAACCCCGCTTTAAAGAGAAGGCACCCGCTGTCTGATTTTATATATATAAAGTGGAGAGCCTGCGCTTAGGATAGGCTTGATATAAGACTGCAGCCCCCTCTGTTATGTTCCCCCTAGAGAGAGCATAAAATAAGCAAAGAAATATAGTGAAAAGAGGGTTGTGGCGCTGTCTGTACGTCCCCCTACTGCTAGGAGGTGGTAAATGGACTAACCACTATCATAGTAAGTCACCAGACTAAGTTGCTAATATGATGGTTCCAAACTAGGATAAGCGACTAGTCTTCTGATAGATTTAACCGTGACATCTATGAGCATTCCCCAATCTGACCTTTGAGTAGTAGGTGAGTGTCTCAATAGAGTGATTAAATAATATTACCCTTATTAAAGTATTACCACACACAGTGATTAATTATGTAAGGTGCATATGTGCATAAGTAAGCGCTAAAATGAGTGTAAGTGTACACAGGAGTTGATTATTCCACAGATCGCTGCTATATAGCCCAAATTAATATGCAGCAGTATATAAATAAGTGTAGGTGCAAATGCGCACTCTTATGCACTATTGCCACTCCAAAAATAAGTGCAATAATTGTGTGTGTATAAGTACACTGAAAAAATATATATATGTAAACACCAAGTATGTCAGGCACATATGTACCAAAATATATCAGATACAGTGAGGCGGCTGCCTATATGCATATAAACATAAAAGTGTTGTAACGTGTCTGTAATTCAAAAAGTCCAAACATGAATTATGGTGAGTGAATGAAATTAACCGCATTACCCGCTGTCTGATTATTCACCTGTCAGCGAAAGACCATACCAGCTGAGATCCAAGCCTAAGAATGGGAGTGTGGATACCCCGAGGCAGCACAGCACCGCCCACATCAAAGCACCAGCACAGGGAGAATGGAGCACCCACTCACCCTTGCTTTATATCACTGATCACTGAAGGGTTTTGGGGAGAGATCGAGGGAGCTCCTCCTTCTACAGCGAAAGGTCACCGCAGCATACCGAGGACTGGTCAGAGGTCTATTCGTTCATTGCTGATACTGCTAGCAGGGACTGAGCCACTGAGAGCAGGACACCATGTACCCAAGCCATACTGCACTCTGTACCACACTTATTCCAAACCTAGACTGCACCTATACCAACTGCATTATACCGAACCTTTACTTCATCTGAACCATATCTACTTTACATCTGTGCTGAGACTATACTGTGTTTATACTGCATGCAGGTTAACTGGGACTGTCACTAATGGTGCACCAAAGCTCTTAAATGGCCCCAACAATTGCCGACAGAAGAACATCTCAAAGGACTGCCCTAATAATTATTCTGCAAGTCCCCTTTGTTCCTCTGCCCCCCTCCCCATCCTCCCTTTCTTTTGGATTGTGCATATCCAGTTGGTCAAGGGCTAGCATTGCTGCAATAATTGCATTCTGGCAGTATAGTTCCAGGACTCGGTAGATTAAACTTTACTGCTGCTCACAGCTACATTTCAGATGGTCTTGCTACTGTTTATGCTGATTTGGATGTCAAATATCATCTTATGCCTAGTCCTTACTGGTGATCACTTTGTATGCTAAATTGTGTTATTACCATTATTAATCTATTTTTTGCTCTTTGCTAATTACCAATCATAGTGGGTGACAATATATTACGTTTAAAGTGAAAATGAATTGGCATAATACCCCGCTAGACCATAAAAAGTAAACCAGCAGCTAACATGACAAACAGAGAGTTTGCAATAATAGTGATATAAGTAAAGTGCAGTGCTAAATATCAAGTGAACAGAAACCACAAGCTAGGTCACACATTGGCCATATGATAGATCCCACAATGATGATGTGAAACACTAATTAAATAGATACACTGTGATTATGCAATGAAAAAAATAAACAATAATAAACATAGAGTCCATAAGTGAAATGGAAACCAAATGTGTAATGAGTCCATGTGACCCTTAAAAGGAGAAGAGCATAGTGGGCCAAATTCTCAAAAACTGTGCGTAACTTAAATTTCAGCAGTTAAGTTACACTGACTTAAAATTTCTACCTAAGTGCCTGATCGTCAAAGCACTTAGGTAGAAATTACACGCTGTGTAACTTAAGTGCCGCCGTCGTAAGGCGGTCCTCCTCTCCTGGGGGCGTTTAAAATTTAAATGAGGCGCGCTCCCGCGCCGGCCGTACTGCGCATGCGTGTGACGTCATTTTCCCGACGTGCAGCGCGCGAACGTAATTAACGCCGGTCGGCTTTGAGAATTTCGACGGGACACTAAAGTTGCGACGGGTGAAAAAAAAAGACGCGCCGGGAAAACAAATAATTATAAAAAAAAATGACAGCGTCGCTCAGCATGCATTCCTGAGAGGGAGAACTCCATGCCAATTTTCAAAGAAAAAAAACGGCATGGGTTCCCCCCCCAGGAGCATACCAGGCCCTTAGGTCTGGTATGGGTTGTAAGGAGACCCCCCCACGCCGAAAAATTGACGTAGGGGGTCCCCCTACAATCCATACCAGACCCGTATCCAAAGCACGCTACCCGGCCAGCCAGGAAGGGAGTGGGGACGAGCGAGCGCCCCCCCCCCTCCTGAGCCGTGCCAGGCCACATGCCCTCAACATGGGGGGGTTGGGTGCTCTGGGGCAGGGGGGCGCACTGCGGGCCCCCCCCACCCCAGAGCACCCTGTCCCCATGTCGATGAGGACAGGACCTCTTCCCGACAACCCTTGCCATTGGTTGTCGGGGTCTGCGGGCAGAGGCTTATCGGAATCTGGGAGTCCCCTCAAATAAGGGGGCCCCCAGATACCGGCCCCCCCACCCTAAGTGAATGGATATGGGGTACATCGTACCCCTATCCATTCACCTGTAGGCAAAAAGTAAAATGTAGTAAACACACAACACAAGGCTTTTTAAAATATTTTATTATTCTGCTCCGGAGGCCCCCCCTGTCTTCGTTATTAGCTCAATTACCAGGGGGGGCTTCTTCTTCCACTCTCCGGGGGTCTTCTCCGCTCTCCGGGGGTCTTCTCCGCTCTCTGGGGGTCTTCTCCGCTCTCCGGGGGGGCTTCTCCGGACTCCGGGGGGCTTCTTCCATCTTCTCCCCTCTTCCGCTGTTGACTCGGCGAACCCCGGTTCTTCTGCAGCTCTCCGGTGCCTTCTTCTTCAGCGCTGACTGCCTGCTATGTTCGTGTGTTAGCTCGATTTCAAACAGGCAGCCGGCGCGGTCTTCTGTGACGCCAGGGTCTTCTGTTCTTCCGATGTTGCCTCGTCGCCTGTTGTCGCTGTAATGATGGAAGCACGCCTTGCATCACATTTATATAGGCATCACCGTCCCATCATGCTCCGGTAGGTACCCACGTGGTGGGTGCACGTGGGTAGGCACCCACCACGTGGGTACCTACCGGAGCATGATGGGACGGTGATGCCTATATAAATGTGATGCAAGGCGCGCTTCCATCATTACAGCGACAACAGGCGACGAGGCAACATCGGAAGAACAGAAGACCAGAAGACCCTGGCGTCACAGAAGACCGCGCCGGCTGCCTGTTTGAAATCGAGCTAACACACAAACATAGCAGGCAGCCAGCGCTGAAGAAGAAGGCACCGGAGAGCTGCAGAAGAACCGGGGTTCGCCGAGTCAACAGCGGAAGAGGGGAGAAGATGGAAGAAGCCCCCCGGAGTCCGGAGAAGCCCCCCCGGAGAGCGGAGAAGACCCCCGGAGAGCGGAAGACCCCCGGAGAGTGGAAGACCCCCGGAGAGCGGAAGAAGAAGCCCCCCCTGGTAATTGAGCTAATAACGAAGACAGGGGGGGCCTCCGGAGCAGAATAATAAAATATTTTAAAAAGCCTTGTGTTGTGTGTTTACTACATTTTACTTTTTGCCTACAGGTGAATGGATAGGGGTACGATGTACCCCATATCCATTCACTTAGGGTGGGGGGCCGGTATCTGGGGGCCCCCTTATTTGAGGGGACTCCCAGATTCCGATAAGCCTCCGCCCGCAGACCCCGACAACCAATGGCAAGGGTTGTCGGGAAGAGGTCCTGTCCTCATCGACATGGGGACAGGGTGCTCTGGGGTGGGGGGGCCCGCAGTGCGCCCCCCTGCCCCAGAGCACCCAACCCCCCCATGTTGAGGGCATGCGGCCTGGCACGGCTCAGGAGGGGGGGGGGGCGCTCGCTCGTCCCCACTCCCTTCCTGGCTGGCCGGGGTAGCGTGCTTTGGATACGGGTCTGGTATGGATTGTAGGGGGACCCCCTACGTCAATTTTTCGGCGTGGGGGGGTCTCCTTACAACCCATACCAGACCTAAGGGCCTGGTATGCTCCTGGGGGGGAACCCATGCCGGTTTTGAATTTAAAAATTGCCGTGGAGTTCTCCCTCAGGAATGCATACCAAATGCCGTCGCTGGAATGGGCCTTTACAAGGTTTGGCTAACTTTCCACATTGTAAAACCAGCCCTAATTTTGCGCCGGCAAATTCGGAACTTAGGCAGAAATCAAAGTGCTGAAATGCTTTGAAAATCTACTTAAGTCCTCATTTGCATACGCAAAGCTGGATTTCAATGAGAAATGCCCCCAGTGGCGGATGCGGTACTGCATCCTAAAATCTGACCGTGTAAGTGTCTTACACATGTCAGATTTTCTGCCTAACTTTGGAAAAAGCCTTTTGAGAATCGTTTCCAAAGTTAGGCACAGAGATACGCAGGCTGAACAGCAGTTAAGTCTGCGTATCTCTTTTGAGAATTTGGCCCAGTGTTCATAACATCATTTTGATTGGTGACTAACTGGTGATAAGTGAAAGTGAGTAATCCACCACCGATAAGATAAAGGCTTACCGAATGGTTTGAACCCAAGAGGACGTACATCCTATGAGTCAAACAAACTTGTATTGGCAAGCGCCAATGTTGGAAACATCAACTCTGGAGACCTTTTGACGAATGCACTAAATCCTCAAACGGTCCTAAGGATAGTAGTTTCCATGGACCATGTTTTCATATGGGCAAATTGATAGGTTATCTCATATGTGTGTGGTAAAAGAGAGGAGAACAAAAAAATTCCACATAGTGTGATTCTGTAAAAAAAATGTAATGAACTAAAAAACTCACATTTAAGGACAATGAACAGCGTTTAGGTAAATGTATATGGCGGCAGTGGAGCCCATCTCCGCGCATTTTGTCTACATTGACATCATCTGAGGTGATGTCTATATAGACTAAATGCGTTGGAACGGACTCCACTGCCGCCTTATACATGTACCTAAGTGCTGTTTATTATCCTTAAATGTGAGTTTTTTTATTATTTCATTACATTTTTACACTTTTTATACGGAATCATGCTATTTGACTTTTTTTTTCTATTTTCCCATATGAAAACATTGTCCATGGAAACTACTATCCTTAGGACCGTTTGAGGATTTGGTGCATTCATCAAAAGGTGGTTGCCAATACAAGTTTGTTTGACTCATAGGACGTACGTCCTCTTGGGTTCAAACCATTTGGTAAGCCTTCATCTTATCGGTTGCGGATTACTCACTTTCACTTATTGTTCGCCAGTTATTCACCAATTAAAATGATGTTATGAACACTTTGCTCTTGTACTTTTAAGGGTCACACACACTCATTAGACCTCATCTGGTTTCCATTTCACTTATGGACTCTATGTTTATTATTGTTTATTTTTTCATTGCATAATCACTGTGTATCTATTTAATTTGTGTTTCACACTGTTTAGATCGATCATTGTGGGATCTATCATATGGCCATTGTGTGACCTAGCTTATGGTTTCTGTTCACTTTTTATTTTAGCGCTGCACTTTACTTATATCAATGTATTAAGTTTGCCTTTACTACCTGGTTTGGTGCCTGTTTTCTTTGATACAGCGCTGTTATTGGGTACCGAATATTATTTTCGGTGATTTCCTGCAATATTTCCAACAATTTTTTTTTTTTTGGAAAAGATCAAGGCAACTCATCCTAATTACATGTATCTATATGGGTAGTCTTACAAGAATTAAAATTTAACAAAATTAGAGACAGATTGTCTAAGGTTCTGAATCTAAGACTCGTCAGTTTTTTGTTTTTTCATTTTATTGCAGACTTATAGACATATCTTTTAAATATCTTTTTTTCCCCATTAATTCTGTACAGCTCTTATTTTACAAATATACCTTAGTTGTATGAGAAGAGACTGGAGATATGCCCCCCCCCCCCCACACTAAACATTCAGTTGTACAGTATATGATTGTGTCTTCACAGAGCTGAATAGTTGAAGCTCAAGTTACACTTACTTCATACCATAGCTTTAAAGCAAAACAGAAAACTTGTAGTAGAAAACTTAAGTGCATCTGAGCACCAAAAAACAAAAACGCTGATTTTTTTTTTTCATTCAATGTTTTTATTTTGCTGTAAAAATTACTTTAAAAAACACCCCCTAGCATTCCTGATCGTGGCCATCTTTGGTAAGGGCAGATGATTCATGTAGCATTTACTTCTCGAAATCCATCTGCCCTTAGCACAAGCATGGAGGTAGGATGATGTGCTTGGCTGACAAAACCCCTCCTCCCTTCTGAAGTCTCATGGGATTTAATGGGATGTATGACATTATTTACCTAGGCCTTTAAACAAGTAACTGAAGAAATGTAAAAAAAAGTTTAAAACAAGTGATTATTAGAAAATACTGGGGGGAGATAAGACAAATAATTAGAGAAATAATAAATATTGAAGTTCCAGATGACCCGTGGGTAGGTTTGTTACATGGGTTCCGAATGCCAACCAAACACTACCTGAAAACAATACTTCCACAACTCCTGGGGGGATATTTTATATTTTATATGATATATTGACAATTATCTTTTTCATAAGTTATGTATTAAGTAAAATATGATATGTGTATTTGGAAAACTAATAAAGATTAAAAAAAAAAAAACAAGTGATTATGATATAATTTCAGCAGCAGATAGTCAATGTTGATTGAGAGAGTGAAGTTATACTTAAGAGAGACACTTCTTTTTGGATGGAGTATTTTTATTTTTTTTCTGTTTATTTTGTGCCATTTGTGTCTTTTTGCAAAGATTTCCCTTAATTTTCTTTCCTGTAGCCAATTTCACTTTCTGATGATTTACTTCATAAGGGCATACCCTTGAAACATATGAACTGTAGCTAATAACTGCTGTGGAATGTGTTCCTTTGTTGCTGCTGTATCATCCTTCTGCAAGGTGGACAGGGTTAAACTGAATATTCATTAATGAAGAAGTGCAGTGACATTTTTATGGAGATCACTTTGTAATGCTGGCCTATTGAGTGTCTCCTGTGCAGGGGACAGGCATCTTGGCTGGGTCTGGAGGACGGTAATTGGCTGATGTAACAGAGCAAGAGGGCAGTGAACTGCATTGCTGGAGAAACAAAGCTCTGTTGTGCCACCAACCTGCAGAATGAGAGTGCACCACAAGGATGCAGTGAAGTAGGAAAAGTGGTGTGTGGCCAAAGTTTGCTGGAATTATCTGATGCTGGCCCACCCAGGAGAAGAGGGCTAATCCGAGACTGCTACTGCCATCATACTTTGTGCAATGCTACAGGTGAGGAGACAGCCTGGAAGGAAGCAGGGATGTGGGATAGAGACTGAGCTGCTGTTGGATGAATGGATCTCTTCCATAGCTGAACACGATTGGGTGAGAACTCTGAAAAGCAAAGATACTGAGAACCTTCTCCATGAGAGTGTGATTTGGATGCCTGCTGAGTTCAGACTGTACTAGAGAGCAATCTCACCACTTGTAAGGAAGGAAAAGGAGCAGCACTGTGGTGTAGTGGTTAGCACCTATACCTAGCAGCAATAGGGTCACTGGTTCAAATCCCAATCATGACAACATCTGCCTGGTGTTTGCAGGTTCTCCCTGTGCCTGCATGGGGTTTCCTCTCACACTCCAAAGACATGCTGGTAGGTTAATCAGATCATGTCTATAAATTGGCCCTAGTATGTGTTTGCAAGTGCATCAGGACCCTTCAGGGTAAGACCACGCTAAATCAAGATTCCTCCCAACTCAAAAGAGAGACTGTCTCAGCAGGATTGAAAGAGAAAGATCATCAGAAAGTTCTATCCCTGTCTGACTTGAACTGTGTTTTTCCTGAATCACAGTACATGTCTGGAGACCCAGAACAGGGCGCTCTGGGTCTGGTAAGAGACTAATATCATGCAAGTTCATTTGTTGTCTGCTGGGAACTGTTGTTCTTTTTCCAAGGGCCCCAGCTTTGCCGACCAATGTTTTTTTTTTTTTCATTAATCACTGGCCAGCGTGATAACATTGGGACTGTTGTAGTATGTTAGGACTGTCTTTATATACTGTCGCTAGGTAAATTCAGTTCCATTCTGGTAATTATTGTTAGTTGTATGTGCAGTATTTAACCATATTTTTCAGAGAAATGTTATCGTTTTAATGATTGATTGTACAAGCACATTTGCTAAACCTCTCTTCTTTTAGGCTAATAAATACTTTGAAACACCTCAAGGTGAGTCGGAAAGTGCTAGGAGAGTGAGGTGTGTCATCTTCAGGTGTGCAGAGGAATCACAAAACAATTCAGGGGCTCCCCTGGGGGTAGCACTATACCCTTTCCTGGTATTAATGTAAAAGGCAGCCATCCTAATGAAGATTGTTCAGTTTTTGCATTTATTCACCTGATTGGCTGAAGCGACATCGAGGGCTGAAGCGACATCGAGGGCGGGAGAAGACATCGAGGGATCGTGGAGGAGGATGGCTGACCTGAGAAAGATAAGTGCTGGGCGGGGGACAATCTTGCGGTATTTTGGGGCAATCTGGTGGAATTTTATTGGGAAACTGCAGCATATTATGGGGCAGACTGGCGGCATTTTATGGGGCAGACTGTCGGCATTTTATGGGGCAAACTGGTGGCAATTGATGGGTACAGTGGCGACAATTGATGGGCACAGTGGCGGCAATTAATGGCACAGGGGCTGCGTTTGATGGCACAGTGGCGACAATTGATGGCACAGTGGCTGCATTTGATGGCACAATGGCAATGTCTGATGGCGCAGTGGTGACAATTAATGGAACAGTGGCTGCGTTTGATGGCACAGTGGCGACAATTGATGGCACAGTGGCGACAATTGATGGCACAGTGGCTGCATTTGATAGCACAGTGGCTGCGTTTGATGGGCACAGTGGTGACAATCGATGGCACAGTGGCTGCGTGTGATGGCACAGTGGCTGCGTTTGATGCCACAGTGGCTGCGTGTGATGGCACAGTGGCTGCGTTTGATGGAACAGTGGCTGCGTTTGATGGAACAGTGGTGACAATTAATGGCACAGTGGCTGCGTTTGATGGCACAGTGGCGACAATTGATGGCACAATGGTGACAATTGATGGCACAGTGGTGACAATTGATGGCACAGTGGCTGCGTTTAATCGCACAGTGGCTGCGTTTGATGGCACAGTGGCAACAATTGATGGGCACAGTGAGGCTGCAATTGATGTTTTTTTTTTCCGTTTGTTTGCGTTTCGCATTTTTGCGTTTCGTTTTGTTTTTTGAAAACTTAAATTTTATTAATTTTCAACATTTTCCAGAAAAAAAAAAAGAAAAGGGACAAAAGAACATAAAAGGACATAAAACATTGTAGAAAGGCAGCACTTGGTAGGACAAGCAGTATTGACGGCTATACAACTGAAGTAAAATATGCAGGACAAACCACTAAAGACAGTTCAAAGCAAGATCCAATCTGGTGAAAATAGGGCCAAGTGTCCATATCATCACAGTGTCCTGCCTGCCAGAGTGTGCGAACAAAGGAGAATGGGGTATAGTGTAGAAGTAAGAAGAAGCCTGTGAAAGTGAAGGAGAGTAAAGAAAGGGAGGTAAAGATTAGAGAGGAGGAAGAGAAAATATAGGACAACCACCCGCCTTAAACCCCCCCCCCCGCAGCCCGGGGTTCCCAACCAGTTTTTGCCCCCCCCAAAGCGTGGGTTATTCATGCGATCGGGGCCTCCAGCGCATTCCGTAGTTCCCATTCCCGGTTGTGAGTGTCGAGAGTGTTATTCAGGGAGGCTGTCATATACTCCATCCTCTTGACATCCCTGATTCTGGAAAGTAGTTCAAACAGGGAGGGAGGTTCCTTCTTTTTCCATTTCAGGACCAAAAAATGTGTGCAGCTTTTCTATTGAAAACCACACATCAGGTTCACATTTTTTTTTGCGATAGTTCAACTATCTCAGCAGAGCACCTAAAGTCTATGTTATCTTAAATATTTTATTTTAAATATCATATAATATTTTTTTTGACCTCACATATGTGTATTTTATAAACGATGGTCTCTATTATTTTCATGTACTTCTTCCATTTGAAATATCTGGTGGGTCCTGCCAGTCACCTTTCTTCCCTGTTCTAAACTGATCACACAAAGCACAGAAGCTGATCTTTGGTTGTGTAGTCAGTTTTCAAATCTCAGGCTTGTCATTTAGAAGTACAGGCCACCACACCCTTCTCCTATCCAATCATAGCCTGCCTTTGGCACATCCCCCTTTTGCAATCACACTCTGCCCTTTGAACATGCTCAAGCACAGCCTACATTTTGACCCAGGCTGAACAGAGTATGGACTATAGGCACAGACGGTGTGCTTGCACAGTGTTCTGTAAACCCGCTCCCTACTATAAGGAAGAAGAAATGCATGGTCCCCATGGTTCGGTCCCAGCATCAGCGGCAGTTTCAGTGTGGAGGTGGGTGAAGTTCACAGCCATTGTTGGTCCTTTCCTGCTTCCGCCACTCTAAACCTGACCGGATCAGCTGCAGAATAGGTAAGTATAGCCATTTTTAAGGTCATTGGGTTTATTGCTCTTATGTAGCTACATGCTCCTGATGACCAGGCGCTATGTTAAATTTAGTGGGTGTCTGAGCTGATAATTGGCTCAGACTTTGATGATTGATACAAAATCAGCCTCTGTTCTGGCTGTGGCTGTGCTTGGAGGGATTTTCCCACTGTTGCCTATAGGTGGCGATACCACCACCAGCCAATGTTGGAATTCAGGCAGGCTACGGTGCATTGGGTGCCTTTTCCCGGGAGCAGCCCAGTGGCAGTGGCATCCCCACTAGGAATGCTGGGGAAGGATACTTAAGGGACAGACGCCATGTTGTGAGAGGCTCTGCCTTGAGGCCCTCCTGGCTCGAGGTCCGTGATGGTCGTTTAGTCTCGGGTCCTTGTTGGCCCGAGGCTGTACTTCTACCAAGTAGGCCCAGTCGTCCTGACTGGGGCCTGTGATTTCAAGTGGTTCTGAGCTGTCCGTCTCACGAGAGGAAGCTACTTAAAGAAGAAAACTAGGGGAGGACTTGCCCAGGATGGGATCAAGCGGAAGGCTGATGTCTCGGGTTAGGCCTGGTGACTATATAAATGGGATAATCTACAATCCATGTTGCCCTACAGTTTCGCCGGGTCGGCTTAAAGGTTCTTAAACTGTATGGCTGGAAGTTCGGGTACCAAATCCTGTGGCAGGGGATTCCGGACTGTTCACTTTTGCTTGCAACCTGTGGAAGGGACTGTTACTGATCATTGTTCGTGCATAATTCCAGCTGCTAGGCCAGGTGAGAGGGGCCTATCTGGGTGAGCAATACCCACTCGAGAGAAAGTGGTGAGTGATCTTTTTGGGACTTAAAAGTTTTCCCAAGTGAGTACTATGCGCCTGAACCTTCCCCTGCTCCTCCATCCTTTTACTTTCTTGCAAGTTATGAGAAAAATAAAACCTAACAGCTAAAGGTTTTACAACTTGTGTGGACATTGGAGTTCTTTACAGCCTTTCTTCCCCTAGACAACAAATGTTGAGGAGGTAGTGCTACACTTATAATCCTTGTTGGTGACATAACGACCTTCAACTTCCGTTGGGTATAGTATGCATTTTTACATCGGTCATTTTTTTAATTTTCCTTAAACCTACAATGTATTCCCCTTTCTGAAAGCTCTACTGCTCCTGTAAAGTCCTTATGATCAGTCTAAATTATTCCTCTAAAGTATGACTGTCACCTTTGATTTAATCCTTTCTGTTGGTGATGTACATGCTACACATTCACCCTACCGTGTGGATGATATGGTTTAAAACTGAACATCTGGCCTGCATTTCTACAGTGATCAAGCTATGCTACAATGAGATAAGGTAATCCATGCATTGTATCTTTGTGGTGGTCTATATCTGGAAAAAATTGAGTTAATGATCGGATGAATCCCAAATATTGGAGACTGGTATTTATTAAAATGTATTTACAGTACTTAATATAGTACTCATCGGCTTACCTTTGAAAGCTTTTACCTACCAGCAGCACCATTACTCATCCAGAATATTTTTTGGTAGCAGAAATGTCTGCAAAGTCATAGGATTGTCCAAAGTTCTGGCTGCGATAAGTGGAAACTGATAACTGCTTGTGCATACCTGGATGTTTTTATTCTCCTATAGATCATCTTAATGGAAATGTTCAACCTCAGATTTAATAAACCTGCTTAAAGCGGAACTTCAGTAATTTTTTCAGCTTTCCATCTATTAAATCTTCTCCCCTTGTTGTTTTCATTTTGGATGATAAAACCTTTTTTTATCTGCCAGTAAATATCTTATACAGCCCACTTCCCGTTTCTTCTCTGGTCAATAGCCTAGGCTTATGACATCATTCGCAGCTCTCTCTCTTTCTCGCTCTCTCACTCTCTTGAGAGTTTGCCAGGAAGGGAGGCGGGATGAGTCATACGAGGGCCAATGAGAGCTGCAGGGCTGGAGAGCTGGAGGTGTGCCTCTGTGTAAATCCAGGAATTTGAACAAGCAGCAGTTTCAGGTGCCCTCAGTTAAAATGGATGCAGCCAGACTCAATCGAGGGAGGTTTCTGCAGCATATTTGGCAAGTACAGAATCACAGTATATATAAAATAATGTGCAAAGTGGTTGGAGAGAAGCTTCAGAATGGCAAAGATGTTTTTATTACAAGTTTTGAGCAGACTGTAGTTCCTCTTTTAGATAATTAGCATGTGGTATACATCAATAACCTGTTCATAATGCTTAAGGAACAATTAGCAGGTTAAATCATATTTTATATATTAATAGCTAGATTCAGGTAGGAGAGCCTAACGTTAGGCAGGCGTAGCGTATCGCATATACGCTACGCCACTGTAAGTTAGAGAGGCAAGTGCTGTATTCACAAAGCACTTGCGTCCTAAGTTACGGCAGCGTATCGTAAATGCGCCGTCCGTGGACATATCCCAGTGTGCATGCTCCAAATTACGCCTCAAAGAATTATTGGTTTCGACGTGAACGTAAATTACGCCCAGCCCCATTCACGGACGACTTACGCAAATGACGTAAAAATTTCAAAATTTGACGCGGGACCGACGTCCATACTTAACATTGGCTGGGCCAGCTTTTTGTTGGACTAACTTTACGTCTCAAAACGCCTTACGTAAACGGCGTATCTTTACTGCGACGGGCAAGCGTACGTTCGTGAATAGGCGTATCCCGCTGATTTACGCATTCTAGGCGTAAATCAGCGTACACGCCCCTAGTGGCCGGCCTAAATAGACAGCTAAGATACGACTGCGCCCGCAGTCGTATCTTAGCTAGATTTAAGTGCATCTCAATTTGAGAATACACTTAAATTTACGACGGCACAGATTCAGAGTTACAACGGTGTATCTACTGATACGCCGGCGTAAAGCTCTCTGAATCTGGCTATGAGTACAGGTAAATTGCTCCTCACACTATTCATTATATCAAGTTTTATACCAAACTTGGTATAGAAGCCAGTCATGTAAGCAGGGAACTCCAGTATGAAACTTCCATAAAGTTCCCTTAAGAGACCTTGTTGTCAGACTATTTATTTCAACAACAATCTTCCCATGTTTAATGTATTTTAGGCATGTTATTTACCTGACAAAGCATCCCTGAAAATATCCAAAAGCCCTAAGAATGTTGCTGTGTTCCATCCCATTTGATGTGATGTAATCAGCCCCATCAGTTTCAGAGCTGTAAATCTTTATAGTAGTCCCCTTTGCTCCGCCCACAGCTGATACATAAATGATTATACAGTCATGGCCGAAATTGTTGGCACCCCAGAAATGTTTCCAGAAAATCAAGTATTTCTCACAGAAAAGTATTGCAGTAACACATGTTTTGCTATACACGTGTTTATTCCCTTTGTTTGTATTGGAACAAAATGAAAAAAGGGAGGAAAAAAGCAAATTGGACATAATGTCACACAAAACACCAAAAATGTCTGGTCCAAATTCTTGGCACCCTTTCAAAATTGTGGATAAATAAGATTGTTTCAAGCATGTGATGCTCCTTTAAACTCAACTGGGGCAAGTAACAGGTGTGGGCAAGATAAAAATCACACCTGAAAGCGGAGAGAAGTTCACTTAGTCTTTGCATTGTGTGTCTGTGTGTGCCACACTAAGCATGGTCAACAGAAAGAGGAGAAGAGAACTGTCTGAGGACTTGAGAACCAAAATTGTGGAAAAATATCAACAATCTCAAGGTTACAAGTCAATCTCCAGAGATCTAGATTTGCCTTTGTCCAGAGTGCACAACATTATCAAGAAGTTTGCAACCCATGGCACTGTAGCTAATCTCTCTGGGTGTGGACGGAAGAGAAAAATTGATGAAAGGTTGCAACGCAGGATAGTCCGGATGGTGGATAAGCAGCCCCAAACAAGTTCCAAAGAAATTCAAGCTGTCCTGCAGGCTCAGGGAGCATCAGTGTCAGTGCGAACTACTATCCGTCGACATTTAAATTAAATGAAACGCTATGGCAGGAGACCCAGGAGGACCCCACTGCTGACACAGAGACATAAAAAAGCAAGACTATAGTTTGCCAAAATGTGCTTGAGTAAGCCAAAATCCTTCTGGGAAAATGTCATGTGGACCGATGAGACCAAGATAGAGCTTTTTGGTAAAGCACATCATTCTACTGTTTACCGAAAATGAAATGAGGCCTACAAAGAAAAGAACACAGTACCTACAATGAAATATGGTGGTGGTTCAATGATGTTTTGGGGTTGTTTTGCTGCCTCTGGCACTGGGTGCCTTGAATGTGTGCAAGGCATCATGAAATCTGAGGATTACCAAAGGATTTTGGGTCGCACTGTAGAGTCCAGTGTCAGAAAGCTGGGTTTGCGTCTGAGATCTTGGGTCTTCCAGCAGGACAATGACCCCAAACATATGTCAAAAAACACCCAGAAATGGATGGCAACAAAGCGCTGGGGAGTTTTAAAGTGGCCAGCAATGAGTCCAGATCTAAATCCCATTGAACACCTGTGGAGAGATCTTAAAATTGCTGTTGGGAAAAGGCGCCCTTCCAATAAGAGAGACCTGGAGCAGTTTGCAAAGGAAGAGTGGTCCAAAATTCCGGGTGAGAGGTGTAAGAAGCTTATTGATGGTTATAGGAAGCGACTTATTTCAGTTATTTTTTCCAAAGGGTGTGCAACCAAATATTAAGTTAAAGGTGCCAAGAATTTTGACCAGCCCATTTTCTGAGTTTTGTGTGACATTATGTCCAATTTGCTTTTTTTCCTCCTTTTTTTTTGTTTTGTTCCAATTTTTTCACAAAGTGAATAAACATGTGTATAGCAAAATATGTGTTACTGCAATACTTTTCTGTGAGAAATACTTGATTTTCTTAAAAAAATTCTGGGGTGCCAACAATTTCGGCCTTGACTGTATATGAAGGGGAAGGGAGGGGCAGAGAAGCTACATCAGCACAGATAGAATGTAGACCATCCTAAAAGAAAAGACGTACAGGCTTCCCAGCAGACTTTTTACCGCCGGGAAATCCAAGGGGAAAACCGAGAACCTGCGTTTTAACCTTTTCCGCCTACACAAAACCGGGTTTCCCGACAGGAAAACTGCCATGAGAGCTTTGGTCAGGAATCCCGGCTGTGTGTATGGTCCATCGCAGTGTTTCCCATAGGAAAACTGCTGGGTTAAAAACCGCTGGGAATCCCAGCAGGAAAAAAGAAAGCTGGTTCTCTTTTTTTTTTTTTCTTTAGTTTTCCTGTCGAGAAAACTGCGATGGAGCATACACACGCCGATTTTCCCGGCCAAAAGCTCTCATGGCAGTATTTCCTGACTGCAAAACCGGTCGTGTGTTCGAGGCTTGTGACATGCAAGGAGGGAGGGGGCTGGACTAAGGAACTGTCTAAGGCTTGGTTCATACTTATTGACAGCTGAATGTAAAAACAAGCATTGTCGACGATAAAAAAAATTGCCAAAAAAAACCAGCATGGGGATTCCCCCTAATCTGTACCAGACCCTTTGTAACCAGGAACACACTATTTTATATTTTAAAACCATTTAGATTATTTTACAATGAAATTTTGGTTGTGTTTGAGCCAACCATGAACCTGTGCATTGTTTAATTTAGACTTTAACTCTAAATTATCGTTTTAAGCACACCTTCTTTTTTGGTCTGTAATATACATTTACATTTTTCTAAAAAAAAGGATCAGTGCTGTGCTAAATATTTTATATGCTACAGTATATAACCCAAAAAAATATATTTCTTTTAAATAGCTGAGAACTTATGACCCATGAAAGGGAGTAATACATTATACCAATCTTAAAGTCTATCCAAACCCAAGAACAAAATGTAATATATCACAGCTTACCAGTCTCTAGATGTGGCTAGTGTATTCATTTTCCTTTTCAGGTTGTTCAGCCCCACATTTATGGATTTTTTATATCTTGTATCTTGCACTGAAATGCATAAATTATTATTGTTTCGTAGCATGCTGACATTCAGTGGTGGTTTCTGGTTACTTCAACTATTTGGTTTCTTCCTATGTCTAGCCCTCCTGTTTAGTGCTAGTTAGTTTAGTCCTAGCTAGACCCTCGCCACTTCTTCCATGTTCCCTTAGACCAGTGGTTCTACACTCCTGTCCTCAGGACCCACTATCAGGCCAGGTTTGCAAGATAACTGAAATATGTACATCACAGGTTATATCATTTGCTGCTCAGTGATTGCAGTAATCTAGTGCCCATTTTCCCAAGGTAATACTTAAAATCTGGCCTGTAAGTGGGTCCAGAGGACAGGAATTGAGAAGCACTACCTTATGCAGTGTTAGTTCTTCACAAAGACAAGGCTAAGGAAAGTCTTCTTGTGCCCTGTACACACGATCGGTTTTTCCGACGGAATTTTCAGATGGAATTCCATTCAAGCTGTCTTGCATAAACACTGTCATGCTAAATTCCGGCCGTCCATAACGCGGTGACGTGCAACACTATGACAAGCCGAGAAAAATTAAGTTCAATGCTTCCAAGCATGCGTTGACTTGATTCTGAGTATGCATGTTTTTTCTCCATCGGAGTTCCACACAGACGACCGGAATTTCCGTTCGTCTGAAAAAAAGAGAACATGCTCTCTTTCTAAACTCTGACGGAAAAAAAGTCAGATGGGGCACACACACTGTCGGAATATCCGATGAAAAAATTACGTCTGACTTTTTCCATCGGAAATTCTGATCGTGTACAAGGCATAACACTTCAAAAGACTGGAAAACAATCAAACAAGGAGAGTCCGAAGAATTTCAATGTCCACACACAATGTACCTCGTTTCGCTTTGGGTTTATTTGGAAGAACTTTAGTAGAAAAGAAGGATGAGCGGTGGAAGGGTAGGTAGGTTCAGGTGCACAGTCACAAGTAAGGAAACACTCCTGTTTCCAGCAAACAGTTCTCGTCGCCACTCTAGCCAGAGTAGGTATTGATCACCCGAATAGGTCCCTCTAACTGGCCTAGCTGCCGGGATAGTGCACGGAATAAAGTACAGTCTCTGCCACAGACCTTCCTTTGTATATGAGATGTTTCGGTCCGGAATCCTCTGCCATAGGATTCAACACCCGGATCTCTTTAACTTTTCTTCACTAGAACTTTTAGATCCGACAGGCGACACTGTCAGGCCTCCCGATGTACGGTGCATCCTCAGATGAAGTTTCCAGGCCTTCCCCCAAGGTACCAGCCTCTTGCACGGTCCTCACCAGGACAGGTCCTCCCCCAGCTTCCTTCATCAAGTGGCTTCCTCCCACAGGACGGACAGCACAGGATCACCTCTGCAGTACAGGCCCCAACCAGACAACGCCGCATCCCCGGGCCAATGTGGTCCGGGAGCTAGGATTCACAACGCACACCCCTGACCATTGAGGCCACAAGGTGTGGGGGGATGAACAGACCCTGCACCAATGACGTCAGTCTCTTAAGTACCCTCCCCAGCATGCACAGTGGGGCGACCACTCCCACTAATTCGCTGCTGAGGGGGACACTCAAAACACCATGACCTGGCTGCTGCCACCCTTGACCTGGGGTGGTAACAACACCCCCAGGCGATCAATGGTGTATACTCCCAGCACAGCCATGGCTAGAACAGAGGCTAAATTGCCCTTAATCACCCTGGTCAGAGCCAAATAACAGCTCAGACCCCCACTAAATTTAGAGCAGCGCCTCTTCTTCAGGAGCAGGGCGCTACATACTCTCCCCACTACAGAAAGACACTGTCCCCAGTGTCGGAACCGATAGCACTCAAGCCTGAGCGCCAGCACCTGAACCTTTAACTTGGATGGGAAGGGAAGAAAGAAATAGGAACACAATATACATTGACAACTCACAAATTGACATCACCATCCCTGTTCTATCTATCTAACCCGCCCACTCTCCGGCAGCCTTGATAGAAGATCAGCTTACCTGAAAGAAAACAAAAAAAGAAATTAAAACATACACACAATGATTCTAGTTCTAAAATTATAAACATTCAAGGCAGAGCAAAGCTGCACCTCCGTGAAGGTGGAACTTTCCCTCTTCCTTCTAAAAGGACACAGCAACTAAACTTTAAGAAGTTTTCCCTGTTCTTATTGACCACTGCCACCTGGTGTCGGAAATCGCAATTTACTACTTGCACAGGTTTTAGCAAACAAGTCTTGATCTCGGAGTCCTCAGAGGCCCTGTTCCTAACTGACTAGTTCCTCCCCTCCCAAATTCAAGTGTCACAGCATACTGAAGAAAATAAAGCTCCTTCCTGGAACTTCCTTGAAGAAAATAAACTTTCAAACATAGGGCCTGCCAGTCTTTTAGAGGTAGAACCGGGGATTCGGCAGGGTCAGGGACTTCCCCTGCTTGTCAAGGGTGGTGATAAATTACACTTTGTCATCCTTGCCAGGCCTTTGAATAACCACCCGATTGGAGTAAATGTGCCGACCATAGCTCCAATGCAGCCGACATCCCTGGAAGCGGTAAGCCATTATAAAAGAATAGTTCAAGTTCCGGGACGGTTTAGGCACATTCAAATATTCCCAGATGGCTTCCTCATACCACTTCTCTCTATTGGCTTTAATCTCCTCCATAGTCGCCTTTGACACATAAGGAAACTCCAGGCCATAGTCAATAGCTACCCTTTTCATTAATAGCCTTTTCAAGCGGCGAGTCTTGGTAGTGAACAGGAGCTCCCCACTTCCGGCATTACACACAGCTCCCGGTCCTGTCAGGGGGAGAAATGACTAATCGTATGTTTATACAATGTATGGAAACAAAGTAATAAAGTGATTCAGCGCTGGAAAATATGTAAATAAAACTAAAACTAAAACTAAAACCCGCCCCACGCTGATGAAGTCCCGCCCACACTGGGACGTAACGCGTACGAGGGGGAGGAGTTACGTTGACGTCACCCGCGTTTGCCTCACAGAGACCTTCACACACTGTATGCATAGACCCGGGCGCTGAGCTCCGGTACAAGCTGTCATCCCTGCACTCGGCTTAGAGTGCACGATAATGTGAGTGGTTTTTTTACTTTTGTTTTAGAATAAAAAAAAATTTAAGCGGAGAGCACTTAGATTGTGTCTTTTACTTTTTCCGGTCCATTGAATGATTTATGGGAGAGTGTTGACTTGCTTATTGCTTGCTGGTTCCATCTGGTGGACGCTTTGGAGTTGAGCCCATGAAAGCTGTTTACCATTTACTCTTTGGAGGATATGCTTTTTGCCTTTTGACCTAGCCATAGGTCGAATTATTGAGGTGAGAGGCCATCCATTAGCCTTGGTGGAGGATAATCCTGTCCTATGGGTCACTGATCTGATGAAGATTTCTGCACCATTTATCACTATGGTGTTTTTCGGAGCACCTTTATCACTTTGCACTTTATGGACTTTATTCATTAAGTTTGATCAATTGTATTATAATTTTTATTTTTAGATTTATGTATTTGCGCTGCACTATTTATTTATTTATACAATGTATGAACAGCAATCTGTCATTTCCCCTAGTCAGTCCCACCCCCCCTTCAGTTAGAACACACCTAGGGAACATAATAAATCTTTCCTCGCCAATGCCAATGGTCCCAAAAATTTGTCAAAAGTGTCCGAAGTGTCCGCCATAAGGTCGCAGTACCGATTAAAAATCACAGATCGCCGCTATTACTAGTAAAAATAAAATATGTATAAAAATGCCATAAAACTACCCCCTATTTTGTAGACGCTATAACTTTTGTGCAAACCAATCAATAAACGCTTATTGCATGTTTCTTTTACAAGAAATATGTAGAAGAATACGTATTGTCCTAAACTGAGGAAAACAATTTTTTTTATATATTTTTGGGGAATATTTATTATAGCAAAAAGTAAAAAATATTCATTTTTTTTCAAAATTGTCGCTCTATTTTTGTTTATAGCGCAAAAAAAACCCGCAGAGGTGATCAAATACCACCAAAAGAAAGCTCTATTTGTGGGGAAAAAAAGGACGCCAATTTTGTTCGGGAGCCACGTTGCACGACCACGCAATCGCAAAAAGTGGCCTGGTCATTGACCAGCAAAATGGTCCGGGGCTGAAAGTCGTAATAGTTGGAGGTGCACCAGAAACAGTTCCTGCATCAATGACAACCTCTAAGTTAACACCTGGGGTTTCAGCCCGAGGCGTTGTCTCCCCAGAGTCCATAACTGAACACTTCTCTGAACTAGGAGTGGAGGCCGGTCTCCATCTTTTGTTCCACGTTAGCTCATGGAACTCTGGTTCAAACCAGTGATCATCACCTGCATCTGACAAAGAGTCCAGATTAGAGTGCCCCCACTCTTCTGCAGGTAAATAAGGTGCGCACAGATTTTGTCAGAAGCACATTTTTTGTTAATCATGGTGCAAGCCATCATGATTGATGCTGGATCTACATCAGGGGACAATATAGATTTTTAATAAAGGACTTGTCAAAAACTGCCTCATGTTTTTGTTACACTGCACAGTTTTTTTTTTTTTTTTTTTTGGATGAATGTGTAGGGGTTTCTTAAATAGGGCTCCAGTTTCTAATAAGCCCCCTGCCTGCAGACCCCTCCAACCACAGCCCAGGGTTGTGGAGAAGAGACCCTTGTCCCTATCAACATGGGGACAACCAACCCATGTGGCCTAAGTATGGTTCAGAAGGGGGGTGTTCGCTAGTTTCCCCCTCCCACCTTCCCTGACCTGCCGGGCTGCATGCTTAGATAAGGGTCTGGTATGGATTTTGGGGGGGAACCCCACTCCGTTTTTTTTCCAATACATTTTGCATTGCTAATATTGTCTCTGAGCACAAGTCGGAATTTCCAGCGTGATGTTGGTGTGGGTCTGCGGTGCACTTACTGGCTTCTACGATCACATTTCTATGGACTATTTACCATTCCTATTTATTGGGCTCTTGGTGTTTTTCTTACACGTGAATGAACCTTGCTGGTCATCCACTGTTTCAGGAACTTTACGGGTTGTCACCTAACATATACCCCAACTATGGTTTCTGATTGGGGAATCCTTTTCTATCAAATGTCCAGCTACCATTGTTCTTTACCATGTTGCTGCCGCAGTGCCACCACCTCGGCTCCCCCTGGGGATCATGTTTTCCACAGTGCTCCCAGATGCCAATATTGTTGGTTAAAAATGTACGTTATCCAATGGCTACTCTACCCTTAGATATACCCAGGCCATACTTGCTCCTGATGAGTGGAAGTTTATCCACGAAATGCGTCAAGCTTTATACTGATGTTCTGTCACAGTAACTATATCATACCATGTGCTTTTTATCTCTGAGAATCATGAATCAATGAATTTTACATCTTGCCAACCAACAGCATGTTTATCATGTTTTCAGACAATGATGACTTTATGTATTTCTACTGTATATTTTACATAATAATTTGGATACAGCAATGCATATTATGTTACACCATAGGTACATTTACGTTTTATGTTATTCATTATATGATTTACCAATCATGCCTATTACTATTTGTACAGTATCTATTGTTATATATGTGCATTGCTCGGTATGCTCTGTTGTATCCAATAAATGTTATTTTAATTCACCAATTGATTAATTACATTCCGGTGATGTGTTTCATCTTAAAGTCCCACAATTCCTATTCCCTGCCTTCCCCTGTTATTCCCTCCCTTCCCCCCTTTTCTCTTCCCCATTGATGTACCTCTTCCTACAAGTAATAGGGCTAGAGACCATGGCGTAGCTTACCAGCCGCTGTCTCATTTATAATCCCTAGGTTATTTTGTTATTTAGGTTTACACACGTCCTATCCTCCTCCCTCCTCGTGCTCCTTCTCCTCCCCATTTATACATACGGACTTAGATAGAGAGCAGGTTCTCTATTTTTTCAGACGGAAAAAATGCCTAGCGGAAAATCCATTTGTCTGTATGGAATTCAGATGCACTAAAAACCATGCATGCTCGGAAGCATTGAACTTCATTTTTCTTGGCTTGTCGTAGTGTTGTACGTCCCCCGCATTCTTGTCAGTCAAAATTTGGTGTGACCGTGTGTATGCAAGACAGCTTGAACAGAATTCTGTCGGAATTCCTTCTGAAAAAACATCCGAGTTTATTCTGACGGAAAAAACGGTCGTGAGTACAGGGCATTAGAGACTAACTATTCACAATTTAGCAACTTATATTTAGCAGACTGTATGAAATAACAAATAGATACCACTGCCTATCAAGCAGTTTCTGTTATTCACATGTGATCTAACACATGCACATGAGGTTTTGGCTGTGTTTTCTGGTATATACATAATTTTTTTTAACAGAACGTCTGTCAAAAGTATTGAGAACTAAAGTCTGAACGTTGTACAGAACGCCAGGGTTGGGTCGGACTCCTGGATGGACGCTATGTTGCACCCATTTTGGTCCCTTTAAGGCAGTGGTGTCGGGTTCAGGAGGTCATCCAGAGGGGGTGAGAAATTCCGGCAAATTAAAAGTTGATCCAGAGAGGACGGGCTTACAGTCCTCTCTGTCCTTCTTAATGTCATTTGGGGCCCGGAATTTCGGAGGCTCTAAAGTGACGTTCGGGAGGGAAAGAGCCTCCTCTTTTGACCCCTGGCTTTCAAGCATACAGGGGGTTAAGAACTTCCAGGAAGTCAGCTTAAAGGTCAGGAAGTGCTGCTGGAGGGAGTGGAGGAGTATGGGAGTGGACCTGTCTGCAGAAGCTGTGCACTGCTGAGAAGGACTGAAAGTTCTGCCTAAACCGTATGTGCCTTTGTTTTGCTTTATCTGCTGTTCTGAAGGAAAACAGACTTTTTAACCACTTGAGATCCGCGCTATAGACGAAATACGTCCGCAGCGCGGCTCTCAAGTGCCAAGTGGCCGTTTAAAAACGGCCTTTATGTGCATTACCCGCGCGCGCCACTGGGTGGCGCGCGGCGGGTAAAAACTGTCCCGACGCATCGCCGAAGACCCGATGCGTGTACCTGGCGGCCGCGATGTCCGCCGGGTACACGCGATCGTCGGTGACACGGCAGGTGACAGCAGGGACGTGGAGCTCTGTGTGTAAACACAGAGCTCCACGTGCTGTCAGAGGAGAGGAGACCGATCTGTGTCTCTTGTACATAGAGACACAGCATCGGTCCCCTCCCCCAGTCACCCCCCTCCCCCCACACAGTTATAACACACCCAGGCTACACATTTAACCCCTTCCTCACCCCCTAGTGTTAACCCCTTCACTGCCAGTCACATTTATACAGTAATTCGTGCATTTTTATAGCACTGATCGCCGTATAAATGTGAATGGCGCCAAATTTGTGTCAAAAGTGTCCGATACGTCCGCCGCAATATCCCAGTCCCAATAAAAATCGCAGATCGCCGCCATTACTAGTAAAAAAAAAAAATAATAAAAAAAATCATAATTCTGTTCCCCATTTTGTAGGCGCTATAACTTTTGCGCAAACCAGTCGCTTATTGCGATTTTTTTTTTTTTTTTACAAAAATACGTCGAAAAATACGTATCGGCCTTAACTGAGAAAAAAAATAGTTTTTTAAAAAAAAATTGGGATATTTATTATAGCAACAAGTAAAAAAAATATATATTTTTTTTAAATTGTTGCTCTTTTTTTGTTTATAGCGCAAAAAATAAAAACCGCAGAGGTGATCAAATACCACCAAAAGAAAGCTCTATTTGTGGGGGAAAAAGGACGCCAATTTTGTTTGGGAGCCACGTCGCACGACCGCGCAATTGTCAGTTAAAGCGACGCAGTGCCGGACGCTGAGATTTCGCCTGGGAACGAAGGGGGTTTATGTGCCCAGTAAGCAAGTGGTTAATTTATGCTGGAGACAAGCAGGACTTTTTCTTTGATGTTTTTTCTGTGTGCTGAAGAAAGTGTTGTGTTTTTCGTTTGGTCACAAATAAAAACCCTTTTTGTTCACTGTTATGGTTTACGCACTTAATCTCGCAGAGCTAAAGAACCCCCAAAGTTCACAACGTTCATTGCATACTTGGAAACTTCCCATAGAGATGATGTCATTCTAGAAAGTGTAATGTCTGCTGTGTAGAAAAACTATACCTATTCATTAATTTGGCAAGTTTCCTTGGATAACTATATTTTTGTTACAAATGGAAAGTCACATTTATGCATCCATTTAGGCACATTCATCTTGATTTTTGAGGATTGTGATATTTAAATCTGAACTCTGGGCGCAACATCTGAGATGTAAATGTATTCTCCAAAGGCTACAATTAAAATAAATTTTGTTAGCACCAAATTACTTTGCAAACCAAGTTATTACTTTACATAATCCCTGTAATGCACATAGCCTGTGTAGAAAGCAGACTTGTGGCAGACCCAGAAGCTTTACCCACTACATGCTGCCTATAGAAAACGACAAGAGTGTGTGGATACAAGACCCGTCACCCTGCACAAGGAGTGAGAACTTCGATGATCGGTCCTTTTTACAGTAAGCTCTTACACTGACCTACTGCATGAATCTTAAAGTGATTGTAAATGATCACCTTGTCAAGCAACCCATTCCGTTTAAAATGAAATAATAATAATGAAAGGCAAAACATTTGTGTATAGATATAATAAAACATTATAAATACCTTCTTTTCCCTTTTTTTTTTATAAGTGATCACATTCCCTCTGTTCTCAGGCTGTGCAGGGAGGGGGGGGGGGGCATGTCAGGACAAGTCTGATCAGTGGAGGAGAGCAGACTAAGCTCCCAGCACAGCTAGAGAACTGACCACAATGTGTTCTCCTGCTTAGCGTGGTCAGTTTTTAAACAAAAAGCAGAGGGACTGGCAGGAACACCAGGGAGTTAACACAAAGGAAGCAATGCAAAGAGAACAGGATACAGTAAAACTTTGTTTGAGAGTAACTTGGTTTGAGAGAATTTTGATATACTAGCGATGTCTTGATATACAAGTACTGTCATGTCACAACTGAGTATAAAAGAGAAGAGAGGAGCCTCTAAGTGTAGCCATATGGTTACATTTAATGCAGGTACAACATTTAGCAACTCACACGGTTGATGATTAAAACGGGCACATGTAAAAATGCAGTTATCCCGGATAAAGCGATCCACATAGACCATCCACCTCATGGCCATCAAAGTCATCCCTTCCACACTGCGCTCCATAAGCGGTTCAAGTCTCGCTTTCAGATCGCTCTACTGCAGGGTAGTCTTCCTGGTCACGAGTGCAGAGTGACAGCGGTGAGGGCCGGCGGTGCGGGGGATGGTCTATATGTACAGCTTTACCCCGGATGCCTGCATACTTAGATGTTTCCGTTTTAATCATCATCCATGTGAGTTGCTAAATGTTGTACCTTCATTAAATGTAACCATATTGCTACACTTAGAGGCGCCTCTCTTCTCTTTTATACTCTGTAGCTCCTGCTGGGATTTGCTTCTAATCCCCTTGTGGAGGCTTCCATTTGTAGTTGAACATTTTATGGTTACACAACTTATCACATTGCTATAATCGTTTTACATGGACTATAAACTGAAGGATTGTTTCCGGTACGAATTATGCTCGCAATCCAAGTTTTTACTGTACTTTCTCATAAAAGTACATTGTACAGCAGGCATATATCAGGACTATGACATGTTGAGTTTTACATATTCTTTAAAGCGGGGGTTGACCCTAAAAAAAATTTATAACATTACATTCAGCTCACTACCGACATTGACACTATGCATATCTTTTTTTGTTTCTTTTGGTGTACATACCTCGTATAGCTATTTTCTTAGCCGGCTTCTGGGTAGTGAATCCCGCGGGAGTGGGCGTTCCTATGCAGCAGTTAGTGATTGACGTGATGACAAAAACTCCCCCACCCGTCGCATATGGAGCGTCACGAGTTGCCGAAAGAAGTCGAACGTCGAGTCGGCGATATACGGCGCCTGCGCACCGACGTTCGGCTTCTGATGTATGTGTCGGTCGGATGCCTGTCCATCAATTAGGAACGCCCCCTGCCAGCATCGTACCCGGAAGTGGCGGTGGGAACGAATATAACAAACGGTATGTACGGACCTTTTTTTTTTAATAAAACCGGCCGATTCTAATCGTAATTTATTTGGGAAAAGCAATGTTAAAATTATATTTTTAGGGGAACCACCGCTTTAAATTATCATAAATAGGAATGGGCTTTGGGTTCAGACCAAATCTTGAATTCAGCCTGAACTTTGCCATGGTATCCATGGAGCCAAACCTTCGACTGCAGCAGAAAGTGATCCATTTAGTGGTGGTATTACTATTGCTGCTACAGCTTGCCCAGCAGGCTGGTGTTTTAAAGCCGGCAGCTACTGTCTTGCTGAAACCAGTGATGTATCCCACCCTGGCCATTGAGCTGACATTCAGACATGCCTGAGACCGAGATGATATATCACCGAGATGGTGATATATGCCACTTAGGGTGAACTTGTCTCTAACATGGGTATTGAGACAACTTCATATTGGGTGACAGGGAAGTGGTTCCCTGTAAATTACACTGAAAAAAAGTGTAATGACATTTTTAGTTATTATCACATAATATTGATGGTGGTTTATACCATTGATATTTTGGTTGTTAATTATTCTTATTTGTTCTTTAATTTGTTTACCTTGTTTCCTTCTTCCTTTTCCCGGCTCATCTCCTCTTTGAGTGCTCTCTACTACATATTGATAATTTGTCCAAGATATCCAGAAACATTACTGAAGAATTTAATGCAACATCTAAAAAGTGAGTACATTATACCGAACCAATATGTCCGTTAAATCACACACTAAATACACGATATTAACACATAATGTACAAGGTCTAAATTCCCCTTGTAAAAGAACCAAGGCTTTTCAAAATTACAACAGATTGGGAATAGACATTTTGCTTCTACAAGAAACGCATTTTTCCCGATCATCGTCTCCGAAATTCTTACATTCCAAATATCCTTCAGTATATTTATCCAATGGTGAAGATAAAAAAAGGGGAGTTGCTGTCTGTTTAGCCAAATGGATCCCCTTCACTGCCACTAACGTCATAAAAGATGATGAGGGCCGCTATATTATGGTGGTGGGAAAAATTAACGACAACATAGTTACCTTCCTGTCCTATTATGCCCCCAATGTTGGCCAGATTGCCTTCTTTCGTAAAATGCTAGAGACAATAATGCCTCATATATTGGGACATGTGATCTTTGGCGGGGATAGTAATACCTCTTTAGATAGGATATTAGATAAATCTAATCCCGACAAGGCTGTTCTTAAACACATCTCTAGGCAGAGTAATGTATTAGCGAATTTACTGCATATGTATGACCTAATAGATGTCTGGAGAGATACTCACCCTAATATTAAAGATTACACATTCTATTCCCATGCCCATAAGACTTATTCTAGGATAGATCATATGCTTACTTTGTCCCCTTTACTTCCATACATATCGTCATCTAAGATTCTCCCTATGTCATGGTCGGATCACTCTTCTGTACAAGTTACTTTGATGGGTCTTTGGTCCAAGACGTGCCCTAAGTCTTGGAGATTAAATGAATACTTGTTAAATGACGTAACCATAAATAAGGAAATTGAATCGACCATTCTAGAATATTTCCAGTTTAATTCCTCGTCAACCTCTTCCCCTACGATAATATGGGCAGCTCATAAGGCGACTGTCCGTGGTAAATTAATTCAATGTGCTTCCAAAATTAAAAGGGAACGTGATCATAAGATACGCGGACAACAGAATGAGCTACTCCATCTCATTCAGGAACAAAAGAATAACACACGCATTGACCTTAGATCCAAAATTGACGCAGCCAGACTAGCATTGAATATGAGTTTAACCACTATAGCGGAAAAATATATTACACACACTAAACATAAATATTACACTATGGCTGATAAACCAAACAAATTATTGGCAAGGAAACTCACTCCTACATCGTTTAATCCAGCACCTCCTAAACTATGCATGCAAAATGGCCAAAACACCCAAAATCCACAACTTATTGTACAAGAATTCTTTAATTTTTACTCTAAATTATATAAGGCCCCCAAATCATTTGATACAACTGAAGCTGAGAGTTTTCTAAACAACTTACATCTCCCTACCATATCTAGTGAACACTCAGATTTAATGGAAGAAGAGTTCACGATATTTGAGGTATTGACAGCTATTAAATCTATAAATCCGTCCAAATCCCCGGGACCTGATGGGTTCTCAGGTCATTATTACCGTAAATATGCAGACATTTTAGCCCCACATCTTTGTAAATTTTATAATGACTTGAGGAAAGGTGCACATATCCCGAAGCAGGAAAATTTGGCTTTCATTCATGTAATTCCTAAACCGAACAAAGACCACAGTGACTGCGCAAATTACCGCCCAATATCATTAATCAATGTTGACCTTAAACTGCTAACGAAAATACTGGCCACTCGCATGAATTTATTCATATCGCATTATATTCACCCTGATCAGGCAGGATTTATACCCAATCGACAAGCCCCAGACCAAACTAGGCGTATCATTGATATTATCTCAGTGTTGAACTCGGGCTGGGATGGAAGGGGACAAAGGGGAGCCTTATTAATGTCTCTAGACCTTCATAAGGCATTTGATTCCCTGACTTGGGATTATTTATTTTTTATGTTGAATCGTTATGGTTTTGGTGTAAACTTTATTACGACACTTAAAATGATATATAACAATCCTACTGCAAAACTAGTAGTGAAAGGTTACAAATCTCAAGACATAAGTATTGAAAGAGGAACGCGACAGGGATGCCCCCTTTCTCCTTTACTATTTGTTTTGGCAATTGAACCGTTAGCCATAAAAATAAGGGAACACCCTGATATTTTAGGAGTTGTCTGTGGTGATCGGGAACACAAATGCGCTTTATTCGCAGACGACATTCTTTTACTTCTATAATCCCCAATCACGTCAATTCCAAATCTTTATGTGATATTAAACCATTTTGCATCCTTTTCAGGGTTACATGTTAACCATTCTAAGTCACAAGTTCTTAACATATCTCTACATCCCTCTATATTACAATCTTTAAGTGCTTCCTTCTCCTTTAAATTCAATATGGAATCATTACCCTACCTAGGAATTAATCTAACGTCTACTATTACCACTTTATACAAATATAATTATCCTCCCCTTTATGATAGAATACTGAAGAATCTTCAAAATTGGTATACTAATCCCCCTTCATGGTTCGGAAGACTGTACTCAATTAAAATGATAATTTTACCAAAAATTTTGTACTTATTTAGATGCCTTCCGATTTCAATAATTAATAGTGATTTGAAGAAATTCCAAGCAAAATTACTAAATTATATATGGAATGGTAAAAAATCTAGAGTGAATAAACAAACGTTATATACTCCTAAAAATGGAGGTGGTTTGGGTATGCCCAATCTACTAAAATATTTTCAAGCAACACTACTATCTCAATTGATACGCTTTCATACTAGACAGGCTAGGCCTGTGTGGATGAATCTTGAATCCTTCCTATATCCTGATATTAGTCACTTAATGTGGATGAAATGTAAAGATAGACCAGTAATTTTATGTCCGTCTTTATCTTTTTCCCTTCATTTATGGGACAGACTCTCCAATATTCACAAACTTAAGTCCCCACATACTCCCTTGGCTCCAATACTTCATAATTCCTCCTTTCTCCCTGGATTGCGTCCGCAAGACTTTTCATGGTGGACCAATAAAGGATTAATAAGGATTGCAGATCTGTGTGATCGCAATGGCGTATTAACGGAAACGGTTCTGAGAGATAAATATAATCTACCTGACTCAGAAATTCACCGTTATACTCTTATTAAACAATTCTTGTTGAAATTACAGCACGTCTCTAATTTGTCTATACTCACTCCCATAGAGTATCTTTGTAAATCTTTCGATAAACAATCTGGCCATATATCCTCAATATATAACGTTTTGTCCTTGAATTCTAACAAGTTATTTTATATGAAACAATGGGAACAAGATATTGGTTCTTCTATGGAATTTATTGAAAGGAACAAATTAGCCTTGAATGCTTCTAAATCTCTTATTAATACTTCAATGATTGAAGCAAATTATAAAGTGTTATTAAGATGGTACATGGTTCCAGCTCGTTTAGCTACATTTGTCCAAGATGCTTCACCTAAATGTTATAGAGGTTGTGACGCAGAAGGGACTATGTACCACATATGGTGGACATGTCAAAAAGTAAGGAGATTTTGGATTCGTACATATAACTTTATTTTTTCCTTAACTAATGTGAATCTCAGGAAATCACCATGGAACGCATTATTGGGATTACAAGTACGAGGTACATCAAAGCAAATGGTAAAATTTATAACATTCATATTTATTGCTGCTAGAATTTCTATAGCTAAATCCTGGAAGACATCTACGATACCGTTTAGTTTATTAAAAAGTAAACTGTCGTGGATTATGATTAATGAAAGGTTATCTGCTCTCAAGGAGGATAAAATTGATTGGTTTGAAACTGTATGGGAACCCTGGATTAATTATAATATAAATACTTAAATTCATCTGTGATCTTTTGGAGTTTATGATATATACTAAACTGGAGAGCACTCTTACCGTTTTCCTGACCCACCCTCCCTTCCCTTTCTTGCTTCCCTTTTTCCTTCCTCCTCCTTCTTTTTCTCTGTTCTATGCTAATAATATATGTTGTTTTTTCTTACAGTTTATTAGGAATGTTCTATTTCTTACATTGGTCTATATGGCCAAAATACTTTATAACACATATATCCTCATTCGTACTCACTTAATGTTTAAAAATATGTTTGTTTTTTGTTTTTGTCTCTCATTTTTCTTTTCATGATTAATAAGCAATAATTATTAATAGCTGTATATCTGTATTATTACAACATTAATTGTTAGTGCTATGTTTTCTAAAATTCTCAATAAAAAATATTGAAACTATGAATGTAAATAAAAGGAAAATGATGGTGTGATAGTGGCTGATACCACTGACCAAATATGGCCACAATTAATCAAGGGCCATAGTCAATGACATCAGCCACCATCCCTGTCCATTTGTTTACATTTAGCTATCAATTCAGAATCTGTCATTCGGCATGTGATTGGCCCGGGGGTTGGCTGTGTCAGTTTCATTCCGGGACACTGTATTGTACTGGAATAAAGGTGCCGGGACAGACCTGCAAAATGTGGGACTGTCCCGGGAAATCCAGGACACATGGTCACCCTAGAGGGGGAGGGGGATACTATCTGCATCTGCAGACCCTGACAACCACTGGGCTGGGGTTTTGGGGTAGAGGCTCTTGTTAACAGGGAGACAATGTTATTTGCTAGGTGGTTACAACCTGGCGGGGTACCCTCCCTGTGTTTGGGCATCTGTCCTGGTATGGTTCAGGAGTAGGGGGGGGGGGGGGTCCATGCTCATCCCCCTTGTTTGCTGGCCAGGCTGCATGTTGGGGTGAAATAAATATAAGTTTTTATTTTTGTAAAATTTCAGTTCCTATCGACTTCAAGGGTTCGAACTTTTACATTAGGAACTAGGCAACTGTTTGTCAAACCTCACATAAACCAAATCCAGGTATGCTCAGCTCATCCCTAATCATAAATATGAAGTTAACTATGAAATATCTGTATTTAAGTTGTTTTTTATCTTAGTTTACTCTGCCTGAGGATGATTTTAGGTCTTGGGAAATGGAAGTGAGAGGTTGCCTGAAGACTTATATTTGCTGCTCTGCCAGATGTCTGACTTCATGCTAAAACACATGCCGTCTCCTGAGTGTGCTTAACAGTGTTCCATAACAGAGCTATATTGTTAACATAGATTGAAATCCGGTCACCAAAATCTCATATAATCTTTAAAATGTGATTTCAAAAGTAATCTTCAATATTTTAACATTTTCAGCTTTCATTACAATATTACCTAGTACTTGTGCAATGAATGACCTTGTACATGCACTTCTTGTTTGGAATGACAATGATTGCATGTATATATATATATATATATATATATATATATATATATATATATTATGGGCTGTGATTGGACACAGCTGATCAGTAGGTCCCAGCCATTAATCATTGTCTGGGACCTGCTGACAAACTCCAGCTGTGTACAATCACACCGGGTGTCGGCAGGGGGCATTGTGGTTGGGAAGCAGGTAGCGATGTACCAGTACATTGCTGGTGGCCAGTCCAGAAGTAGTTTAAAGGGTCACTAAAGGAAAAACATTTTTTTTTTTAAAATAACAAACATGTTATACTTACCTCCACTGTGCAGTTTGTTTTGCACAAAGTGCCCCCGATCCACGTCTTCTGGGGTCCCTCGGCGGCTGTCTCTGGTCCTCCCCGCAATTAGTAACCACAGTCATGCGAGAGCTTGCATGGTGGTCACTAATTGCGGGCGCGCTCCCTTAATACAGCAGGCGGCCATAGCCGCTCACTGTATCACACGTCCCCGCCACTCGACGTGCCGCGTCACTGGATGTGATTGACAGCAGCGCCAGCCAATGGCTGCCCTGCTCTCAATCCATCCGCTCTAGCCAATCAGCGGCCAGGCTGAGCGGCGAAGAGGATATCGGGACCGTGCGGGACTTTCGAGGGGTCAGGTAAGTATAACGGGGGCTTGGGGGGGGGGGCGGCAGCAGCAGATGTTTGTTCACCTTAGGCTGCATTCACACCTAAGCGACAAAACGCCCGACGCGGGACGCTTCTGCCGCTAGAGGGGAGAATTCCCATTGCTGTCTATGGAGATGGTTCACATCTCATAGACGCGCAACGCCTGTCGCCTGAAAAAAAGTCCCGGACCCTTTTTTTCACGCGACAGGCGCGTTTTCCCATAGACAGCAATGGGAATACTTTTAGGGAAAAAAAAAATTGAAACATTTGTACTCGCGGCAAGTCTGCCGCTACACGCGAACGCGGCTGTCGCTTAGGTGTGAATGCAGCCTATATGCATAGATTGCATTAAGGTGAAAAAACATTTTCCTTTACAACTCCTTTAAGTTAGTTATGCCGCGTACACACGATCAGAATTTCCGACAAGAAAGCTTTTGGTCAGAAATTCCCCATCAGATTTTTTTTGTCAGAATTTCCGACAGCAAAAATTTGAGAGCTGGTTCTTAAATTTTCCGACGGAAAAAGTTCTTGTCGGAAATTTCAATCGTCTGTATGCAATTCCGAACTGCAAAAAAACATGCATGCTCTGAATCAAGTCAACGCATGCTCGGAAGCATTGAATTTAATTTTTCTTGGCTTGTCGTAGTGTTGTACATCAACGCGTTCTTGACGGTCGGAATTTTGTGTGACCGTGTATATGCAACACAAGTTTGAGCCAACATTCCGTCGGAAAAAGATCCACGGTTTTCTTGTCGGAATTTCCGATTGTGTGTACGCGGCATTAGAGTTTGTGCGACAAGATAACATTGTGGCAAGAACATGTGAGCTACAGAAAAATATGCTACCAATGCTGAAATATTGCTTCATTTAAAGAATATGTACCGTATTTTCCGGCGTATAAGACGACCCCCTAATTTTCCAGCTAAAATGTTGGTTTTGGGATATACTCACCGTATAAGACTACCCCCTTTCTTACTAGTCATGCCTCGCCTCACTGTGCCCCATTACATGCCAGACTGTGCCCCATTACATGCCAGACTGTGCCCCATTACATGCCAGACGGTGCCCCATTAAATGCCAGACTGTGCTCCATTACATGACCAGACCGTGCCCCATTACATGACCAGACCTGCCTCATTACATGGCCAGACCTGCCTCATTACATGACCAGACTGTGCCCCATTACATGACCAGACTGTGCCCCATTACATGCCAGACCTGCCCCATTACATGACCAGACTGTGCCCCATTACATGCCAGACCTGCCCCATTACATGACCAGACCGTGCCCCATTACATGACCAGACCGTGCCCCATTACATGACCAGACCGTGCCCCATTACATGACCAGACCGTGCCCCATTACATGACCAGACCTGACCCATTACATGACCAGACCGTGCCCTTACTTAATCCCATGCGAATCTCGGCCGTGTAACCTAACATCTTACCTTACCAGAATCGCGGCCGTGCGATTTTTCAAAAGCCGCGCCTTCAACGTCTTCTGTTCTGTGATAGGCGGAACATTCAGCTTCCCAGGAGGCACTGTGTTCAGTGTTCGCCTATCACGGAGGCCCTCTCGTCCGAGGACGAGAGGGCCTCCGTGATAGGCGGACACTAAACACAGGACGAGAGGCCCTCCGTGATAGGCGGACACTGAACACAGTGCCTCCTGGGAAGCTGATTGTTTCCGCCTATCACGGAACAGAAGACGTCGGAGGCGCGGCTTTTGAAAAATCGTACGGCCACGATTCTGGTAAGGTAAGATGTTAGGTTACCGGCGTATAAGACGACCCCCGACTTTTAAGAAGATTTTAAGGGGTTAGAAAGTCGTCTTATACGCCGGAAAATACGGTAAACCCAACACTTCATATTCCTGATTTGTGCCTGCTGTACTTATATATAAAAGTATCCTGTTTTCTTTGTATTGCTTCCTTTGTGTGAAATACCTTGATGTTCCTGACAGTCCCTCTGCTTTCCTATTAAAAACTGACGACACTAAACAGGAGAGCACAATTTGGTCAGTTCTTTAGCTATGCTGGGAACTATGTCTGCTCTCCTCCAATGATCAGACTTGTCCTGACACAGTGTTTCACTGGGAAGCTCAAGTCACAGAACAGCCTGCTGGGAAGAGAAATAAAAGGACTTGCTAAAGCCATCTGATGACTTCTCCTGCCCAGCGCGGACACCTGCCTTGCTGCTAGCAAGACTTCCAGGCACTTGTGTGACTCTGCACTCCTGCGCTTCCTATCTACACCTCATCATATCAGGCTCTGCTACCAGGTACGTGAAAGGGTCAGTCTCTCTATCAGCAGATGGTAAATCCCCACAGCAGCAGCTCACCAGTAAGGATGAGCCGAACACCCCCCTGTTCGGTTCGCATCAGAACTTGCGAACACACCAAATGTTCGTGTGAACTTTAGAACCCTGTTAAAGTCTATGGGACTCGAACATTTGAAATCTAAAGTGTTAATTTTAAAGGCTAATATGCATGTTATTGTCCTAAAAAGTGTTTGGGGACCTGGGTCCTGTCCCAGAAAATTGATTTTTTTTCAGGAGCAGTGAATTTAATAATGCTAAAAGTGAAACAATAAAAGTGTAATATTACTTTAAATTTCGTACCTGGGGGGGGGTTGTAAAGTCAGCATGTGAAAAATCGCATGTTTTCCGTACATAGAACTGTCCCTGCACAAAGTGTCATTTCTGAAAGAAAAAAAGGCATTTAAAACCGGCTTTGCGGCTCTAATGAATTGTCGGCTCTGGCAATTCAGAGATGATTGATTCATTCATAAAAAAAAAAAAAAAAAAACGTGGGGTCCCCCCAAATTCCATTAACAGGCCCTTCAGGTCTGATATGGATATTAAGGGGAACCCCGCCATCAATTTAAAAAAAAATTACGTGGGGTTCCCCCCAAATATCCATACCAGACCCTTCAGGTCTGGTGTGGATTTTAAGGGGAACTCCACCCCAAATTTAAAAAAAAAATGGCGTGGAGTTCCCCCAAAAATCCACACCAGACCCTTATCCGAGCACGTTAACCTGGCTGGCCGCAGAAAAGAGGGGGGGACAGAGTGCGGCCCCCCCTCTCCTGAACCGCACCAGGCCACATGCCCTCAACATGGGGAGGATGTCCCCATGTTGATGGGGACAAGGGCCTCATCCCCACAACCCTTGCCCGGTAGGTTGTGGGGGTCTGCGGGCGGGGGGCTTATCAGAATCTGGAAGACCCCTTTAACAAAGGGGACCCCCAGATCCTGCCCCCCCTATGTGAATTGGTAATAGGGTACACTGTACCTCTACCATTTCACGAAGGAAGTGTAAATAGTTAAAAAAAAACACAGACACCGTAGAAAAAATGTCTTTATTAATAATAAAAAAAATAATCCAGCAGTGGTTATCCACTTTCGATGCGTCTCCCTGCTCCAACGTTGTCTTCTATCCAGCGACGGATGATCTCTCCAGCTTTGACATTTCTTATATAGGGAAAGCGGCCACCCGTCACGTGACCCCGCCCCCTCTGACGCACCCTCGTACGTCACTGGGAAAGACCGGCCGACAATTCATTAGAGCCGCAAAGCCGGTTTTAAATGCCTTTTTTTCTTTCAGAAATGACACTTTGTGCAGGGACAGTTCTATGTACGGGAAACATGCGCTTTTTCACATGCTGACTTTACACCCCCCTAGGTACGACATTTAAAGTAATATTACACTTTTATTGTTTCACTTTTAGCATTATTAAATTCACTGCTCCTGAAAAAACGGCCGTTTTTAAAACTTTTTTTTGCATTGATACATGTTTCCTGGGACAGGACCCAGGTCCCCAAACACTTTTTAGGACAATAACTTGCATATTAGCCTTTAAAATTAACACTTTAGATTTCTCCCATAGATTTTAACAGGGTGTTCCGCGGCTTTTCGAATTTGCCGCGAACACCCCTAATTGTTCGTTGTTCGCCAAACAGGCAATGTTTGAGTCGAACATGAGTTCGACTCGAACTCGAAGCCCATCCCTACTCACCAGTCTCAGCAATATTGCAGCTTGCCATCCGGTCACACAAAGCAATTAGTCCACTCTCTGCTCTCAACTGGGTGGACTTGTGTCTTTTTTCAACTAGAGTAACTATACAGTATATGCTCTGCACCCAGGGGATTCTGACTGTTGGCACTCATAACCTTAATACTCTGAAACCAACTCAGGCTGCCGACATGCAGCACTGATGGTGAACACTTGACAGCAATGTGCATTCTCCGGTCTCCCTCATGGCAAGAGGAAGCTGTGTCCTGCACAGCCTGAGAAAATGAAACTCTTTCCCCTCCTTCTGGCAATGTCTCAATGAGAAATGCAGTTCAAAAGCTCTTGGTTACAGTAAAGTCTCTCCTCTCTGGTCTACAGTTTCCACAAGGCAGTGCTGCCAGACTCGCACTATTGAATTCTTCCTGCTCAACAGTTCCCTTCTCTTGCTGATATGGCTGTAACCAGCTCAGCAACACAGAGCAGCAGCTACAGAGAGAAGCTGCAGCCAGTGTTTCTCTCACTCTCCATTCTTAGCCAAGCACCTAGCTACAGGTCAATCAATACTTGTGAGTCATGGCCCAAGAACAGTAAGTGAAAGTCAAATTTTCTGTTCAATTTAAGATTATTGGAAAAAAAACTGGTGGGAGAGGCTGCTGATCATATGACCGCTGTGGACACATGATCAGGAACTCCATCCCCCTTGTTCAGAAACCCTAAAGCAGCGGTCTCAAACTGGTGGCCCTCCAACTGTTGCAAAACTACAAGTCCCATCATGCATTTCATGGCTGACAGTTACAAGCATGACTCCCACAGGCAGAGGCACGATGGGACTTGTAGTTTCGCAACAACTGTAGGGCCCCGGCCGCCAGTTTGAGACCCCTGCCCTAAAGGGTCAGAAAAAGGTGGCAGCAAAGGGTTAAGAGGCTGTATTATGTTTTGTTTGGAAGTTTTAATAAAAAATGTATTGCAGAAAATATGGCAGCTAAAGTGACACTCATCCAAAGGTAAAAAGTGGAAAGCGATTCCAAAGCATCATGTAACAGAACCAATAGTACTAGCCCCACTTGGATTCCTAAGAAATATAAGTAAGAAACTGAGAAACTAAGAAAACTAAGAAAATGCATTTTTTGCATGTTTTGAACCAAAACCCTTTAAGGAAACTGAAACATCTTGTAAAAGAAACTGTTTAGGAATAATAAAAGCTTGGCTACAGGAAAGAATATTATAAACAAAATGAGGTAGATTGAAACTCTGGCATGCTGGAAGAAATGCTTCCAATATAGTGGGTGGTTTCAGACAAGGCTCTGGTTCTGCTTCACCTGCAATGAAATATGCCAGAGAGACTTGCAAGATGCTTCCTACAGTTTAACTATTTCAACTCTTGCAGCTATTTACACCATATGGATATGAAAAAAAAAAAATCACGTTTCAGCTCTGTGGGCTATTGATCTTAAATAACATTTTTAGTACCCAAGCAATACATATACAGTATTATGTTTTTTTTTTTTCAATTTGATCAGTGATAGTTTAAAAATAATTTGTGCTTCTGTAAATACAGAAGTACAAATAATTTTTAAAATATCACTGATCAAACTGAAAAAAACTAAAACTGATTTACTAACAGACATACAGTATCTCACAAAAGTGAGTACACCCCTCATAATTGAGTAAATATAAATGGCAAATAGGAGTTATTTTGTTGTTTTCACTGATGTGTCATTGTGTGTGATGGTGAGCTTCATCGGATAGCCCCACACGGTAAGTGATGTTGTGGAGTGCCTTTGTGATTGGCAGCAGTGACTTTCTTTTTTGTAGTGTATATTGGGAGAGTTCCTTGTACACTTGAAGGTAGCAATATTGCTCAGGTAGTTGAGTGGCTTCTCGGAAGGTGGACATGAGTAGTTCTTTTACATGATAGAAATGTACCCACATAATGACATCCCTGGGGATGTTGTCAGGGAGATGGGAAGGCTTAGGCTTGCAGTGGATTCTATCAATTATTATTTCAGAATCTGGAATGGATGGTAGGACACTATGAATAAAGTCGAAGGCATGTTGATTCAGTTGTGAGATTTGGACTGACTCAGGAATGCCTCTGAGTTTTACATTATTCTGCCATGAGCGGTCTTCTAAGTCAGCGACTTTTGCTTTGAGTTTTTGCATTTCTTCATCTTGATCATTATGTGCATCTATAAAAGTATTATGTGAAAACGCGAACTCACTTATTTTTTGTTTAATATGATCAACTCTGCCTCCTGACCCCCCGCTGACGAAGTCCAACCAGGACGTAATGCCACGTACGGGAAGAGGAGCTTATGCACGGACGTCACCCGCTGCCATCTCCCGCTGGATTGATATATTCAGCTTCCCTGCTTGTTCGATATTTTTATTTTATCCCTGTGCTACCATCAGCGTCTACCTTTTTATATGTCCCCTCCTTTTATTCAAATAAACATACGGAGGCCATTTAGATCGTTTCCTTTATTTATTTTTTGGTCATGCACTCCAATGCGATTTCCCCCAGCAACTTTTAGTGGAGATCACGGACACTGCAGGCCAGCTCTGGTTTTGCTGCTCACCTGTTTGGAGACACTCCTGCTGCATGGATCATTTTGTATTATCCCTTGTTGGATACATGCTCACATGACCTTCTCCCACAGAGAGGTCCATCTTTTCTGGTAAGAACATTGTGTGTGTGGTGGAGGATTCTGTTGTCACGTTTACCAGCAGAGGATTCAAACTCACCTTTTTCACGAGGGACTTTATCCTTACCTTGGTCTTACTATTGGGACTTTTATATATATATAATTATATATATATATATATATATATATATATATATATATATATATATAAATGTTGTGATTTGCATATCACTGTTTCATTTATTACTTTATTTGCGCTGCACATACCCATTGTTTATTGTTTTTGTATTGTTTCTATAGGCTTGTGATTACCTATTTGTGTTCAGCTAGTATTTCCTTTTGTTAATTCATATTGGTTGTTTTTCGCAGATTGTTTTTTCTATGTTTACGAAGATGCAAACTCATTTATTTTTTGTTCAATATGATCAACTCTGCCCCCTAACTCCTGAACCTCAGCTTTGAAATTCTGTACACATTCCAACATGTCTGTATGCAGAGAGGCACGATAAAAACATTACTTTTATTGTAATGTCAGATATAGGCTCATTAGTTATTGGGAAGAAGTGGATAGTGTCAGCCAGTTCTCTAGTAATGTTTAGTGAATTCTTGCCATTGCTTACCTCCAAGGAGGCTGTCCCAGCAGACAGCCGAGGTCTGCTCTTAGCTGGGCTCTGCGACAGAGAAGTTGATGCTGCTAGAGACTGTGGCTGTGAGGCCTTAGAAGCTCCGGATTGAGCAGGGCTCGGTGTAGAGTGAGAAGAGCCGTGGATGTGGCTGGCGACCTGACATCGGTGCCATCTTGAACACACGAGTGTTCTGTAGGAAAGAAGAAATGCTGAAGCTTTTTTATCCCCAGTGGAATCCTTCTTTTTTCGGGTCATCTCTGGGTGTGTTGTGGCACTGCAGCAAGGTAGCTGGAGGTGTTCCCAGTGAGGCGGGTTGACTCTAGTTGTTGTTTTTCCCTGATGAGCTGAAGGAGCTGCTCAGTCAGACATCCATTCAGTTCCACAGTGGCCACACCCTCCAGGAGTTATTTTGTGATGTTTGGAAGGATTAGTCTCAATAAAAGCGATTACCACGTTCCTCTATGATCCTGACTTACTGCCCACTCGAGTGTCTACTCGGCTGTCTGCTGGTTCAGTTCTGCACCACGCTGAATATCCCTGCTGCATGTCTGCTGAGAGCTCTGCCCAACCACACACCCCAGCCCCACAGTGCTTCCTTAACCTCAGCTAAACTGCTGTGCTTGGCTACAGTTCCATATCTGATGATTTTCTTGCTGCCTTGGAGCTGCATCGCATGCTGCAAGTTCCATGACCTAAATCTGCAGGCACTCATGTTCCTCCTGTCCTTTGGCATCCTATGTTTCACTTCCAGTGGGGCCTGGGCTGGAGATACAAGAGAGGCCGACTTCATCTTTTCAGTCTTCGCTCAGGTATGTGACAGGTCCGATGCCAATATTAACAAGATTTTCTGTCTTAGGCCTCGTATACACGATAGGTTAACCAGAGGACAACGGTCTGATGGACCGTTTTCATCGGTCAAAACCGATCGTGTGTGGGCCCCATAGGTTATTTAACCATCGGTTAAAAAAAAGCCAACTTGTTTTAAATTTAACCGATGGATTCCTAACCGATAGGACAAAACCGATCGTTAGTAGGCACGACCATCGGTTAAAAATCCATGCATGCTCAGAATCAAGTCGACGCATGCTTGGAAGCATTGAACTTCGTTTTTTTCAGCACGTCGTTGTGTTTTAGGTCACTGCGTTCTGACACGATCGTTTTTTTAACCGATGGTGTGTAGGCACGACGGACCATCAGTCAGCTTTATCGGTTAACCGATGAGAACGGTCCATCGGTCCGTTCTCATCGGATGGCCTGGACGTGTGTACTCCTCACTAACTGAGAGTGCAGGAGGCAGGAAGCAGTGGGCAAGATTTTGCACAACCACCTGGGATTTGTTTAAAAAAGGCAGGGCATTTGAGCCTGCTGCACATACTGTATAAGCTTCAGGTTATTTTTTTTTTGATGACCGATAAACAGTTGACTCTAATACCAGATTTATGCATTAAACAGCAATCCTCCAGTATTTACTGGAGGAGTTGCTCAATCAGACATCCATTCAGTTCCACGGCGGTCACGCCCTCCAGGAGTTATTTTGTAATGGTTGGAAGGATTGGTCTCGATATAAGCAATGACCACGTCCCTGTCTCTGATCTTGACCAATAACTAATTACAATGTAACAAATTAGTTCCATTCTATTTATAAGTGATCACTTTAGGCAGGTTGCAGTATTGCCAACCTACCAGATTGAAATTTACCGACAAGACACCCAACATTTACTGGCACAGCCAAGTTTTTACTGGCATTTCTAAAAGTTATGCTGCGTACACACGACCGTTTTTCATGACGAGAAAAATGCAATTTTTTAAATGCAATTTTAGAAAAATGCAATGTTTTAAATTTCTCGAGCGAAAAATGGGCATTAAAAATTTAGAACCTGCTCTATTTTTTCTCGTCTTTCACGTCGTGAAAAATGGTCGTGTGTACGCTTTAACGAGGGGGGAAAATGTAGGTTTAGCAGATATTTGTTGCACCTAAAGGTAAGCCTTAAAGGATCACTAAAGGAAAAACATGTTTTTGCTGAAATGACTGTTTACAGGGTATAGAGACATAATAAATAACTGATTCATTTTAAAAACAATTAAAAATAGATAAAAATCAATCATATAATGTGCCTCTTAGATGCAAAAACGAAACTGAAACTAGTTTAGTCTTTGCATGTTATTTTATGCCTCTGTGCTGGACAGTGCCATAGAGAGTCATGGCTAGGAAAATGAAACTAAACTCTCCCATTACTTTTTTCATAAGGAGCCAGACAACCAGGAAGTGTCCAGAACAGAGTAGTATTACAGCAACATCAAAGCAAAAACAAGCAATGAGGACATGAAACCAGGACTGCAGTAAGGTAAAGGAAGCTATTTAGCTAAAAAAAAAAATGCCTTTAGTGACCCTTTAATCTAGGCTTACCTGTAGTTTAAAGTGGTCTGTAATGCCCCGTATACACCATCACTTTATGTGATGAAAAAAAACGAAATTTTCTGTGAAGTAAAAAATGACGTTTTTGAAACTTCAATTTTCAAAGACGAAGTTGCCTACACACCATCGTTTTTCTCACAATGTTCTAGCAAAGCGAGGTTACGTTCCACCACGTTTTTCCATTGAAGCTCGCTTCATAAGTAGCTTCTGGGCATGCGCGGGTGTAAAAACGTCTTTTCAAACGACGTTTTTTGCTACACACGGTCAATTTCTGTGAAGTAAAAAACAACGTTTTCAAAAACGACACATAAAATTGAAGCATGCTTCAATTTTTTTTGGTCGTTTTTTAGAAGACATAAAATGACGTTTTCCCCCACACACGGTCAATTAAAGTGACGTTTTTAAAAAAGTCATTTTTTTTCATCACATAAAGTGATGGTGTGTACGGGACATAAGGGTTTACAACCACTTTAACTAGCTTTTTTTTTTTTCTTTTCTTTTATTGTAATGCAGTGATTTGACATGGGGAGGTCATGGGGGAAACAATATTACATTTTAAAAAAAAGTCTAGCCTGAAAAAATAATGATTTTCTTATCTATTTTTTATATATTCTCAAAGCGGTAACTTTTTTCTGCATGTGTAAAAGAATAACTGTGAAGACTATGGGGCAGCTCACAGTTTAGATGCATTGGCACAGTAAATATGATACACTGGAAACTAAGAACTATTTTATGATAAAGAAATCTCTCCAGCTGACTGCTGATTAGTGAATGAATCCAAGAAACGTTTATACAGGAAAAAATTAAGTTTCACTGCTGCCAAAGAGGTAGACCCCATGGACTGATGGGTAATTAGCATCTAACTGGAAAAGTCCCATCTCTAATGCCCTGTATATAGTGTTCTTGGAATCCACAGCAAGTTTTCCAAGAAACTTAATGCAGATTCAAAAACAGTACCATATTAATCTGTGCATTTCCCCCCAAAGGAACAATATCTTGTACTTTCAAAGCAGAATCTAGCACAGTATGTTAACCTATTAACTTCACAAATAATATTAACTGTTTGCATGCATTTTACCCACTGTCATTTTAGACCCCATGGTCAAAGCAAAGAAAAATCGTTTAATTTCTTGTTCATGTATTTTATTAAATATTATAATAAAACATTGAATGTAATGAGTAAAGTGAACATTTTTACAACATTAAGATAATCTTATTACAGGAAAGTATATCTCTAGTCGCATATGACATCATATAATTGTTTAGTCAAGAATTAAATCAAAACAAATCAATGCAGTAAATTAATAGTTATCTATCTAAACAAAAATTGACTATATAATATATATTATATGTATGTAGAGCGCTAGTATATTTGGTGCTCTTTTCAATAGTGGAACATTATGGTTAATCTACCGCTGATTTGGGGCCTATTATTAGCATAATTATTATGGTATGTCAACCAACTATAGTGGAGTTTTCCTGAATTAAAAAAGTTATAAAAATAAAGGGAAAGGGGTTTACAACAAGGAGGGGAAAGAAAGCAAGTAGGAAGAGGGAGGTATAAGATGTCCCCAAAGGTAGGTTACTCCCAGAGGGTAATTAAATCCTCCTCTACCATGGTAAAAGTACGTGGTCTTCGAAGTCTGGTGGCAAGCTATGTTTAATCCATGGTTTCCATGATTATTAAACTTTTTTAGACTGTTTTTATCTAGAAAAGTTGTTTAATTTAGGTTCTTCTTAGCAATCATTTTGATTTATTGCTTTGTTTGAAACACAAAACCTGATTATTTGCTTTGGCCAACTGTTCCACTTTCACTAGTTTAATTTCCTTCAGTCTTTTAAAATGTATTCGACAGTGGAAAGAACACTACGGCATTGCTCCCTGGAAACTATTTAATTGATATTTTTTAGCAGTCTTGATAGTGCCTAGAATTACTGTACATTGTGACTTTTGCATAATATAATTAGATAAGCCATGCGCTGTGTGCTCTCCCTCTTCCTGTAGCAGCAAAGGCTGAACTCAGTGCTGCTGTGACAATGGGAGAGAGCACACTCTTGACCATGGGAAAGCCTTCTTTCCTGGGATGCTGGGGGTGAGTACTCAACAAATGCCTCAAATTTATCAAGTACCCACAACGAGGGATCGCTTACAATATGAAAATTCTTCTGCCAGGCTTTAGGGGTGCAGATGTCACCAAACTACAGTGTGGGCCAAATCTGGTCTACTGCAATAGTTCTTCCTGACCTCTGACATAGGATTTGATGTAAGGGGGAACTCTGATGGGACATGACTTTGTACTTTGTTTACTGAAGTTTTACTTTTGTTGTCTTAAATCTTTTATGCTGATTACACATGTAGCGGGGTATCACCCTTTTTGACGTGATATAACAGACTACTATTGCTGATCGTGAAGGATCTCAGCTCCCTCCTGTGGCCGAGTTGGGTTAGAGCCACCTGTTTACATTTTGTTCTGGTACCGCGGAGAATATGGGGGATTGCGTTCAGAGGAGAAGAGACTCCATTTGCCCTGGCCTGTAATAAACTACATTACCCAGAGAGCAGCTGTACAACCCCAAGATGCTTTGCCTTCCACACCGCCTGCTAGGGGAGGTGATTTTAGGGAGAGGACGTGTTTGGCGCACGCTCTCGGGACCGCCTCTTCAACCCAGGAGGACACGGCCAGAGTGTCTCCACGGGGAGTAGCCCGCAGCTGAGGCCTACATACGCCCGGGCAGAGCGCCTTTGAAAAAAGAGACGGAGCCACTGCCAGAGTGATCAGACGAGTTCCAGTACCCCTACGACCTGTCCGAGAACCGGAGGCTGCTGGCTAACAGGACTCTGACTGGAGATCGGGACGGAGTGCCATAGAAGGACAAGGCCTGAACTGGTTGGGTGAGATGGGAACTTGCCCGAGAGTACTGATTGTCTTGCGGGAGGGCAGATTGTTGATATCCATCTTTGCGGTTTGACTATTCAGGAAACTTTAAACAGTTTACTATTACCCTTTTGGATTATAAATTGCTCTATGCGCGCCAACGCATGCCAATGCACAAATGCACAAACTATTAGCATAAAACTGTTTTGAAGTCTGGTCTGGGACGCCAGGCCCTACTGACTAGCTATAGTGATAGTACCCAAGGGTTATCTATTTAGCGTTGCATATTGTTGATATTAATTTCATCGAGTAATCAGTTCTGTTACCTTATGTGGTATTGTAGAGAGGTAGAGAGCTGGGTACCCTAAACACACTGTACCAAGACATTACTTGGAACACCATAATAAGAAGGTCGAGGGGACCTTGTTCCAAATTATAGACCATTTTGTCCCTCATTGGAGAGGTGAACCAGGTACGAGGGGTGTATCTAAATTAGAAGTATATTGGATATACCAGTTAAAAAGTTATACGCCCCACGGGCTTAACGTGGAGTGGGACGTGAATTCATTCATAAACCAATCATGAACCTCCATCTTGGTTATTTATCAGAAAAACTAAATTTCTCCTTTATTGTGTTTTTTATTTATTACAGCGGATGGTTTTGTCAAATCACCATACACTTACTATAAGTATGACTGTTTACATCAACTAGCTAATTGGGGATGTATATTACCTGTGATCAATTTCTGTATACACACTCCCGGGGACCTAATGCACTATATTCACTGCTTAGGATCTGTTTCACCACAGAGGTTTATAGCTACTGCTTACACCTCTTTTCATCAATGATTCCCTGTGGGACGCATGAGATGGAGCGCATATGTCATCACGCCCGACGTTAGCTGACACGCATACCGTCGTGGCCATATGACAACGCGCACATCACCGCTGCCCCCTGAACGATCGTGTCATGGATGATGATTCTGTGGCTTAGATTCGCCGTAAGGTGGGAGGCGGAGCGACCCCTTGTCCCGCACCCTCACATTGGACAGAGGCTGTCATGTGGGACGGGAGGAGATTACGCCATACACTGGAGCACTGCGATTGGTCTCCTCAGCCGCACCCCCGTTGTCCCACCTCCGGTGGCTGGAACGCAGGAAGAGGAAGTAGCAGTGGGTGAAACGCACGCCCGAGGGGAGCGGTGTAACAGGTGCAGATCACAGGTAAGCTAATCATACGGCTATATATAGGCACAGGCAGAGGTGGGGGTCAGTTCTATAACCCTGTTGATGTCTGTGAGGACGAAACCGGTCGGTTATTTTTGATCCATATCACCAATACTGTGCCATTTTCATGTTATCTGCCTGCTGTGGTTTTTCCTTGATGTGCCGTGGGGTACAAATTTTTTCTATCGTTTGGGTTTTTTATAATTTTTATAACCTTTATACATTGGACGATTTCCTTGCTGTGCATTATTTTTAATGAGATTTGGACTATCTCTTTGTTGTGTCAATATTTTTGATCAAGAATTTTAAATACATTTCTACACTATGAGGAGGTGTTTTTTTCCCTCTTTTCTCATATCCCTCATGAAATTGGGAGTTTTCCCTCTTTACCATCTTATGTGACGTTCCTGTGGCTGGTGTTACTAACTCTCCTTCTGGGATCCATCCGGAGCATCGGAATTGGGACATCCATCCACCCATTGGTGCAACTGAAGGACGGCCAGCATATACAAGCCCTGAGGACCTACCCACCATACGGTGAGCTGTGGGTCAACTAAAGCTGGTAAGAGTACCCTAACTTTTATATGCCAAGGAATGTCCTTTTGAAGATGTGCAGTTTCTGAGGGAAAGGATTCTCCATTGATGTGGAAGAGGTGTTTTCCAACTGAAGTGACGAACAGTCAGCTCTTGGGAAGCTCTGGGAGTGCCCCCCTTCCTACTTTTCAGAACATTTATTTTTGTGTTTGTTCACATTTATAATTATTTTATCACTTAAGATCTTTCTTTTGTATGCTACTTAATACCATCCAGGTATATTACTAGCACTCAGAGTTAATATAGCTCTGTTATATATGTATGAACATTTCACAGAGTTTGTTTTTCCTAAATACAACTCTCACTATAGAGGTCACATCCTCACAACCAATTAGTGGTTACCCCTTTTTTATAGTTTTGGCGCTACATTATTTTTTCTTTTCAGAGAGCTGGGTGAGGCAAGAGGGCGTTTCAATGTGTATGTTTTGTTGAAGGGGTCCCTCTTGCTGTGTGCTTACACAGGTCTACATGACATTGTAGTCTAGTTCATACTTAAACCTTATTGTTGTTACTGACACTGCAGGGATCTGCAAATAGTGTATCACTGTTTTACTTATGTTCATTTGTTTCCACTTTAAGTAAAGCATTACTTTGGTTATCTGAAGTCTGTGTGCAGCCTATCTTTCATATTGCAAGATCCCTTCAATTTAAGGTACCTCCGTTTATTTGCAAAACTCTTTTGTAGTGTAACAGATATTGTGTTTCCCCACCAGTTACTGGGGACCACAACTCCCATATTACCAGGTGTGTCAAGGGAGGGTTTTGAGCCATTTTAAGGGGTTGGTCACAGAGCGTAGACCCAAAACAAACCAGCAGCTCCTCCGGGGGTAGTGCTACACACAAAAAATTAAAGGTTTTTTTTTTTCTGCTTCTGATTTCCCCAACATGTTGACTCTACAGCCTCTCTCATATCTATTACTCCCCCCCCCCCCTGTTTTTTCTCTTGCTCTTTTTTGTCAGACATAGCTCACCAGCATAGGTGTGCGCAGCCTATTGCATTAGGGTGTGCACCCCAAAACACAAACACACATGTGTGCCTATATATATATATATATATATATATATATATATATATATATATATACATACACACACGTAAAATAAATGTAAACATTTTAAAATGTAGTAGGGTAGTGGATGGTGTCAGTAGGGCAGAGGTTGGTGTCAGTAGGTTTTTTTTTTTGTTTTTTTTTAAGCTTTGGTAAAATCTCAGCAGGTGAAATCTGCGCTGCACAGAGTGATTAGGGTGTGCTCAGGCACAACCCCTGCGCACGCCTATGCTCACCAGATAGACAACTGCATTTTCCTGTTCCTGACCTATGATTTAGTGGCGTGTGCAGCCACGTAACGCGTAAGGAGGAAAGCCAGTGGTGATGTCATCTCCGCTAGCGGCCGAGAGTGGAGACAGCTTGATTACACGCTACATGCTACCTATTCATTCATCTGCTGTAAGTGTATTTGCTTTTAATTAATAAACTTATCATACAGTTTGGATAAAAACCCGGTCTGTTTTGTTGGGCATAGACTATATAAGTTCATTTTTATATCCTGAATGCCCCCACCTACCACACTGTCTTTGAAGAGGCAGCAGGCTAGAAAAAGCTCAATGATTTACAAAGAAGTCTATGTATGAGCCTAGGGACCAATGTATGTCAATTGGATCCAGCTACATCCTTCCTCTACTCACAGTAAACCAGGGGCATAGTGCAGTTGGTCAAAGACGTGCAATTGCTGTTTGTGGCGGGAGTCACTGGGCGGGGGCCCCCGTGGAACCCAGAATCTCTTCTTTTCAGTGCCTGAAAGGATTTCAGGGAGAAGGGCCAGTCCACACTTACCTGCACTTACAAAGCACTTACCTGGAAATTTGTGGCGGTGTATCGTAAATCCGTCCGGCGCAAGGCGGGCCAATTCAAATGGGGCGGGTACCATTTAAATTAGGAGCGCTCCCGCGCCGGACGTACTGCGCACGCTCCCGACGCAAATTTCCTGACGTGCTTTGCGCGAAAATTACGACGCGCCAACGTTTTGTGAATCGCGACTTGAAAAAAAGACTTGCGCCGGGAAAAATAAAAAATTTAAAAAAAGTTCAAAAGCGACGCGGGAAAGACGGGTATACTTTTACATGGTGGAGTAATTTTCCACTTTGTAAAAGGTGCCCTATCTTTGCGACGGCAAACTAACACTCGCGGCGACGTAACGACGGGAAAAAGCTTAGTGGATCGCCGTAACTCCTAATTTGCATACCCGACGCTGGTTTACGACGCAAACTCCCCCCAGCGGCGGCCGCGGTACTGCATCCTAAGATCCGACAGTATAAAACTATTACACCTGTCGGATCTTAGGGATATCTATGCATAACTGATTCTATGAATCAGTCGCATAGATAGAAACAGGGATACGACGGCGTATCAGGAGAAACGCTGTCGTATCCCTTTTGTGAATCTGGCCCACAGTCACACCATATGGTCATACCGTGCTTAAGCCCACTGCTGCGTCAAAGTACCCCATTTTCACCGCTCTCTTATCTGTCACAAAGCCTCCAGCAGCACTGAATGCCCCTTTGGAAAGCAGGCTGGATGCAGGGCAGTCCAGCAGCACAATTGCATACTGGGCAAGTTCTGGCCAGTGGTCTATTCTCATGACCCAATAACCCAGTGGATCATCAACTGGAGATCTCTCCATGTCTGTTTTTGCCCCTCGATAATCTCCCATCATATGATGCAGACGCTACGAATGGGATGTGGAAGCTGACAGCCATGGGAGCCGAGGACTAAAAAAATGTGAAGTGCATCACTGAGGCAGCCCCCTTCCACGCCACTCCTCTCTTGACCAACAGAAGCCTCAAAACTACGTTTTCCATGAGACTGTAACCTACGTGTGTCTGGAAAGAGGTTACATAACCTCCTCTTTATGGTGTCCTCAATCGATTTCATCTTCTGCTTTCTCTGTGGGGATGGGATGAGTTCCGAGACTTTACCCTTGTAATAGTGGTCAAGGAGGACTGCCAACCAATAGTGACCCTTCTCCTTGATTTGTATTCTTGGGTCCTTTGCAGGCTTTGAAGAATGAGAGAGCCCATGCACTGCAAGTTTGCGGAGGCATGAGAAGCAGATTTCTTGGGAGTCACTGAGAATTACAGTGGAACTGTTTGCTCCCAGCCACATGGTACTCGCAAAGGTTCTGGGGATGGAAAACCATCTGTTCAGGGTTGATGTATGACTTCCTCTACTTCAATGCCTCCAAAACTACCATAATCCTCCTCCTCCCTCTCCTCTTGTGTGTTGTGTGGCATTGCAAGACTAATGTCTGCATAAAGCGGGCCTTGAGAGGAAAGAGTGTCCTGGTCTTCCTCCCGCTGCTCTGCTTCGAGTTCCAAGTCCATAATGCCATGCAGAGTCTGCTCCAGCAGGAACACAACAGGGATTGTGTCATTGATGCATGCATTGTCAGGGCTCATCATCCTTGTTGCCTAATCATATGGTGATAGAACAGTGCATACATCCTTTATCAGCAGTCATTAGCAAAGGGAAAAAAAGCTGAGCTGGCCTAAGCATGTTGTTGTGCCATACTCATGCAGGTACTTGTTGACAGCCCTGTGCTGCATGTGCAGCTGCTGCAGCATTGCCAAAGTCAAGTTCCAACTTGTGGGCATGTCAGAAATCAGGCGGTTTATGGGCAGGTGGAATTCCCACTGGATTTAAACTAACCGAGCACTGGCTGTGTATGACCACCTGAAATGGCTACAGACTCTTCTAGCCTTCTTAAGCAGATCTTCCAACCCTTGGTGCCTATTTAAGAAATGCTGCACCACCAAATTGAGGACATGTGCCAGGCATTGCACATGTGTCAACTTTCCCTGTCTAAGGGCGGACAGAAGGTTTTTGTCAATATTGCACCCCACCATTCCTGGCTCCAACTGGTGTTGCATGAACCACCCCTGGGCCTGCCCCTGCAGAGCTGCAAGAATCTCTGCTCCGGTGTGGATCTTGTCCCCTACACAGATCAGCTGAAGCACTGCATGGCAACTTTTAGCCTGACTAATTGAATAGCACCTTGAAAACTTAGGGGGTACTGTTGGTTCATAGGACCATTCAGCAGAAGAGGCGGAGGAGGAGTAGAAAGAGGGGGTGCAGCTGACAAATATTGTATCATCACTACTAACTGTATGGCGATGTGATAGCATCCCTGACTTTGCTGGACCACATGTCAGCTGTGAGTGTGGACAGGTATTCCTGCGCTATTATGGGTAAATAGAGTTGCTCAAGGGTGCCGCAAACACCATAAGGGTCAAACACTACCCACGAATAGGGATGAGCCGAACACCACCCCCTGTTCGGTTCGCACCAGAACCTGCGAACACACCAAACGTTTGTGTGAACTTTAGAACCCTGTTAAAGTCTATGGGACTCGAACGTTTGAAATCTAAAGTACTAATTGTAAAGGCTAATATGCAAGTTATTGTTCTAAAAAGTGTTTCGGGACCTGGGTACTGCACCAGGGGACGTGTATCAATGCAAAAAAAAGTTTTAAAAACTACCCTTTTTTCGGCAGCAGTGAATTTAATAATGCTTAAAGTGAAACAATAAAAGTGAAATATTCCTTTAAATTTTGTACCGGGGGGGGGGGGTGTAAAGTAAGCATGTGAAATAGCGCATGTTTCCCGTACTTAGAACTGTCTCTGCACAAAGGGCTAGATTCACATAGATTAGCGGATCTTTAGATCCGCGTAATCTATGTGATTTACGATCCGCCGGCGCACTTTTGCGAGGCTAGTGCAGTATTCACAAAGCACTTACCTCCAAACTTGCGCCGGCGGATCGTAACTCCCCCGGCGGAATTCAAATTCTGCGGCTAGGGGGAGTGTACAATTTCAATCAGGCACGTTACCGCGCCGATTTAACTGCGCATTTCCCGCCGGCGATATTTCCCAGTGCGCATTCTCCAAATGACGTCGCTAGGACGTCATTGTTTTCGGCAGCAACTTAAATTCCGGCCATCCATATTCCCGACCGACTTACGCAAGCGACGTAAAAATTTGAAACTCGGCGCAGGAACGACGGCCATACTTAACAATAGCTACCCCTCATATAGCAGGGGTAACTATCCGCCAGAAAAAGCATAAACGCAAACGACGTAAAAAAAAAACGACGGGTCTTGTGTGGATAGTTAGGGGAACTCCACCCCAAATTTAAAAAAAAATGGCGAGTTCCCCCAAAAATCCACACCAGACCCCTTATCCGAGCACGCAACCTGGCCGGCCGCAGAAAAGAGGGGGGGACAGAGAGCGCCCCCCCCTTCTGAACCGTACCAGGCCACATGCCCTCAACATGGGGAGGATGTCCCCATATTGATGGGGACAAGGGCCTCATCCCCACAACCCTTGCCTGGTGGTTGTGGGGGTCTGCGGGCGGGGGGCTTATCAGAATCTGGAAAACCCCTTTAACAAAGGGGACCCCCATATCCTGGCCCCCCCTATGTGAATTTGTAATGGGGTACATTGTACCCCTACCATTTCACGAAGGAAGTGTAAATAGTTGTAAAAAAAACACACACACAACCACACTTGTGATTAGGATGTACAACATTCAAACTTAGTGAGTCACATAAGAATTTAATTAGCTCTACAATAGTTGCAGCACCCCCTCCTTCACTAGCAAATTTGGGTTTGAGGACCCTTACCCTCCCAACAGACACAACCTTTCACCCACTTGGCTTGCAGGCATATTACCTACCCAGACCTCCTGGGCACCCTGCTCCCACCTCCCCTTTTAGCTCACCTACCCTTTTTGCTAGTATCTCCCCATTCCCCAAGAACATATATACCCTCCCACTGCTAATACCAAAACCTAAAAAAAATACATATCTTTAATGAGATGCCAACCAATAGGAGTCATTATGCATTCCCCTTATCCAACTGTGTCTGGTGCCCTCCGAGATGCATAAAGAATGATTGTATACAGTTATCCTCACTACCCCAATATTCTCTTCTCTTCTATGCTACAATGTTTATTCTCTTTATTTTCTTCAATTTAAAGTGGTTGTAAACCCGTAAAACATTATTTTCCAAAAATAAATACATGCAAGACAAAGGCATAATGAGCTAGTATGCATAGCATACTAGCTCATTATGTATTACTTACCTTAGATCAAAGCCCCCACAGCCATCCTCGACCCCCAGCGCTGTGATTGGCCATAGCTGAGATGACCTCACTCCCGCTCGCATGTGCACGACATGCCATTGCTTCAGTGCGCATGTGCCGATCCCTTCGGCACATGCAGACACAGGGGGATATCTCCTAAACCATGCAGGTTTAGGAGATATCCAGGCTAGCTACAGGTAAGCCTTAAGTTAGGCTTACCTGTAGCAAAAAAATAAATAAAAAGGGTTTACAACTACTTTAAAAACAAAAGTTATTTGTAAATAAAAAAATACTACCAGAGGTTTTAAAATTTCTAATCCCCACCCCATCTGAATAAAATATTGTCTGATGTAATTTTGGTAATATTTGCTTCTAACAGTTTTTCTCTTCTTTATTTGTATTTCCAGTCCAGTCTGCATGAGGGTCTGAAACCTTAGCTATGTGTATTTTCTTCTTTGCTGCTTTTTGGCAGGAGATGGGTGTTATATTTAGACATATGTCCAGAAACTTTCCCTTTGGCTCCTGAAAGCTCTACATTGTCCTGCTCTACATTCTCCTAACCAGCCTTGCTGTCCCAAATACTCAATTTAAGAGTATGTTGGCATCTTTCATACAGTATGCGGTGGACATGAAGTAATGATAAAGGAATCATTGGCCTATACTGTGCTGAATACAGGATTTGTTTTAGCAGTTTATTTGATTTGAATTGCTAATGGGCAGCACAGTGGCTTACTGGTTAGCATTATACCCTTGCAGCTTTGAGAAAAATAGGTTTCACACTATCTTCATGGAGTATTATTTTTTTCTTGCAGTTGAGAAGGTTTTATTTGAATATTCCAGTTTCCTCCAACAATGGTAAAGTGGTAGGCTTTGTTGATTCCAGTCTATATATAATTAAAATAACGGTTGAAACAAAATTAATTTAAGGGAGATTATATTTATTGATCATCTTTATAAACATGTGATAGATGTACAGAAAGTGCATTATAAGATGTCCAGTACTGTAGTCCAAAAAGGTTTATGCATTAGGAAGATGATTCTATATTTTAAAGACATGGCATACAAAGTAAAGTATAAAAATGCTGAAAAGCTATTAGTATAAAAGATAACCAGATAGCTGACCAACTTTGTGTACAGCACGTATTTGTTTTATATGTTTATATGTACAATGAACTCAAAATGCTGTGTTTCTATCAACACTATTTTGCATTTCCATCTTGTTACCAAGTGTTTATAGACTTTAAAATTGCACCCTGACATATGTATTCTTTCTTTATGATTCCCCTGGTCTCATAGGCTCATCTGGCTTTGTTTATACTAAATTCTGGGTGTTATGTCTGTATGTATGTTACATTGTGTACACTCATACAGAGAGAAGGGGATGATATAAATGAAAGCGCTATGGAATTTTATTGCCACTATATAAAATAATAATAAAACAATATTACAAATAATACAAATCAATACGTACCCACATACAGTACAAAAAATATAAAACATATTACCAGTGTCCAGTAACTGTAAGGCCCCGCACACATGGTCGGACAAAACCGATGAGAATGGTCCGACGGACCGTTTTCATCGGTTCACCTCTGAAGTGGCCGTATGGCCGGATATGTGTACACACCGTCAGTCTAAAATCCGATTGGGTCAGAACGCGGTGACATCAAACACACAACGTGCTGAATAAAACGAAGTTCAATGCTTCCAAGCATGCGTCGACTTGATTCTGAGCATGAGCGGGTTTTGAACCGATGCTTTTCTGTACTAACCATCGGTTTGGTCCGATGGGGCAGCGGTCCATCGGTTCGGTTTTGAAGCATGTTTTAAAATTTTGGACCGAAGGAAAACAGACCGATAGCCTATACACACGGTCGGTTTGGTCCGATGAAAATGAACTTCGGTTCATTCTCATCGGACCAAACCGACCGTGTGTACGAAGCCTTAGACCCCTTTTACACTAGGGTGCTTTTCAGGCGTTTTAGCGCTAAAAACAGTGCCTGTAAAGCACATGAAAAGTGCCTCTCAAGCCACCCCAGTTTGAAAGCCTGAGTGCTTGCAGGACAGGAAAAAATATGCGAGCAGCATCTTTGGGGCAGTGCAGGAGCACCATATACACCGCTACTCCATCTTCCCTGCCCATTGAAATGAATGGGCAGTGCTGCCAAAGCACTTCGGCAGTGCCTCAACACAGGGGCTATAAACCCTTTCTTCAGCCGCTAGCGGTTATTATTAGTGCCCCGCTAGCAGACGAAAAGCGACGCCATAACAGCGGTAAAGCGACACTAAAAATACCTCTTTGACTCTAACGCCCCCACCGCCCCAGTGTGAAAGGGGTCTATAGGCTGCACCTTTATGAGTGTTGAAGTAGAAAACTTTTTTGCCATCTGTGTCCCTAAAGGGGAGATTCCCCTTCACTTCCTGTTCTATAGTCAAAACAGGAAGTGAGAAGAGATCCCTCTACAGTGAAGCAATTCTGGGGTATCACCAGGGTCACTAGAACTAGTGTCCTCAATGGAAAATTCCCCTTCTATTACTGTTCTGGTATCAACCAAAAATGTGCGATTTTCTTTTAGTGTGTGTGTGTATATATGTATTTATGCCTTCATGTGAAATGGGGTCTTAGTTTATAAGCATCTTGAAGGCTGGGGCTGACGTAAATATACAATAGATTAAGCACTGCATAAATTGTCAGCACTATATAAATAACAATATATTCAGCAACTCATGAAAAAAGATCCATCGACACTCTGGTAGCATTGTGAACTTCCACACATTTTAGGTCTGCACTATTACTGTATAATAAAGCTAGCTGCAAATAGAGAAAAACAATATGCTCTTAAACAAATACACAATATACAGAATATACACAAAAACAGCCCAAACACATTTCAATTATCCTTAAAATAAATGTGCAAACTTACTAACATAAATCAAAATCATAATATGCTTTCACAGTAAATCAGTTTGTTTACACCATAACCATCTATGATAAAAACAATGAAAAGTGATTTAAATTTCATAGATCCCAAAAATATATTATTAAGCCTATACTGTATTCAATAGTGATGGCTTGATCATAAAAATCACAAATTTTCTATTTATTTATTTTTGTCTGAAAACTTGCATAAAGATATATGTCTGATCCATGTAGAATTCTGCAAACTAGGAATCCAGATGATAATATTTCTTGAATTGGTTCTCCAAGAATGGACAAAATTCCATGCAAAATGTTGTAAATTATGTTGTAATTATACTATTTAATGTACAAAATCATTACCAGATCAATCATCTAAAGTACCAAGTTAAAATTTCGGCACTGCGTCGCTTTAACTGACAATTGCGCGGTCGTGCGACATGGCTCCCAAACAAAAATGCGCTATAAACAAAATCAGAGTGACAATTTTGAAAAACAAATGAATATTTTTTACTGTTTGCTATAATAAATATCCCCCAAAAATATATAAATAAACAATTGTTTTCCTCAGTTTAGGCCGATACGTATTCTTCTACATATTTTTCAATAAGCTTTATTGATTGGTTTACGCAAAATTTATAGGCCCGGATTCACAGACACTGGCGCATATTTATGCCGCCGTAGCATATCTCCTTTACGCTACGCCTACGCAGCGCAGAGAGGCAAGCATTGAATTCACAAAGCCAGTGCTTCCAAATCTGCGCTGGGTTTCCAAGGCGTAAGTTGGCGTAAGTGGAAGTGGGCGTGAGCCATGCTAATGAGGTGTGACCCCATGCAAATGATGGGCCGAGCGTCAGACAGATACGTATCGCCAACTGCGCATGCGCCGTCCTGTGGACGCATCTCAGTGCGCATGCTCACAATCATGTCGGAACAACTGCCTAAGATACGTCGGATCACTGCCAACGGCGTGAACGTAACCTACGCCTAGTCATATTTACGTCCTACGTAAACGTCGTAAAATACGTCGGCTTGTGTTCCCTGGTGCAGCCCTTTGCATGGATGCTGCTGAGTTACACCTCCTTTATGGGGCATAACTTTACGCCGGACGTATGACTTTACGCGCACTGTGTCGGACGTTTGTGAATTGGCGTATCTCCCTCATTTGCATATGTGAATAGAAAATCAATGGGAGCACCAAATACGTCCAGCGTAAATATGCGTCCACTCTACGCCGGCGTAGGCAAGTTACATCGGTCGGATGAAGCCTATTTTCAGGCGTATCTTAGTTTCTGAGTCAGGCGCATAGATACGCTACGTAAGTGCAAAAATGCGCCGACGTATCTCGAGATACGCTACGTAAGTGCAAAAATGCGCCGTCGTATCTCGAGATACGTCGGTGCAAGTGCTTTGTGAATCCGGGCCATAGCGTCTACACAATAGGGGATCGTTTTATGGCATTTTGATTAATATTTTTTTTTACTAGTAATGGCGGCGATCTGCGATTTTTATTGGTACTGCGACCTTATGGCGGACACTTCGGACACTTTTGACACATTTTTGGGACCATTGGCATTTTTTTAGCGATCAGTGCTATAAAAATGCATTGATTACTGTAAAAATGTCACTGGCAGGGAAGGGGTTAACACTAGGGGCGATCAAGGGGTTAATTATGTTCCCTCATTGTGTTCTAACTGAAGGGGGGTGGGACTGACTAGGGGAAATGACAGATCGCTGTTCATACATTGTATGAACATGCGATCAGTCATTTCTCCCCCTGAAAGGACCGAGAGCTGTGTGTTTACACACACAGCTCCTGGTTCTCGCTCTGTAACGAACGATCGCGGGTGCCCGGCGGTGATCGTGCCCGCCGGGCACTCGCATCAGCACCAGGGGCGATGCAAAAATCACGTTATACAGGTCATTCTCCAAAAATTAGCATATTGTGATAAAGTTCATTATTTTCTGTAATGTACTGATAAACATTAGACTTTCATATATTTTAGGCCTTGTACTCACGAGCAGACATGTCCGATGAAACCGGTCCGTGGACCGTTTTCATCAGACATGTCTGCCCGGGGACTTCTGTTCGATGGCTGTACACACCATCGAACAGAAGTCCGCGCGTAAACAATACGCGGGGCGTGTCCGCGGTGTCGCCGCGTCGATGACACGGTGTCGCCGCGACAATGACGTGGCGACGTGGGCGGGCCTGCCTTTTAAATGCTTCCACGCATGCGTCGAAGTCATTCGACGCATGCGAGGGATGGCGGGCGGCCGGACATGTACGGTAGGTCTGTACAGACGACCGTACATGTCCGGGCGGACAGGTTTCCAGCGGACTGTTTTAAAGCAAGTCCAGGAAGCAGTTGTCCGCTGGAAACCTGTCCGATCCGCCCGAAAATGGTCCGCTCGGGCCTACACACGGCCAAACATGTCTGCTGAAACTGGTCCGCGGACCAGTTTCAGCAGACATGTTTGGTCGTGTGTACGGGGCCTTAGATTCATTACACACAACTGAAGTAGTTCAAGCCTTTTTATTGTTTTAATATTGATGATTTTGGCATACAGCTCATGAAAACCCCAAATTCCTATCTCAAAAAATTAGCATATTTCATCCGACCAATAAAAGAAAAGTGTTTTTAATAACAAAAAAGTCAACCTTCAAATAATTATGTTTAGTTATGCACTCAATACTTGGTCGGGAATCCTTTTGCAGAAATGACTGCTTCAATGCGGCGTGGCATGGAGGCAATCAGCCTGTGGCACTGCTGAGGTGTTATGGAGGCCCAGGATGCTTCGGTAGCGACCTTAAGCTCATCCAGAGTGTTGGGTCTTGCGTCTCAACTTTCTCCTCCCAATATCCCACAGATTCTCTATGGGGTTCAGGTCAGGAGAGTTGGCAGGCCAATTGAGCACAGTAATACCATGGTCAGTAAACCATTTACCAGTGGTTTTGGCACTGTGAGCAGGTGCCAGGTTGTGCTGAAAAATGAAATCTTCATCTCCATAAAGCTTTTCTGCAGATGGAAGCATGAAGTGCTCCAAAATCTCCTGATAGCTAGGTGCATTCACCCTGCCCTTGATAAAACACAGTGGACCAACACCAGCAGCTGACATGGCACCCCAGACCATCACTGACTGTGTGTACTTGACACTGGACTTCAGGCATTTTGGCATTTCCCTCTCCCCAGTCTTCCTCCAGACTCTGGCACCTTGATTACCGAATGACATGCAAAATTTGCCTTCATCCGAAAAAAGTACTTTGGACCACTGAGCAACAGTCCAGTGTTGCTTCTCTGTAGCCCAGGTCCGGCGCTCCTGCCGCTGTTTCTGGTTCAAAAGTGGCTTGACCTGGGGAATGCGGCACCTGTAGCCCATTTCCTGCACACGCCTGTACACAGTGGCTCTGGATGTTTCTACTCCAGACTCAGTCCACTGCTTCCGCAGGTCCCCCAAGGTCTGGAATCGGTCCTTCTCCACAGTCTTCCTCAGGCTCCGGTCACCTCTTCTTGTTGTGCAGCGGTTTCTGCCACACTTTTTCCTTCCCACAGACTTCCCACTGAGGTGCCTTCATACAGCACTCTGGGAACAGCCTATTCGTTCAGAAATTTCTTTCTGTGTCTTACCCTCTTGCTTGAAAGTGTTAATGATGGCCTTCTGGACAGCAGTCAGGTCGGCAGTCTTACCCATGATTGCGGTTTGGAGTAATGAACCAGGCTGGGAGTTTTTAAAAGCCTCAGGAATCTTTTGCAGGTGTTTAGAGTTAATTCGTTGATTCAGATGATTAGGTTAAGAGCTCGTTTAGAGAACCTTTTCATGATATGCCAAAATCATCAATATTAAAACAATAAAAATGCTTGAACTACTTCAGTTGTGTGTAATGAATCTAAAATATATGAAAGTCTAATGTTTATCAGTACATTACAGAAAATAATGAACTTTATCACAATATGCTAATTTTTTTAAAATGACCTGTATTACGTGATTTTGCGCAGCCGAGCCAACCTGCTGCCGTAAAACTACGGTGGGCGGTCGGCAAGCAGTTAAAGGCAAATTTTATTTTTCTAAATAGCAAACATGTCATACTTACCTGCCCTGTGCAGTGGGTTTGCACAAAGCAGCCCCAATCCTCCACTTCTCAAGTCAACTGCCAGAGCTTCTACCCCCTCCCTCCTGTCAAATGCCCCTATAGCAAGCAGCTTGCTATGGGGATACCTGAGCAGGCTCACTCCCGAGCTGCTGTTCTATGTGTCCATTCACACATGGAACATGGAACATGGCTCGGCCAGCCCCACTCTCTGTTAATTGGATCACTGGCTATGATTGACAGTAGAGTGATGAGGAAGAAGAGATCCGGAAGAATCATTTCTCTCCTGCACATATGCATAGAATTGTAAAAACATGAAACAGGCTGTGATTGGCAGAACCAGCCCCTAGCTAGTCCACTCACCTAGGCGGATGCAGCATTGATTTGACCGAGACAAAGCAAAAACCGAGAACCAACTAATCAAAAACCACTGATCACTCAGTTCTTGGTCTTATGTGAGCAGACAGCTGGTGACTGTCAGTCACCTGCTCATTATTCTGCCCCTCCAGTGCTTACTGGAGCCCCGGGCTGTGTAGGGGCAGGAGTGGCTGGCTCAGGTTTGATGGATTTCCACATTAAACGTGGGATCTCTCCAGAGTCTGGACTGGCTGGAGAGTAATGTCCGCCGACGGACTTTAGCCTGCTGTCAGCTAAATGCAGGTCACAGGAGTGCAGAACTAAGTGCACTCCTGTGATCCCCAGGTGAAGTTGTGCCAGAAGAGCTTTGGTCATACTTTTCCTTTAAATTAAAATACATATTTGTATGACAACTTAAAACATGTATTTTATATATTATTATGTATTTTTTAAAGGATGTTTATTTTTAGTTATTTTTTAACATGTGACCGTAAGCAGCGGACTAGAAGCTTAGAAGCTAATTTTGCCTGATGCTTCCCTGCAGACAGGCTGGGTAAAAGCTGACAAATGACAGCTGTATATCGGTCATGAAAAAAGCATTTTTTAGGGGTTGGGGGTTCCCCTTAATATTCATACCAGACCCAAAGGGCCTGTTAATGGACTGGGGCGGAGGGGGGGGATTTCATGTTGTTTTTTTCAATGACTTTTATCTGTATTGCCGGGACCCGACAATTCATTATGGCCACGTTTTAAATTACTTTTTTTCCTTTAGAAATGTCACTTTGTGCAGGGACTGTTATAAACACGTGATACATGCGCTACTTTACAGGCATACTACAGACACCCCCCAGGTACGAAATTTAAAGGAATATTTCACTTTTATTGTTTCACTTTAAGCATTATTAAAATCGCTGCTTCCAAAAAAACATCAGTTTTTAAAACTTTTTTTTTTGCATTGATACATGTCCCCTGGGGCAGGACCCAGGTCACCAAACACTTTTTATGACAATAACTTGCATATTAACCTTTAAAATTAGCAATTTTGATTTCTCTCATAGACTTTTAAAGGGTGTTCTGCGGCTTTCAAATTTGCCGCAAACACCCTAAATTGTTCGCTATTCGGGGAACGGGCGAACAGCCAATGTTCGAGTCGAACTCATGTTCGACTCGAACATAAAGCTCATCCCTAAAGTGCACATCCAGTTAGAACTGTTTCTTCCTGTTTTAGCAATTATTAAAGCGGAGGTTCACCCTAATTTTCAACATTACTTTATCCACATCCTTGCAACATTTACATACACATATGCCTAACCTTTTTTTTTCAGCGGCTCTAATTACCTTGAATCATCTGTCTGAATTCGGACTTCCAGGTTTTCCTCTCGCAGGAGTAGGCGTATACTTTGCTTTCCCTGGCGGCACTATGTATGCTGGGAGGTCTCTGCAATGTCTCCTGGGATTAAAGTGTCATGCTTCCTAGGAGTCAAAGCTCAGCGCCGTCCAACGAAATGTCTCGAGACACCGCTACCCGGACGTCCGTGCTTGTGGGCTTCAGTATGCCCACAAGCAAAATGGAAAATCCCAGGATCAGTTTATACAAGTGTTTCTTTTAAACTAAAACAGACGGGGATGAAATAATCGCCAGACGAGTGAGTACTAAATTGTTATATGAAACCACATTGAATGGGCTTAAAAAAAAAAACAATGGACCGCGGAACCTCCGCTTTAAGCTAAAGCCTCTATTGTTATAGATTGCATATACACTAGGTATGGTGTACCATCATCCAAGTAGAAGGAAAGAGACTGTGGGATCAGTCCCCACCCGGTCACCCATAAAAAGGGAAATTTTGAAGAACTATCTCGGTACCAACTGACATAGCGCATTTTCAAGATTTGATAAAAGATATTCAATTCTTTATTGATGCAAAAACCTATAAAAACAGGATATCCAAATACTTATTGAAAAACATCATAAAAAGTGCATGGTAACAATCCATGTATATCACAAACACTCATGTCCCCTCTTAAAGAGGATTATGATATGGTGGGTTCCCCTGGATATCATTGTTCTTAACATGTTTTGCCCTTTTATTAGGAGAATATCTGAAAATCAATATGACAGTAAACACCAAATATCACAGTGTCACAATATATGAAAAAAATCAACAACCAATAGTGAAGTAGAGAAGGGGGAGAAAGAGAGCAATGTCACTTACCCAGGACCCAAGCTTAGCCGGAGTCAAGGGAGGGAGAAGAGCCAGAGAGGGGAGAAGAAATCGGAAGAGATGCCGGAGTTGCCTTAATAAAATGCTTTACAAACCTGTGTACTATGTTTGTTTATTTTTGACACTTTTTTTAAGGTGAATGGGTAGGGGTACAATGTACCCCATACTCATTCACATAGGGTGGCCAAGATCTGGGGGCCCCCTTGTTAAAGGGGACTTCCAGATTCCGATAAGTGTGCCCCCCATGCAATTTTTTTTGGCGTGGGGTTCCTCTTTAAGATCCTCAGCACATAAGTCACACCAGAAGTCGGATCACGACAGACAACGTATGGTTAGGGAAAGAGACCACTGTCCCATTAAATCCCCAAGTCAGAACTTAACACACAGTTTCCTCTATTCTGTCCTAACAGCTAAACAAATGCACAGGAAATGAAAATAATGAGTGCAGCTGATGGGATCTTCACAAAACAAAAATAACCCCCCCAAAAAATGTAATGATTTATTTTTTACTGTTCAATAAGTTTTTTTTCTTTAAAATTTCTCTAAAGCCTCGAACACACCATAGGTTAACCAGAGGACAACGGTCTGAAGGACCGTTGTCATAGGTTAACCGATGAAGCTGACTGATGGTCCGTCACGCCTACACACCATAGGTTAAATAACCGATCGTGTCAGAACGCGGTGACGTAAAACGCAACGACGTGCTGAAAAAAACAAAGTTCAATGCTTCCAAGCATGCGTCGACTTTATTCTGAGCATGCGTGGATTTTTAACCGATGGTCGTGCCTACTAACGATCGGTTTTGACCTATCGGTTAGGAATCCATAGGTTAATTTTAAAGCAACAGTGAAAAATATAGATGCGCATCTATATTTTTCATTGTTTATTATTTCTGATTTGGTATCACTCAGATAGCGGCTGTATTATTTGGTTGTTTATAAGGTGTTCATATAATTATTAATTTAATAGCGCTGTAGTAAATCTCCACATATTTTCATTTTAAAGCAAGTTGGCTTTTTTTTAATCTATGGTTAAATAACCTATGGGGCCCACACACGATCGGTTTTGACCGATGAAAACGCTCCATCAGACCGTTGTCTTCTGGTTAACCTATCGTGTGTAGGAGGCCTAAAACATCATAGGTAGGATTTTCCTACAAAGCCTTCAGGAGAAGAGTTAATGCAGAAAAAATGTTTACCAAACGGTTAGAGTGGAACTGGACACTTTTTTTAAATAATGTATAGAGTTTAGAAAAGTTAGAAACAACGTTAGGAATTTATTGATGATGACTGTACAGTACTTTCATTGGAAAACTCTCCCTACCAGAGGTTCTAAAACTTCCCCACTCTATACAAAACTATCCAAATGAAGGTAGACCCTGTAGCTGAATTTTACTATCCCCTATCTGCTAGCAAATCAAGAAACATTAGCCATAAAGATCTAAAGAATGTTGCTTACCTTAGACTCCGGCTTTTGGCCTGTTCAATACAGCAAGACTTTTCAATGAGGTTTGGGATCTTCAGATCATTCTGATCTTTATTGCTTTATTAATATACCAGCTCATTCCTGGTATGCTAGTTTACAGTTATATCCTATGTATACGAAATGTCTGCCTTTGCTAAAAGCTCACAATTGTGAACACTTTTTAAATAGATTTTTGTGCTTTCACAGTGTTTTCGTACTTTGGTGTCCTCCATATCCTCATGTGATTATATGAAGTTGTCAGTCACCGCCACAGACAGACAGACGTTTATAGCAGCAATCTACTTTTTTTCAACTGTAGCATCATTCACACTCACTTTCAAGCTTCAAGTGGCTCCCCTTCACTGTAGCGAAAGAGTACACAGGGTTCTATGTAAGGGTTATTTTTACTAAAAGTTTCACATTATTTTGCAGTGCTTCTTTTCCCCAGAGTATGAGGTTTACAATAGATTGCATTATATGAAGGACCAGGGGAGGCTGAGGGAAAAGCAAAGATACATTTCAAAACAAGCAGAGCATCATGACTGTAGATGTATATTTTACTAGGTTCTCTCATCCTTTAAACACAAATGATCATACTTAATAAAGTCTTTAACCACTTCCCTACCGTAAGACGTCATATGTACTTTAGGGGGGGATATCTGCATGATGCCTGCAGCTACAGGCATCATTCAGATATCCTTATTTTCAGGCGGCAATTCTGTGCACCATAAGAATGATCATAGCGGCGGTTCCACCGCTTTATTCTTATAGGCGCCGGGAGGGGATGTCCCCCCCTCCCGCCGCCATCCGGTGCTTCTCCGGGCTCTCCCGTGCCATCGAAGGCCCGGAGAACGAATCGGCCGCCGCCGGATTAGGAGAATAGAGATGTCCAGTGACCAGATGGTCATGGTCATTTCTATGACCGTCGGAGGCCCAGGCACGACGTTATGACATCACACCGGGTACCCAGAAGTAAAGAAAGACACAATTGTGGCTGAAAGCATGAGATCGGTGAATTTTTTTTCACAATCTCATGCTTTCCAGCCTGGAGGAGAGATGTGGGGTCTTATTGACCCCGCATCTCTCCATAAAGAGGACCTGTCACACACTATTCCTATTACAAGGGATGTTTACATTCCTTGTAATAGGAATAAAAGTGATAAAAAAAAAAGTTAAAAAAAAGTGTAAACATTTTTTTTAAGCACCCCTGTACCCAGTAGCTCACGCTTGGAAGCGAATGCGCACTCAAGTCCCACCCACATATGTAACCACTGTTCAAACCACACATGTGAGGTATCGCCGCGTGCGTTAGAGCGAGAGCAATAATTCTAGCACTAGACCTTCTCTGTAACTCAAAACTGGTAACCTGTAAAAAAAAATAAAGCTTTGCCTATGGAGATTTTTAAGTACCAAATTTTGGCGCCATTCCATGAGTGTGAGCAATTTTAAAGCGTGACAAGTTAGGTATCTATTTACTCAGCGTAACATCATCTTTCACATTATACAAAAAAATTGGGGTAACTTTACTGTTTTGTTATATTTTAATTCATGAAACCGTTTTTTTTCTCCCAAAAAAAGGCGTTTGAAAAATGATTACGCAAATACCGTGCAAGATAAAAAGTTGCAATGACCGCCACCTTATTCCATAGGGTGTCTGCTAATATATGTATATGTGTGTGTATATATATATATATATATATATATATATATATATATATATATACTCAGTGGGGCAAAAAAGTATTTAGTTAACCACCAATTGTGCAAGTTCTCCCACTTAAAAAGACAAGAGAGGCCTGTAATTGGCACCATAGGTATACATCAACTATGAGAGACAAAATGTGGAAACAAATCCAATCACCTTGACTGATTTGGAAAGAATTTATTTGCTAATTATGGTGGAAAATAAGTATTTGGTCAATATCAAAAGTTAATCTCAATACTTTGTTACATATCCTTTGTTGGCAATGACAGAGGTCAAACGTTTTCTGTAAGTCTTCACAAGGTTGTCGCACACTGTTGCTGGTATGTTGGCCCATTCCCCCATGCAGATGTCCTCTAGAGCAGTGATGTTTTGGGGCTGTCACTGGGCAACACGGACTTTCAACTCCCTCCAAAGGTTTTCTATAAGGTTGAGATCTGGAGACTGGCTAGGCCCCTCCAGGACCTTGAAATGATTCTTACGAAGCCACTCCTTCGTTGCCCGGGCGGTGTGTTTGGGATCATTGTCATGCTGAAAGACCCAGCCATGTTTCATCTTCAATGCCCTTGCTGATGGGAGGAGGTTTGCACTCAAAATCTCACGCTACATAGCCCCATTCATTCTTTCATGTACATGGATCAGTCGTCCTGTTCCCTTTGCCGAGAAACAGCCCCAAAGCATAATGTTGCCACCCCCATGCTTCACAGTAGGTATGGTGTTCTTTGGTTGCAACTCGGCATTCTCTCTCCTCCAAACAAGGTGAGTTGTGTTTCTACCAAACAGTGCCACTTTGGTTTCATCTGACCATATGACATTCTCCCAATCCTCTTCTGGATCATCCAAATGCTCTCTAGCAAACCTCAGATGGGCCAGGACATGTACTGGCTTAAGCAGGGGGACATGTCTGGCACTGCAGGATTTGAGTCCCTGGCGGCGTAGTGTGTTACTGATGGTAGCCTTTGTAACAAAGGTCCCAGCTCTCTGCAGGTCATTCACTAGGTCCCCCGTGTGGTTCTGGAATTTTTGCTTACTGTTCTTGTGATAATTTTGACCCATTTTGAGTTCTTGTGTGGAGCCCCAGATCAAGGGAGATTATCAATGGTCTTGCATGTCTTCCATTTTCTAATTATTGCTCCCAAAGTTGATTTCTTCACACCAAGCTGCTTGCCTATTGCAGATTCAGTCTTCCCAGCCTGGTGCAGGTCTACAATTTTGTTTCTGGTGTGCTTCGACAGCTCTTTGGTCTTCACCATAGTGGAGTTTGGAGTGTGACTGTTTGAGGTTGTGGACAGGTGTCTTTTATACTGATAACAAGTTCAAACAGGTGCTATTAATACAGGTAATGAGTTGAGGACAGAGGAGCCTCTTAAAGAAGAAGATACAGGTCTGTGAGAGCCAGAAATCTTGCTTTTGTTTGTAGGTCACCAAATATATCCACCATAATTTGCAAATAAATTCTTTCCAAATCGGACAATGTGATTGTCTGGATTTGTTTCCACATTTTGTCCCTCATGGTTGAGGTATACCTATGATGACAATTACAGGCCTCTCATCTTTTTAAGTGGGAGAACTTGCACAATTGGTGGCTGACTAAATACTTTTTTTGCCCCACTGTGTGTGTGTGTGTGTATTTATATGTGTATGTGTATATATATATATATATATATATATATATATATATATATATATATATATATATATATATATAATATTTGGGGGTTCTGAGTAATTGTCTTGCAACAAAAATATGATTTTTACATGAAGGAGAGAAGTGCCAGAATAGGCCTGGTATGGAAGTGGTTAACAGGCATAAAAGTGAAATAATTGCTTCAAGCAGGCATGTATATATCAGCCATGAGTCTGGCCTCCGGTGGTGTAAAATTTACATCATATGAGCCTAAAGGCAAAAAAACTCTATCACCATAAAACATTTGATGTCTGTCAATCTCTCATATCATTTTTCTTTGTTGAAAACAATGGAAAATTTACACATATGATGTACAGGGAACAAAATGCATCAACCTCAGGGTGCCCCCTGGCAAAGGCTTGTTTTACCTTTTGATAAACTTTAGCCCTTGTCTTCATGATTCATAGGTTTCACATTTTGCAGTAATCACCGCTGTGTATAATTGCATAGAATATTGAGAGAGTGGAAGGAATGCCAAGTGAATACTTCTCTGCCTTTCCTACTGTACCTATAGAGCACATGAAACTAAAGCCCTGTACACACGATCGGTCCATCCAATGAGAACAGTCTGATGGACCATTATCATCGGTTAACCGATGAAGCTGACTGATCAGTTAAAAAAACGACCGTGTCAGAACGCGGTGACCTAAAACACAAAGACGTGCTGAAAAAACGAAGTTCAATGCTTCCAAGCATGTGTCAAATTGATTCTGAGCATGCGTGGATTTTTAACCGATGGTTGTGCCTACAAACGATCATTTTTTTCTATCATTTAGGTATCTATCGGTTCCATTTAAAACAAGATTGATTTTTTTTAACCTATGGATAAATAACCGATGGGGCCTACACACGATCGGTTTGGTCCGATGAAAAACTCTACTTTTGTTCAGAAAAAAACACTCCCCCCTGGATGATCTATGTATATTACAAGGATTTTAACAAACATTGTTGCAGGTTCCTACCTTTTGTTATTCTGAAGGAATCACTGTGTGTTTGTCTGTGTCCATGTGGGAAAGTGAATCTAATGGCAGTGATTTCTTAATTATCAATCAGCTGCTGCACCCAAAAATACTCCACTTAGTTGACAACCGCAAAAATAAATGTACTGATCAGGTGCTTAAACATAAATTTCATTAACCACACAGGACTTTAACAGACCTGGACAATTTGAAATGCAACTATTGACTTATTAGGCAAAAAGCTAAGGGCTGGTGTGCTCCCTGCAACCTCAAACAACATCCTATTGGGCACTGTTGAAAAGGAAGTTGCATTATATGTGAGGGGTTGGGGCAACCCTTAAATTTTGCAAAGAAAGAGGCATATTATACCATTCGTAATTTTTTGGGGGCCCATGGTGCTTTTGAAGCTAAAACAAGGTATGCCAGATTTATTTTACAGCTTATTTTTAGTGGAAATGATTACTTTATAAAATAAGAGGATTAATACATTACATATATCTTTGCTATAGGTTACATGTATGTGACAGCAATATAAAAAAAAAGCTGACCATAAAAAGAAAACTGTCTAATTACCGTGTTTCCCCGAAAATAAGACGTACTCCTAAAATAAGCTGTAGCAGGATTTCCAAGCATTTCCGAAATATAAGCCATACCCCCGAAAATAAAACGTAGTGATGGGCGTGACTACAGTATGTGTAGCGGCGTGGAGCTGTGAACAACACGTGATAGGCGTATGTACCGTAGTGTACTGGTGCGCAGCTGTAAAGAAGTCGTGCACCCCTACTTATCTGCTCCATCGTGACAGCTGCTACGGTATCTCTAGGTGATCGGAGAGGTGTCGGCAGCCCCATCAATAAGGTCGGCTCCCCCTGTCAGGTCCCGCTGAAAGTGAAAGTAAAAAGTCTCCTCAGTGAAGTGAGGAGCAGGACACTCTGTCCTCAGGGGAAGAAGTAAAGCTGCTCCCCAGCACTGACCAGCAACAGTCTCTCACCCCACACAAACACCAGGGGATAGGGGGAAAAGTGTCAATAAAATAAAACATCCCCTGAAAATAAGCCGTAGTGTGTTTTCTTGAGGAAAAATAAATATAAGACGGTGTCTTATTTTCGGGGAAACACGGTATAATCTTATAACAGATAATACGAGTTGACAGGCAGGTCAATCAGAAGGTTAAGGCGCAGGTCAAACTTTTTTCTTTTCTATTGTTTCCCGACTATTTAAGAGTATTCTATAGCCTTCATTAAGACAAAAATGAAAGAATATTATTTTAGAAATGATCTGTCAGGCCCTGTACACACGAGCGGATATCCGATGAAAACGGTCCGCCGGACCGTTTCCAGCTGACATTTCTGCTCCGGATTTTGATCTGATGGCTGTACACACCATCAGATCAAAATCCCAGCGGAAAACATACGCAGTGACATGGCCGCGTCGTCGCCGCGACAATGACGCGGCGACGTGCGCGACTGCATGCGTCGAATCACTTCGACGCATGCGAGGAATGGGGATCGGTCAAACTTATCCGGTGAGTCTGTACAGACGACCGGATCAGTCCGACGGACAGGTTTCCAGCGGATAGATTTCTTAGCATGCTAAGAAATTTTTATCCGCTTGAAAACCGGTCGGCTGGACAAATGTCCGCCGAAAAATGTTCGCTAGGCCGTACACACGACCGGATTTGTCTGCTGGAACTGATCCGCGGATAAATCCCAGCGGACAGATCCGGTCGTGTGTACGGGGCCTCACAGATACACAAATGTATGTGTTCATTGCTAGGAAAAGACTCAGGACTTTTAATTTATGGAGTGGACTAAGAATGGCCTACATAACAGATGTCTAAATCCATTACTGCAGAATAAATCTTTTTTCTCATATGTTAAGAATAACACTGGTACCTTAACACTGGATAAAAAAGTTATATTCAGATGTGAGCCATGCAGTCCTTTGGCATTTGAATTCCACTGTACTGTTTAAATTAATATCTTCGTCCTCCTTTTCTTGCTTTCTTTTGCACATAAGTAAATACATTTGTGCTGGGCCATATGTAAGAAAGGAGCTCTCACAAAGTGGTCTTTGGTCTTTAGGAAGCATGTGTGCATAGGAGTTCACTCTTCCAGTATATTCCGGCTCCTCCTCAGAACTGTGTAAATGGACAGCTGTGCAAACACAAATTATATTCCAAAGCAGCCTACAGATCCCAGACTTCTATTACTATCCACCAATGTACACCAATCACTCACTTACAGCATACGTTTACACTGTGCCTCTCTTCTATAAACAATGCTTCCAAATACCTCTATCCTTTTCTTTTAGGCTACTTTCACACTGTAGCCGTGCCGCATTAGTGCTAAAGCGCAGCTCATTCTAGCAGGGCGCTTTAGCAGTGCTTTTCGTCTGCTAGCATGGCGCTTTTAACCACCGCTAGGGCCAAAGAAGGGGTTAAAACCACCCATGGAATGGGCTATTAACGCTTTTCAGTAGATTCGGAAGAGCTGCCCATTCATTTCAATGGGCAGGGCATTTTGGGAGCGCTGCATACAGCGCTCCCAAACTGCCCCAAATATGCTGCTTGCAGAACTTTTTCAAATGTCCAGCAGGCGCACCGCCTCAGTGTGAAAGCACTTGGGCTTTCACACTGGGGAGGCAGTTTTCAGGCATTTTACAGTTGCTATTTCTAGCGCTAAACTGCCTGAAAACCACCTTCAGTGTGAAAGTAGCCTTATGCCGCATACACACGACCGTTTTTCGGGTGAAGTTTTTAAGGTCTAGAAAAAACTAAGTTTTTTTTTCAACCCGATCATTAAAACGGCCTTGACTACACACGATCGTGAAAAAAAAATGCTCTAGCAAAGAGCAGGGACGTACAACACATACAATGGCACTATAAAGGGAAAGTTCCATTTGGATGGCGCCACCCTTTGGGCTGCTTTAGCTGATTTCTGTTAGTAAAAGACGATTCACGCTTTTCTGTCTGTTACAGCGTGATGAATGTGCTTACTCCATTACGAACGATAGTTTTACCAGAACGAGCGCTCCGGTCTCATAACTTGCTTCTGAGCATGCGTGTTTTTTTCACGTCGTTAAAGCCCACACAACCTTAAAAACGACAACGTTAAAAACGTTGTGAAAAAATAGAGCATGTTCGAAATTTTTAATGCCCATTTTTTAGATTTGAAGCCCACACACAATCATTTTTAATGACATTAAAAAAAACTTAATTTTTTAGAACCCCAAAAAACGGTCGTGTGCACACGGCATTATAGTTATTTAACCCCTTAAGGACCTCCTCACGCCGATTTATGTCCACATTCTCGCGACCCGGTCCTGAGATCTTTTACCACGCCCGCGGGACCTGTGGACCCGATCGCCGCCGGGGTCCCACGATCGGGTCACAGAGCTGAAGAACGGGGAGAGGTAAGTGTAAACAAACTTCCTACTGTGAGTGTCACTGATCATCTGTTCCCTGTCATAGGGAACGATGATCAGTGAGGTCACACGCCAAGCCACGCCCCCACACAGTAGTAATCACCTAGGAAACACTTAACCCCTTCACCGCCCCCTACAGGTTAACCTCTTCACTGCCAGTGTCATTTTCACAGTAGCAGTGCATGTTTATAGCACTGTACGCTGTAAAAATGACAATGGTCCCAAAATAGTGTCAAAAGTGTCCGATGTGTCCGCCATATTATCGCAGACATGAAAAAAACACTGATCGCCGCCATTACTAGTAAAAAAAAAAATATATTAATAAAAATGCCATAAAACTATCCCCTATTTTGTAGACGCTACAACTTTTGTGCAAATCAATAAACGCTTATTGCAATTTTTTTTACCAAAAATATGTAGAAGAATACGTTTCGGAATAAACTGAGGAAAAAATTAAATTTTTATATATTTTTGGGGGAGATTTATTATAGCAAAAATTTTAAAATATTGTATTTTTTTCAAAATTGTCACTCTATTTTTGTTTATAGCGCAAAAAATAAATACCGCAGAGGTGATAAAATACCACCAAAAGACAGCTCTATTTGTGGGAAAACGAGGACGCCAATTTTGTTTGGGAGCCACGTCGCATGACCGCGCAATTGTCAGTTAAAGCGACGCAGTGCCGAATCACAAAAAGTGGCCTGGTCCTTTAGCAACAAAATGGTACGGGGCTTAAGTGGTTAATATTATTGTTCTGCATTATAATACATTGACACATGAATGTACAATACAGGTGATACTCAAAAAATGTAATATAATGCAAAAGTTAATTTATTTCACCAATGCAACTTAAAAGGTGAAAATATATGAGATGGACTTATTACCTGCAAAGCAAGATAGTTCAAGTCGTGATTTCGTACCTGGGAGGGTGTATAGTATGCCTCTTAAGTAGCGCTTGTTTCCCGTGCTTAGAACTGTCCCTGCACGAAATGTAATTTCTGAAGGAGAAAAGGTAATTTAAAACCACTCGAGGTTATAATGAATTGTCAGCTCCTGGCAATACATAGAAAAGTCATTGATAAAAAAAAATGCGTGGGGGTCCCCCCAAATTTAATTACCAGGCCCTTCAGGTCTGGTATGGATATTAAGGGGAACCCCACATCATTTTTATTTTTAAATTTGGGGTGGAGTTCCCCTTAATATCAATACCAGACCTGAAGGACCTGGTAATTGAATTTGGGGGGACCCCCACGCAATTTTTTTATTTAAATCTATTCTATTTTTTATCAATGACTTTCAATGCCTTTTCTCTGTATTGCCGGGAGCTGACAATTCATTATAGCCGTGAGTGGTTTTAAATTACATTTTTTTCTTCAGAAATTACACTTTGTGCAGGGACAGTTCTAAGAATAGGAAACAAGCGCTGCTTTACAGGCATACAATAGACACCCCCAGGTACGAAATTTAAAGGAATATTTCGCTTTTATTGTTTCACTTTAAGCATTATTAAAATCACTGCTCCCAAAAAAAACTGCAGTTTTAAAACAAAAAAAATTGCATTGATACATGTCCCCTGGGGCAGGACCCAGGTCCCCAAATACTTTTTATGACAATAACCTGCATATAAGCCTTTAAAATATGCACTTTAGATTTAGATCCCATAGACATTTACTTTTTGAATTTGCCGCAAACACCCCAAATTGTTCGCTGTTTGGTGAACAGGCAATGTTGGACTCGAACATGAGTTCGACTCGAACTCAAAACGCATCCCTAGTCACAAGTCTGATCAATAAAATATGAGTGACATTTTATTGTTATGTGTTCCTGTGTTGTTCAAATCAGGTATGATTAGCGTATCAGCTGTAATGTTAAAAAGAGCTCTGCAGAATTATTTTTGAGAGCCACAGATTGTCTCCGCTCTTCTGAACATATTTGGAAACCAATCTTTTGTTTTAAAATATTGGCCAGCTAAACTTATAACCCAGTCAGAATAACAATTAAGTGCATCTTGTCTAGAATTTGAAAAAAATAAATGCACATTCGTTTTTGGATGTCATATTCATAACAAAGAGGAGCACATGCCACAAAAATGCAGAATAATATAGAAATCTATTGCAGCATTAAAAAGGACATGCATATTGAAGTCAAATCTTATTTTTGTACATAGCCCAGCATGCTCAATCTAGTGATTTAGTAGTTGTTAAGCCACTCTAACCTGTATTCACCATCAGCACTGCCTCCTATGGTAGTATCCCCACTCTGTCTGTGATTTATAAAAATAAATGCTGCAAATACCTAATTTCCCTACTGAGATTGCAATTACATGACTGGACACCTTTTGCCTTTCCTCCTCTGAGAGATGCAGTGGGCGGGGCTAAGGTTTACCTGCTGATGTCAGTCTGGAGGATAGGAGGAGAGAGCTGACTAGTCATGTGATCGCAATCTCAGCTCTTAAATGAGGTATTACAGCATTTATATTTATAAATCATTCACAGAGGGGGACACTGCAATAGGAGGCAGTGCTGATGGTGTATACAGGTTAGTGTTATGAGAGCAGCAGGAGGGGGAGGGGCGGCTCACACACAGACCAAGAGGGAAGGGGGAGGAGGACAAAGGAGCAGAGAGGAGAGCAGATAGCAGGCTTCTGTTGACAGAGGCACGTAAACTGACCACGGTGTCTGGTCTCAGCAGCCATCATACAACGTGGTCAGTTTACAGAGGGGTGGGGAGAAACTGGCAGGATCAGACCAGTTTTCTCAGTGTTACAGGGGGCCAAATGACACAGGAAAAGCACTGTGTCATACAACATGCTTTAAAGGAGCAGGATCCATTTTCTTATTTTTTTTTAGTTAACAAATGCTTTAACTATGATTTTAGTGAAATTATCCTGTGATAAATTGAACATACAGTAAAAAGTTAGATGTCTGTATCAATGCAGTTTGAAATTAGTTTATATTAATACACACTTTAAAATGTGGAGTATACTGTATGCACCCTTATGCACCCACAAGCTATTAAACTTGTTAAACAAAGTTTATGTTGCTAATAACTAAGCCTATACAATATTACAACAGACATACAATTTACTTATATGACACTTTTGGGATCAGCATGCCTATATCTTTATTTTATATTCAATATGCTTAAAGCATGCTTCTAGAGTCTATAAACCCATCTCAGGCCAAAGTCAATGTGCCAATTCTCTTATCACTTCAGGCAGACTATGTTAGCTGTGCTAACCCTGTAGATTAGGAACTTTTACAAAAAAAAATCCAAAACTAAAATGATTCGTTTTGACAGGCCCAGTTCTATAATTTGCAGTATCATTTCTTCTCTGACATTGAGTACAAGTCCATCGATCCATCAACTAGAGTAAACAAATGCATCTCTACTTTTATAACACATCAGATCACACAAAAAATAACACCATTTTTTAAATAATGGATATTTTGCTTCAAGAGAGGAGATACAGAATTAGAAAGATAAAAAGAAAAAAGAAAAACCACAGACTAAACACAACAACAATGAATATAAATGTTCACTGATGACTGATTGTTGTGTGGGTGTCGGTCTTAGTGTCTGCTCAGTGTCTTTTGCTTTGATCTTGATACTGAATTCTTCTGTATTCCTTAGATTTGGTCCGAGAAAATTCTCTGGCTTTGTGATTCATTAAAAAGAGAGCATCTCATGATTGGGCTAATAGAATCATTTTAAATATTCATTTTTATAAGTATTATTATTGTTCAAGCATATCTATGAACATTGCATTTTTGCTTTGTTACCTTTTTCAATTACTTTGAATGAGAATGACAGCTGTCCGACCTCATGTGACTAACACAATCTCTGCCAGCTCCTATTTGTGTAACATTTATAGGTGTGTGCACAGGGTGTGCCAGGTGTGCCCAGGCACACCCTAATCACCCTATGCATCACAGATTCCCTCTACTGCCCTGCCCTACCCCTTCAGCACTGCAGCTTCCCTCCTCTCCTGCCAGCTGTTTTTGCGAGATGTTTTAGGATGGATGGGGGAAGGGAGATAAATATGTCATTTACTGGCCCCTTCCCTTTCTGAATGAACATTGTGAGTGATCGGTAGTGTGTGTTTGAGCTTTGGTATGCACACCCTAATGCCACAGGCTGCACACACCTGTAACATAATTAATATTTCCTAAGAGCAGGGTGCCATTATGTATACACTATATTAATTAAAACCACTGTAGTATAACGGGACCACATGCAGAGAACATTCACTCTTTTTCTACTGGCTCGGGTGGCTCATAGGCACACCTTCATATGAGATTGACCAAGGATTTCTGCAGGTGTTGGACAAAAACCTTCAGACATCACCCCCAGGGGCGGCCCGTCCATTAGGGGCACAGGGGCGCCGCCCCCCCATTCATGCATCCAACCTCCTAATCTACATGCAGGGTGCCGGATGCATGGATTCCAATGGAGGGGGTGTTTTTTTTTACTCACGTGATTAGAGCCAGGAGCTCTAATAGGCTTCAAAAAAGGGAGGGCTCGGGGCATAGAGAACTGCGCCCAAAGCCCACCCAGTTGTGTTACAATAGCGAATGAATATTCGTTATTGTCACACTGATTCTCCAACTGGCCAATTAGGAAGCGGGTCCTGAGACAAGTTTCCTGATTGGCCAAAAGGAGAAGCTATTCTATTGGGCCACGACGAGTAGAGAGGATGAGGGAGGAGATGTGAAGGCTGCTGCAGGAGATGCAGGAAACAAAGCTGTTGCCTCATTGTTCGGAAGGAAGCTCTGCCCATGGGTAAGTGTTGGGCTCATCAATCGACCGACCGTGGTTGTGCGGGTGACCTGACACAGGGGGTGATGTGTGTGGTGGGGGGGTATGAGTTACGGGTGACCCGACCGACCGGGAGGTGGCTGTGGTGCATTGTGTGCCGTCCCCCTTAAAATATACCACCAATGATCTGATGCATTATGAGCAACCTAATTTTTTTTATAAAAGAATATATACAGCAACCGTAAGCTGACAAGACCTATATAGCAGTTAGGTCATGTGAGAGAGGACGCACATTTGAGTTAAATAAAACATCCTATTCATTATCTGTTTATTCTCCCTCCAGTGCACTTTACAGATCTGTAGAGAATTGACCTTATGTCCTGTGTATGTGGGAGGTTAGATACGCCGCACCCTGTTTGGTTACTGGTGAATGTCTATTTGGTAGTAACTGAATAAGCAAATGTACTGGTAAAGGGCACAGGAGGTCTCAGTGAAAAGAAGCTTTCTTGGTGGGAGGTTAGCAGGAGGTGACAAAGCTTTAGTTTCTCATGTAAGACACAACTGAGACAAGAATAACATCCAGAAGAGTAAGTATGTATGATTCATGTCTACAATTTACATATGCACATCATAAAGACTCTGTGTGTGTGTGTGATCTGGAAATAAACCATTTCCTCTGTCTCTGTACCACGTAGATGTCCAGTAATTTTACTGTTCTAATATATCATCTACAATGTACTTTCATTTTTTTTGTTTTTCCTTAACTGAGCTGGCCATGAAAGTAATTGCACAGAGTCTTTAATAAAATAACAGGTAATTTATTATCTAGATATTTTTGGTTTTATTTTTTTCTCATAATTTTTAGTATTATGAAATATCAGTGATACTCTTGTACGAGTGTGCATTGTTTGTTCTTCAGCGGAACAATTTAATGTGTTCCTAAGCTCTGCCAAAAACTTTTGATTTGTTAGGTATGGATAGAGTAGGGAATTTATTATTTGCTGTCTGCGTTGCATTGCGGAGGTTTTTCTTTCTGTCATAAAGACACAGCAGGAAGTAAGAGAACTGTCCAAAGCAAGACGATAACCCCTCTTAGACAGTTGTCATCAGAACAGGTTTACCCATTGGAAGATTCCCCTCACCTCCCTTGCCGGTGACAATGTTTACATTTAGGATTCCCCATCACAATCTGTACCAAAACAATGGTCGCCATGACCAATAGCTAGTGTGAAGACAAAAAAGGTTGACAGCGCTCAGGAACTAAGCTGGAATTGATGGGTAATGGCTGCAATGAACCACATGTATACTTAAAGGGGTTGTAAAGGTCCAATTTGTTTTCCTAATTAGCTTCCTTTACCTTAGTGCAGTCCTCCTTCACTTACCTCATCCTTCGATTTTACTTTTAAATGTCCTTATTTCTTCTTAGAAATCCTCACTTCCTGTTCTCCTGTCTGTATCTAAACACAGTGGCCCGGATTCAGAAAGGAGATACGACGGCAGCAATGTGACAGGTTCTCTTTTTTTGTGTGGTGTGGGTGCAGACACTACTGGTACTGGGCTTGGGCATTTCTTGTGGTTTTTCGCTGGTGACAGCGCTGGTAGTGCGCCTTTGGTTTTGGGGTTCTTCTTCTTTCTTCTTTTTCTTCCTGATAGGAGACAGCTGCAATAGGGGGGGGGGGGGCAGCAGCAACGTGACAGGTTCTCTTTTTTTGTGTGGTGTGGGTGCAGACACTACTGAACCCAGATCGGTAACTCACTGCTCACTGGAAACAGTGTGTGAGGAGAGAAGAGCCGGTAACCGCTAGTAACCAGTCTGAGTTTACATTAGGTGATCGGCTGTGAATGGCTCACAGCCGATCATGTGGTAAACAGCCACCAGCCATTGGCTATTTAGCCTTGTCGGTGAAAGTGAGTGCAGTCACCAGTCTGCTGTCCAGGGAGACGTCTGTGTTGAATACACAGCGATACTGTGTGGACTGACGGTGGAACGCATACGTCACTTCTGGTTGCTGTGGAGATCACGCCCTGACGTTTCATCACTTCAGACTTCATCTGAGGGCGTGATCACATGGCCAAATGTTCAACCTTTTGTTATCGTATTACCAATTAGCCATTGGCATACCACTCTCTCTGATTAATTAGGTGCACACAAGCAAAAATAGCAGCACAGGGATAGCAATAAAGGTTCAAGAGTAATTTGCCTGATACTACACATTCGAATCATTAAATATAAGTGTAGCTTCACTTCTGTAATCTGAAAAAATCCCCTACATCACACTACCCATTACAATAGTCCGATATGGGGGCAACTTTAAACCAAACGCCACACTCCATACCCAATGAAATATCAAATCCATAATCTATCAATGAATAATCAGATATTTGCTCAATAAACCCATTAATTTTAGTTGAAATGATTACTTATTTTTTAAATAATTTCTTTAAAAAACATTTCTAAGCCTCTACAGCACCTGGTATTCCCAGGCGGTCTCCCAACCAGGTACTAACCAGGCCCGACCCTGCTTAGCCTCCCGACATCAAACGAAATCAGGCGTTTCAGGGTGATGTGGCCGCTCAAAATGCATGTAAAATGTGGACTGTCATTGGCGGAAATAGATCAGTAGAAACTGCATATATTCATAACCTCCAATTACCGGGGCCGTAACTGTTAAATACAGTATATAAACATATATACACAAAACCACTAAATCATTATCCGTCAATTCATCCCACAGAGACACTCTGTTTATGTCTCCCCTGATAATTCATTCCACCAGATACATACATGTTAGAACAATATGAATGAAATGATATGAAATTAATAATGAAAGTAAATTGTTTGAATAAATTCACATAAATTAGAATAAATATAAATATAATAGATTATAAACATAGATCTTTCTACGGAATCAATAATCGTTAATAAAACAGTTGATATCTAGGTCAACGTTTAACCCTTTCATCCATGTTGTTCTATGGATCCAGCATAAATAAGTACGATATAATATGATCTATACCAGGGGTAGATGAAACTCCTAATCCCAGCATGCCTCTCCCTCTGGGAGTCATCCTTCTAGCTGTCTAGGTCTTTGTCTAGGGACAACTGTAGTTCCACAAATGCTGGAGTGCTATAGTTGCCTACTTCTGGTCTACACAGTTGAATCCTTTAAAGGGGTTGTAAAGGTTTGTTTCTTATTTTCTAAGGTTCCTTTAAGCTAGTGCATTGTTGGTTCACTAACCTTTTCCTTTGATTTCCCTTCTAAATGTTTTTTTTTCTTTGTATGAATTTCTCACTTCCTGTTCCTCTTAAGTAAGCTGTTCTGGTTGACTAACCCCCAGCTAGAACAGCTCGGATGATGGGGGCAAGCTTACTGAGGAGGAACAGGAAGTGAGAAATTCAGACAAAGAAAAAAATATATTTAGAAGGGAAATCGAAGGAAAAGGTCAGTGAACCAACAATGTACTAGCTTAAAGGAACCTATTTAGAAAAAAAAAACGAACCTTTACAACCCCTTTGAGTTGCAAAAAAGTATAATTATCCATAGCTTATGTTTATAAGTGCAGCCCAGCCTACAACAGTGACAAGAAAATGGTTTTGTGTCTGTGCTGCAGAGGAGACTTTCACAGAAGGAGAAGCTGCTATTACAAAACATAGAGTTAAAATATATGTGAACCCTTCCCTTTTAAATCAATCCATTTAGTTTAAAATAGAAATAAAAGGCAAAACAGTATATACAAATTGGGCCAGATTCACATATCTGGGCGCATCTTTGTGCGGGCGTAGCGTATCCTATTTACGCTACGCCGCCACAACTTAGACAGGCAAGTGCAGTATTCACAAAGCACTTGCTCTATAAGTTGCAGCGGCGTAGCGTAAATGGGCCGTAATTCAAAGTAGGCTGGTAGGGGGCGTGTTGTATGGAAATAAATCGTGACCCCACGTAAATGACACGCCTAACGAACGGCGCATGCGCGCACATGCTCAGTATCACGTCGAATTTTCTCCCTAAGTTACGCCGGCTCAATGTTTAGTCAACGTGACCGTAACCTACGCTCATCCCCATTCACGGACGACTTACGCAAACAACGTAAAATACGACGCTTTTCCTGACGTTTCCGACGTCCATACCTTAACATGACTTACCCCTGCTTTATGAGTAGTGTTGAGCAGAATATGCCATATTCGATTTCGCGATATATCTCGAATATATATTCGAATATTCGAGATATATTCGCTAAATTCGAATATTCGTGATATTTTATCGAAAGTAAATGATTGCGATTTTTCGCTATTGCGAATGCGAAAATAATTGCGATTTTTTGATAACTGCGGTAGGAGCACTCTGATTGGCTCAGAATATTCGTGATATTTTATCGAAATATCGCAACATGCGAATGCGATATTTATTGCGCAATTTCGAGAAATGCTGGAGGAGCGCTCTGATTGGCTCAGAATATTCGTGATATTTTATCGAAATATCGCAACATGCGAATGCGATATTTATTGCGCAATTTCGAGAAATGCTGTAGGAGCACTCTGATTGGCTCAGAATATTCGTGATATTTTACAATACAAAATAATTGCGAATATTCGGCAAATGCGGAAGGAGCACTCTGATTGGCTCAGAATATTCTTGATATTTTACAATACAAAATAATTGCGAATATTCGGCAAATGCAGAAGGAGCACTCTGATTGGCTCAGAATATTCTTGATATTTTACAATACAAAATAATTGCGAATATTCGGCAAATGCGGAAGGAGCACTCTGATTGGCTCAGAATATTCTTGATATTTTACAATAGAAAATAAAAAGTGTTTTGCATTGGTGGTGATTCTTTACTCTATCCATCTGTCACAGCCGTTTGTCAATCAAACACCTTGAAGATTGAACACGTTCATGCTGCATGCTTTGGACTTTTTTTCACTTCACATATCAAAGACATTTTTATGAAAGATTATTTTTCTATTATTGGGACTATATTTCTTTATATATTTGTTTCACTGTGTATTTCACAAGTTATTTGCGCTTGCTTATTTTATAATTTGCCCACATGTCTTGTCACTAGACATATTTTTTATTCTTGTAGAGCGACTCCATTTTCTGTCTTGTATTAATTTATGTTGTATAACATTTTTGAGTTGCTGCTGTATTCTCCCCTTTTTTAAGGTATGCGCAATTTTTTCCTTCTTACAAAAAATAATAATATCAAACATACAAATATTCATAACATACACATACACAAAGCCCCCCCCCTTTTGCATCAGAGACAATCAGAGTTCTCCTACCACAGTTATCGAAAATTCGCAATCATTTTCGCATTCGCAATAGCGAAAAATCGCAATTTTTTTTTTTCAATTTGGCAACATAATAGGATCGCCTCAGCTTAGCTACTCGGCCCAGGGTCTCTAATCATACCAGCAATGCTTTTAGACGTCGATAGGATGTGATCTGTTTTAAAAATCAAATTGAAAAAATGCGAATATTCGGAATTGCGAATATTCACCGCGAAATTCGAAATATAGCGCGATTTCTCGAATATGCTATATTCGAGTCGAATATTCGCAATGCGAATATTCGTGAGCAACACTATTTATGAGGAGTAAAGTTTAGCCGGTCGTACGCCTTACGTAAACAGCGTATTTTAATACGCCGGGCGCAAGTATGTTCGTGAATCGACGTATCTAGCTCATTTGCATATTTGACGTGGAAATATACGGAAGCACCCCTAGCGGCCAGCGTAAATATGCACCCCAAGATACAACGGCGTAGGAGACTTACGCCACTCGTATCTTGGCAACAGTGAGGCGTATCTGATTCTTTGAATCAGGCGCCGAGATACGACGCCTCACATTCCGACTTACGACGGCGTATCTGGAGATACGCCGTCGTAAGTCCTTTGTGAATCTGGCCCATTGTATATGTGTGTGTGTGTGTGTGTATGTATGTATATATATATATATATATATATATATATATATATATATATATATATATATATATATATATATATATATATATATATATATAAAGTGCCTAGAGAGATGTGTGTGGAGAAACAGCTGTATATTGATTTTCCCAGTGAATGGCTGTGTAAAGAGGCATGGTCTGGGCTATTAAAGCACAGCCAGAAAACTGACCACGCTGGGATGGATGTGTTTCTATACCGAGCATTGTCAGCTTGAAATAGGAAAGCAGGAGGACTGGCAGGAACACCAGGGATTTCACACAAAGGTGGCAGTGCAAAGATAACAGGATGTATTTTTTTTTAACACAAGTACAACATAAACATATCAGGAATATTGTATAGTTATGGTCCAGAAAAGACCGTTTCATCCAGAGAAAAAGGCACCTAATCCCAAATAGGAATATGAAATGTTGATTTAGCATAATTCTTTAATTTGCTGCCTAAAGACCCAAGGGGTTTTTACAGTTCGGGACTGCGTCGCTTTAACAGACAATTGCGCGGTTGTGCGACGTGGCTCCCAAACAAAAATGGCGTCTTTTTTCCCCCACAAATAGAGCTTTCTTTTGGTGGTATTTGATCACCTCTGCGGTTTTTATTTTTTGCGCTATAAACAAAAATAGAGCGACAATTTTGAAAAAAATGCTATATTTTTTACTTTTTGCTATAATAAATATCCCCCAAAAACATATATAACATTTTTTTTCCCTCAGTTTAGGCCGATACATATTCTTCTACCTATTTTTGGTAAAAAAAATCGCAATAATCGTTTATCGGTTGGTTTGCGCAAAATTTATAGTGTTTACAAAATAGGGGATAGTTTTTTTTTTTTTGTTTTTTTTTTTACTACTAATGGCTAGTGTTGAGCAGAATATGCCATATTCGATTTCGCGATATATCTCGAATATATATTCGAATATTCGAGATATATTCGCTAAATTCGAATATTCGTGATATTTTATCGAAATTAATTGAATGCGATTTTTCGCTATTGCGAATGCGAAAATAATTGCGATTTTTTAATAACTGCGGTAGGAGCGCTCTGATTGGCTTAGAATATTCGTGATATTTTATCGAAATATCGCAACATGCGAATGCGATATTTATTGCGCAATTTCGAGATATGCTGGAGGAGCGCTCTGATTGGCTCAGAATATTCGTGATATTTTATCGAAATATCGCAACATGCGAATGCGATATTTATTGCGCAATTTCGAGATATGCTGGAGGAGCGCTCTGATTGGCTCAGAATATTCGTGATATTTTATCGAAATATCGCAACATGCGATTGCGATATTTATTGCGCAATTTCGAGATATGCTGGAGGAGCGCTCTGATTGGCTCAGAATATTCCTGATATTTTATCGAAATATCGCAACATGCGAATGCGATATTTATTGCGCAATTTCGAGATATGCTGGAGGAGCGCTCTGATTGGCTCAGAATATTCCTGATATTTTATCGAAATATCGCAACATGCGAATGCGAAATTTATTGCAGATATTTCGAAAACTGCTGTAGCAGCACTCTGAAATCGAATATGTATGATATTTTAACCAAAATACATATTGCGATTGCGATTTTTCGATCGCGCATGCGCAATTGCGCGAACAACACGCGACCATTTCCTGGAGCCTTGCCAGTTTCCCAATATTACAGCAACATGGTGGGAAGCAATTTCTCAAAGTCTGAGGAAAAGTTGCTGATTTGTGTAAGTATTTTGACCACTGTTATTTCATCATCTTCAACTGCATTTAAGTCTAGTTTAAAAGTTAGTATATATGATCAGATATTAGTATTTAACCAAAAATGTGTCTCCTGCTTTTACAAAACTACAAGTCCCAGCATGCCTGGACAGCTGCAGACACCCTGGTTGGCAAATGTGTATTTAGGCACTTTTCCTTGTTATTTAGCATAATGAATTTAAAATTTTTTTGGACATAGGACGTATGCGAACGTCCTGACTTCAGTGTCCTCAAGGCCCAAGGACGTTCGAATACATATTGCCCTTTAGATGTTGCAGAACTACAACTTCCAGCATGCCTGGGAATGCTGGCACTTCTAGTATTGTAAGTTCTGCAGGCCCACATTTTTCAGGCCTTTATGCACGGGTCTCTAAACTGTGGCACCCTAGATGCAGCAAAAGTAAAATTCTTAGCATGCACTGACAGACCGTGGCTGATGGGAGTAGTAGTTTTGCAACAGCTGGAGGTGGACTGGTCTTGAAACCCAGAGTTAGGTAACAAACCCGTAGTGTTTTGCAACCATTCTGCCTCCAGCTGGTTATTTTCTGTTGAAAAGCCTGTGGCGTGCAAAACACAACCCAAAAACTCCACCCGGTGCAAGGAAAAATTTGCACACACCTAAAGAGTGACATCACAAAAAACTGCGACGGTTGCATACGTCAGTGGTCCTCCGAAAAGGTCCCGTCTCTGACCCCCCGGGGCGTTAGGCTCCTAGGCTCCTGACAGGGAAAAGAGTTACTGTGGTCCATACAGCCGAAGCCATATGGACCCATCTCGGTCCAAGCAGCGCAATCAACACGCGAACAACACGCGACCATTTCCTGGAGCCTTGCCAGTTTCCAACTTATGATCGCAGCGCAATCACACAGCAACATGGTTGGAAGCAATTTCACTAAGTCTGAGGAAAAGTTGCTGATTTGTGTAAGTATTTTGACCACTGTTATTTCATCATCTTCAACTGCATTTAAGTCTAGTTTAAAAGTTAGTATATATGATCAGATATTAGTATTTAACCAAAAATGTGTCTCCTGCTTTTACAAAACTACAAGTCCCAGCCCAGCCCAGCATTTTAGTCTAGTTTAAAAGTTAGTATATATGATCATATATTAGTATTTCACAAAAAATGTGTCTCCTGCTTTTACAAAACTACAAGTCCCAGCATGCCTGGACAGCTGCAGACACCCTGGTTGGCAAATGTGTATTTAGGCACTTTTCCTTGTTATTTAGCATAATGAATTTAAAAATTTTTTGGACATAGGACGTATGCGAACGTCCTGACTTCAGTGTCCTCAAGGCCCAAGGACGTTCGAATACATATTGCCCTTTAGATGTTGCAGAACTACAACTTCCAGCATGCCTGGGAATGCTGGCACTTCTAGTATTGTAAGTTCTGCAGGCCCCCATTTTTCAGGCCTTTATGCACGGGTCTCTAAACTGTGGCACCCTAAATGCAGCAAAAGTAAAATTCTTAGCATGCACTGACAGACCGTGGCTGATGGGAGTAGTAGTTTTGCAACAGCTGGAGGTGGACTGGTCTTGAAACCCAGAGTAAAGTAACAAACACGTAGTGTTTTGCAACCATTCTGCCTCCAGCTGTATTTTTCCTGTTGAAAAGCCTGTGGCGTGCAAAACACAACCCAAAAACTCCACCCGGATGCAGTGAAAAATGTGCACACACCTAAAGAGTGACATCACAAAAAACTGCGACTGGTACATACGTCAGTGGTCCTCCGAAAAAGGTCCCGTCTCTGACCCCCCGGGGCGTTAGGCTCCTGACAGGGAAAAGAGTTAGCAACGCATATCTCCCCTATACGTGTATCCTGTGTTGTTAATAATATATTCATAATTATGCAAATGATAATGGCTGCTATATTTATGCAAAAAAGGTGGCGACCGAAATGGCAGGATATAAAATCTTTCATGTTACCCCTGTCATTGATTAATAAGGCGAGAATGCTTCCAATTGTTGAATAGCATACATTTACGTCATATATCCATAAGGCTGTCAACAGAAGTATTACAATATACTTTGTTCTTCATCTTGCAGAAGTTCCTGGAAACAGGATATGATGACCTGCGGCGGCAGCCACAGAAAAGGGCTGTGGTCAGCGCCCTAATCGCTGACTTTGGCGGCCAACATGACCACAAGGCCATTGTTAAGAAGTGGTCTGACCTCAAGAGGCGCCAAATGGGTAATGTCAGACGTCTTCGGGCTAAATATCATCCAGGTAAGTTATTGTTGACAGTTATGTTTTTTTTAAAAAAAGTGTATTTTGTGCGTGAACTCGAAAGAGAGAGGAGCCGGCCTGCAGGAGTTGGGAGGCCTCCCCCAGAGGCAATCTGCCACCTTTCTCCATGCCCCGGTTGGCAATGGCGGGTGTGAGGGGGTCCTCCCAACCCAACCTCGCATAGCACACCCACCAGTGGCGGGGCTGAGACCACCAAACTCAATTCACAGGTAGCCGAGAGCGGGATCCGAACCCCTAGCTGCAGAGGTGAATCAGTTGTCAGTGCAGTGGCAATCGCGTGGAGCCACCGCAGCTCCTTTGGTGACAGTTATGTAAGGTCATATGTAATTCATGTAAGGTCAGATGTTGTTAACCAAGATGCCATGTTGTGCTAACATATATCACCACCGGCCAAGGTATTCATAGTACTGTTGAAAAAAGACATGGGGCAGCAGACAGGAACACAGAAGTTATGTGGGAACATAATTTTCCCATTGCTTTGCATGGGACTTTAAAGAAAAACCCCGACCATGGCAAGTGGGGGTGGGTAAGGTTTAAACCACCTATCCTATGTTTGTGGCTGACATATAAGTAACCTGTGTGCCAAGTTTCATATAAATATCTTTAGCCGTTTGTACGTGATGCTGGAACATACATACATACATACATACATACATACATACATTTATGCACACACACACGTTGAGTTTTATATATATAGATTACCACTAAATTCCTGTGTTAGGAGTGGGGTTGTTATAGTAATCCCGTGTGCTCCATCAGGCCCTTTTTTTAACATGAGATGGTCTGAACAAAACAAAGGAGACAAAAACAGCTCATTTTAACATGGTTGCATCCCAGCTCACGCTCAGTCCCCTGTAGTGCCCACAAGACCCTTTAATATAACATTGTCCCATTGGTTAACTGTCTATATAAATCAATTTGTATTCATATACAATACAGCACAGTACACAGAATTTGCATACGTCATTAGAAAACATTTTTATAATATATGAACATTGTGTTATTATAGGAGCTCCAATGCCAGTTGTCCGCGCCAAGCGCAGAAGGCGCCAGGCCGATGAGGAGGAGGAGGAGGATGCGGCAGAGGAGGATGCGGCAGAGGAGGACATGGATGAGGAGGAGCAGCCAGGGCCCTCCCACTCCCCAACCCCAGCTCCTGTTGAGGAGCAAGCTGAGGAGATTCCCCCCCCCACCACCCCAACTTCTCAAGCGGAAGAGCAGGAGGAAGAGAGCGTTCCTGTGAGCCTCGCTCAGGAAGGTAAATATGTGCACAATGATTAATAACATTTCAACAACAAAATGTAGATATAAAAATGGACAACATATAAAGCGCACCTGTCAGATTGTAGAACCATAATATGGTATTGATGCTAGAAGTATACAGGTAGTGCATAATTATTAGGCAAGTTGTATTTTTTGAGGATTCATTTTATTATTGAACAACAACCATGTTCTCAATGAACCCCAAAAACTCATTAATATCAAAGCTGAATTTTTTTGGAAGTAGTTTTTAGTTTGTTTTTAGTGTTAGTTATTTTCGGGGGATATCTGTGTGTGCAGGTGACTACTATTACTGTGCAGAATTATTAGGCAACTTAACCAAAAAATAAATAGATACCCTTTTCAATGATTTATTTGTAACAGTGAAACCAATATAACATCTCAACATTCACAAATACACATTTCTGACATTTAAAAACAAAACAAAAACAAATCAGTGACCAATATAGCCACCTTTATTTGCAAGGACACTCGAAAGCCTGACATCCATGGATTCTGTCAGTGTTTTGATCTGTTCACCATCAACATTGCGTGCAGCAGCAACCACAGCCTCCCAGACACTGTTCAGAGAGTTGTACTGTTTTCCCTCCTTGTAAATCCCACATTTGATGATGGACCACAGGTTCTCAATGGGGTTCAGATCAGGTGAACAAGGAGGCCATGTCATTACTTTTTTTTATTTAATACCCTTTCTTGCCAGCCACGCTGTGGAGTACTTTGACACGTGTGATGGAGCATTGTCCTGCATGAAAATCATGTTTTTCTTGAAGGATGGTGACTTTTTCCTGTACCACTGCTTGAAGAAGGTCTCTTCCATAATCTGGCAGTAGGACTGGGAGTTCAGCTTGACTCCATCCTCAATCCGAAAAGGCCCCACAAGCTCATCTTTGATGATACCACCCCAAACCAGTACTCCACCACCACCTTGCTGGCGTCTGAGTCGGACTGGAGCTCCCTGCACTTTACCAATCCAGCCACGGGCTCTTCCATCTGGCCCATCAAGACTCACTCTCATTTCAGCAGTCCATAAAACCTTAGAAAAATCTTTCTTGAGATATTTATTGGCACAGTCTTGACGTTGCAGCTTGTGTGTCTTGTTCAGTGGTCGTCGTCTTTCAGCCTTTCTTACCTTGGCCATGTCTCTGGGTATTGCACACCTTGTGCTTTTGGGCACCCCAGTGATGTTGCAGCTCTGAAATATGGCCAATCTGGTGGCAAGTGGCATCTTGGCAGCTGCACGCTTGACTTTTCTCAGTTCATGGTCAGTTATTTTGCGCCTTTTTTTTTTCCACACACTTCTTTTGACCCTGTTGACTATTTTGAATGAAACGCTTGATTTTTCGATGATCACGCTTCAGAAGATTTGCAATTTTAAGAGTGCTGCATCCCTCTGCTAGATATCTCTCTATTTTGGACTTTTCAGAGTCTCTCAAGTCCTTCTTTTAGACCATTTTGCCAAAGGAAAGGAAGTTGACTAATAATTATGCACACCTTATATAGGGTGTTGATGTCATTAGACCACACACCTTCTCATTACAGAGATGTACATTACCTAATATGCCTAATTGGTAGTAGGCTTTCGAGCCTATACAGCTTGGAGTGAGACAACATGCATAAAGAGCATGATGTGGTCCAATTACTCATTTGCCTAATAATTCTGCACTCCCTGTATGTGTTAGACACACAACAAATGTATAGACATGATAATGATTGATTAATAAGCAAAAAAAATATTTTATGTATTTGTTAACGGTCTTTGTAATCAAATTGTTTTTTCTTATATCATAACAGCTGTAAAAGAGATTATGCAGAGACAAGCAGCAATAACGAAAAGGCAAGAATTAATTATTGCTAACCAGAGGAAAATGTGCTATTTAGCCAATCAAAACAAGCAACTGGAGGAGCAACAAATGAGAGAAATGCGTGAATTGGAAAAATTGCAAAAGCGCATGAGCCAATCACTTTGATTTTTTTTTTATAATAAAAAATATTATTTTTTGGAAATGTTTCATTTCTTTTTGAGATAGATTTTTAGGTTTTTCAACACATCTAACTTCACATCGAACAAATCAACATCAACACATCTAACTTCATAATAAGCAACAACATTTTATACTATTAATTTATTTAACACAAACCTAGGACAAACTAAAGCACACGGACACAGACACGACGAACACAAAATAAACTGTTGAAAAATGAACATAACAAAAGCAACAATATATATATATATATATATATATATATATATATATATATACCGAGAGAGAGAGAGAGCAAGAAAGAGAGAGAGAATGCAGATGAGCTCTTGCAGACAGCCCAATGGTTGCAGTATAAATGCCGCAAAACAGGGTTTAACATAAGGTTCATTGTTATAGTTACACTTGCTGTTTAGATCCGGTCTGGTAGCTTGTAGCGGAGGCTGTTGGTGGATCCGCTGTGCCAGAGAGGTCATGAAGCTTTACTCAGCATGGAGGCAGCAGCAGTAGTATTAAAATATAATGTAACTAGACAATGCATTTCCTGAGGAAAATGCGAGTGGGAATGCTGAATAGCTTAATTGCTGAGCCCCTTGCCAAAGACATTCACCATAACCACTACACTATCTTTAGGACACACAGCTTCTTTCTCTATCTGCAAAGTATAGAGTATGCTGACTTCCTGGTCGCCCCTCCCCCCTCAAGAGGTTTCCCCTCCCCCCCAGGTCAGTGAGGAGGAATATTGCACTGAGGTCAGGAAAGTTATTTATGGAAAGAAATAACATTACAAACGCTTTTAATTCACAGATCAAATACATGATTTAAGCCTCCAAACAAAGCTTAATAAATCCTCAACCGTACATGCGATCGATACAACGACTACACCGTTTGAAATACACGGCCCTTGTGAACGCATCGATATGAAATTTATGTTGATAAACTTAAAAATGTGACATAGGTGTATTGACTGAGCAGCAGAAGCAGCAGTAGTAGTATTAGCAGTAGTAGTTGATACAGAGTCAGATATAGGGTGTGAAATAACTGCTGACATAGGTGTCTTGACTGGGCAGCAGCAGCAGCAGAAGCAGCAGTAGTAGTATTAGCAGTAGTAGTTGATACAGAGTCATATCACTTGGGCAGGAGGTGCCATGATGAACAGCAGTGGTAATAAGAGTATATAGGGTGTGAAATAACTGCTGACATAGGTGTCTTGACTGAGCAGCAGCAGTAGTAGTATTAGCAGTAGTAGTTGATACAGAGTCATATCACTTGGGCAGGAGGTGCCATGATGAACAGCAGTGGTAATAAGAGTATATAGGGTGTGAAATAACTGCTGACATAGGTGTCTTGACTGAGCAGCAGCAGTAGTAGTATTAGCAGTAGTAGTTGATACAGAGTCATATCACTTGGGCAGGAGGTGCCATCATGAACAGCAGTAGGAATAGGAGTATATAGAGTGTCAAATAACTGCTGACATAGGTGTCTTGACTGGGCAGCAGCAGTAGTATTAACAGTAGTAGTTGATACAGAGTCATATCACATGGGCAGGAGGTGCCATGATGAACAGCAGTAGGAATAGGAGTATATAGAGTGTCAAATAACTGCTGACATAGGTGTCTTGACTGGGCAGCAGCAGCAGAAGCAGCAGTAGTATTAACAGTAGTAGTTGATACAGAGTCATATCACATGGGCAGGAGGTGCCATGATGAACAGCAGTGGTAATAAGAGTATATAGGGTGTGAAATAACTGCTGACATAGGTGTCTTGACTGAGCAGCAGCAGTAGTAGTATTAGCAGTAGTAGTTGATACAGAGTCATATCACTTGGGCAGGAGGTGCCATGATGAACAGCAGTGGTAATAAGAGTATATAGGGTGTGAAATAACTGCTGACATAGGTGTCTTGACTGAGCAGCAGCAGTAGTAGTATTAGCAGTAGTAGTTGATACAGAGTCATATCACTTGGGCAGGAGGTGCCATCATGAACAGCAGTAGGAATAGGAGTATATAGAGTGTCAAATAACTGCTGACATAGGTGTCTTGACTGGGCAGCAGCAGCAGAAGCAGCAGTAGTATTAACAGTAGTAGTTGATACAGAGTCATATCACATGGGCAGGAGGTGCCATGATGAACAGCAGTAGGAATAGGAGTATATAGAGTGTCAAATAACTGCTGACATAGGTGTCTTGACTGGGCAGCAGCAGCAGAAGCAGCAGTAGTATTAACAGTAGTAGTTGATACAGAGTCATATCACATGGGCAGGAGGTGCCATGATGAACAGCAGTAGGAATAGGAGTATATAGAGTGTCAAATAACTGCTGACATAGGTGTCTTGACTGGGCAGCAGCAGCAGAAGCAGCAGTAGTATTAACAGTAGTAGTTGATACAGAGTCATATCACATGGGCAGGAGGTGCCATGATGAACAGCAGTAGGAATAGGAGTATATAGAGTGTCAAATAACTGCTGACATAGGTGTCTTGACTGGGCAGCAGCAGCAGAAGCAGCAGTAGTATTAACAGTAGTAGTTGATACAGAGTCATATCACATGGGCAGGAGGTGCCATGATGAACAGCAGTAGGAATAGGAGTATATAGAGTGTCAAATAACTGCTGACATAGGTGTCTTGACTGGGCAGCAGCAGCAGAAGCAGTAGTAGTATTAACAGTAGTAGTTGATACAGAGTCATATCACATGGGCAGGAGGTGCCATGATGAACAGCAGTGGTAATAAGAGTATATAGGGTGTGAAATAACTGCTGACATAGGTGTCTTGACTGAGCAGCAGCAGTAGTAGTATTAGCAGTAGTAGTTGATACAGAGTCATATCACTTGGGCAGGAGGTGCCATGATGAACAGCAGTGGTAATAAGAGTATATAGGGTGTGAAATAACTGCTGACATAGGTGTCTTGACTGAGCAGCAGCAGTAGTAGTATTAGCAGTAGTAGTTGATACAGAGTCATATCACTTGGGCAGGAGGTGCCATGATGAACAGCAGTGGTAATAAGAGTATATAGGGTGTGAAATAACTGCTGACATAGGTGTCTTGACTGAGCAGCAGCAGTAGTAGTATTAGCAGTAGTAGTTGATACAGAGTCATATCACATGGGCAGGAGGTGCCATGATGAACAGCAGTAGGAATAGGAGTATATAGAGTGTCAAATAACTGCTGACATAGGTGTCTTGACTGGGCAGCAGCAGTAGTATTAACAGTAGTAGTTGATACAGAGTCATATCACATGGGCAGGAGGTGCCATGATGAACAGCAGTAGGAATAGGAGTATATAGAGTGTCAAATAACTGCTGACATAGGTGTCTTGACTGGGCAGCAGCAGCAGAAGCAGCAGTAGTATTAACAGTAGTAGTTGATACAGAGTCATATCACATGGGCAGGAGGTGCCATGATGAACAGCAGTGGTAATAAGAGTATATAGGGTGTGAAATAACTGCTGACATAGGTGTCTTGACTGAGCAGCAGCAGTAGTAGTATTAGCAGTAGTAGTTGATACAGAGTCATATCACTTGGGCAGGAGGTGCCATGATGAACAGCAGTGGTAATAAGAGTATATAGGGTGTGAAATAACTGCTGACATAGGTGTCTTGACTGAGCAGCAGCAGTAGTAGTATTAGCAGTAGTAGTTGATACAGAGTCATATCACTTGGGCAGGAGGTGCCATCATGAACAGCAGTAGGAATAGGAGTATATAGAGTGTCAAATAACTGCTGACATAGGTGTCTTGACTGGGCAGCAGCAGCAGAAGCAGCAGTAGTATTAACAGTAGTAGTTGATACAGAGTCATATCACATGGGCAGGAGGTGCCATGATGAACAGCAGTAGGAATAGGAGTATATAGAGTGTCAAATAACTGCTGACATAGGTGTCTTGACTGGGCAGCAGCAGCAGAAGCAGCAGTAGTATTAACAGTAGTAGTTGATACAGAGTCATATCACATGGGCAGGAGGTGCCATGATGAACAGCAGTAGGAATAGGAGTATATAGAGTGTCAAATAACTGCTGACATAGGTGTCTTGACTGGGCAGCAGCAGCAGAAGCAGCAGTAGTATTAACAGTAGTAGTTGATACAGAGTCATATCACATGGGCAGGAGGTGCCATGATGAACAGCAGTAGGAATAGGAGTATATAGAGTGTCAAATAACTGCTGACATAGGTGTCTTGACTGGGCAGCAGCAGCAGAAGCAGCAGTAGTATTAACAGTAGTAGTTGATACAGAGTCATATCACATGGGCAGGAGGTGCCATGATGAACAGCAGTAGGAATAGGAGTATATAGAGTGTCAAATAACTGCTGACATAGGTGTCTTGACTGGGCAGCAGCAGCAGAAGCAGCAGTAGTATTAACAGTAGTAGTTGATACAGAGTCATATCACATGGGCAGGAGGTGCCATGATGAACAGCAGTGGTAATAAGAGTATATAGGGTGTGAAATAACTGCTGACATAGGTGTCTTGACTGAGCAGCAGCAGTAGTAGTATTAGCAGTAGTAGTTGATACAGAGTCATATCACTTGGGCAGGAGGTGCCATGATGAACAGCAGTGGTAATAAGAGTATATAGGGTGTGAAATAACTGCTGACATAGGTGTCTTGACTGAGCAGCAGCAGTAGTAGTATTAGCAGTAGTAGTTGATACAGAGTCATATCACTTGGGCAGGAGGTGCCATGATGAACAGCAGTGGTAATAAGAGTATATAGGGTGTGAAATAACTGCTGACATAGGTGTCTTGACTGAGCAGCAGCAGTAGTAGTATTAGCAGTAGTAGTTGATACAGAGTCATATCACATGGGCAGGAGGTGCCATGATGAACAGCAGTAGGAATAGGAGTATATAGAGTGTCAAATAACTGCTGACATAGGTGTCTTGACTGGGCAGCAGCAGCAGAAGCAGCAGTAGTATTAACAGTAGTAGTTGATACAGAGTCATATCACATGGGCAGGAGGTGCCATGATGAACAGCAGTAGGAATAGGAGTATATAGAGTGTCAAATAACTGCTGACATAGGTGTCTTGACTGGGCAGCAGCAGCAGAAGCAGCAGTAGTATTAACAGTAGTAGTTGATACAGAGTCATATCACATGGGCAGGAGGTGCCATGATGAACAGCAGTGGTAATAAGAGTATATAGGGTGTGAAATAACTGCTGACATAGGTGTCTTGACTGAGCAGCAGCAGTAGTAGTATTAGCAGTAGTAGTTGATACAGAGTCATATCACTTGGGCAGGAGGTGCCATGATGAACAGCAGTGGTAATAAGAGTATATAGGGTGTGAAATAACTGCTGACATAGGTGTCTTGACTGAGCAGCAGCAGTAGTAGTATTAGCAGTAGTAGTTGATACAGAGTCATATCACTTGGGCAGGAGGTGCCATCATGAACAGCAGTAGGAATAGGAGTATATAGAGTGTCAAATAACTGCTGACATAGGTGTCTTGACTGGGCAGCAGCAGCAGAAGCAGCAGTAGTATTAACAGTAGTAGTTGATACAGAGTCATATCACATGGGCAGGAGGTGCCATGATGAACAGCAGTAGGAATAGGAGTATATAGAGTGTCAAATAACTGCTGACATAGGTGTCTTGACTGGGCAGCAGCAGCAGAAGCAGCAGTAGTATTAACAGTAGTAGTTGATACAGAGTCATATCACATGGGCAGGAGGTGCCATGATGAACAGCAGTAGGAATAGGAGTATATAGAGTGTCAAATAACTGCTGACATAGGTGTCTTGACTGGGCAGCAGCAGCAGAAGCAGCAGTAGTATTAACAGTAGTAGTTGATACAGAGTCATATCACATGGGCAGGAGGTGCCATGATGAACAGCAGTAGGAATAGGAGTATATAGAGTGTCAAATAACTGCTGACATAGGTGTCTTGACTGGGCAGCAGCAGCAGAAGCAGCAGTAGTATTAACAGTAGTAGTTGATACAGAGTCATATCACATGGGCAGGAGGTGCCATGATGAACAGCAGTGGTAATAAGAGTATATAGGGTGTGAAATAACTGCTGACATAGGTGTCTTGACTGAGCAGCAGCAGTAGTAGTATTAGCAGTAGTAGTTGATACAGAGTCATATCACTTGGGCAGGAGGTGCCATGATGAACAGCAGTGGTAATAAGAGTATATAGGGTGTGAAATAACTGCTGACATAGGTGTCTTGACTGAGCAGCAGCAGTAGTAGTATTAGCAGTAGTAGTTGATACAGAGTCATATCACTTGGGCAGGAGGTGCCATGATGAACAGCAGTGGTAATAAGAGTATATAGGGTGTGAAATAACTGCTGACATAGGTGTCTTGACTGAGCAGCAGCAGTAGTAGTATTAGCAGTAGTAGTTGATACAGAGTCATATCACATGGGCAGGAGGTGCCATGATGAACAGCAGTAGGAATAGGAGTATATAGAGTGTCAAATAACTGCTGACATAGGTGTCTTGACTGGGCAGCAGCAGCAGAAGCAGCAGTAGTATTAACAGTAGTAGTTGATACAGAGTCATATCACATGGGCAGGAGGTGCCATGATGAACAGCAGTAGGAATAGGAGTATATAGAGTGTCAAATAACTGCTGACATAGGTGTCTTGACTGGGCAGCAGCAGCAGAAGCAGCAGTAGTATTAACAGTAGTAGTTGATACAGAGTCATATCACATGGGCAGGAGGTGCCATGATGAACAGCAGTGGTAATAAGAGTATATAGGGTGTGAAATAACTGCTGACATAGGTGTCTTGACTGAGCAGCAGCAGTAGTAGTATTAGCAGTAGTAGTTGATACAGAGTCATATCACTTGGGCAGGAGGTGCCATGATGAACAGCAGTGGTAATAAGAGTATATAGGGTGTGAAATAACTGCTGACATAGGTGTCTTGACTGAGCAGCAGCAGTAGTAGTATTAGCAGTAGTAGTTGATACAGAGTCATATCACTTGGGCAGGAGGTGCCATCATGAACAGCAGTAGGAATAGGAGTATATAGAGTGTCAAATAACTGCTGACATAGGTGTCTTGACTGGGCAGCAGCAGCAGAAGCAGCAGTAGTATTAACAGTAGTAGTTGATACAGAGTCATATCACATGGGCAGGAGGTGCCATGATGAACAGCAGTAGGAATAGGAGTATATAGAGTGTCAAATAACTGCTGACATAGGTGTCTTGACTGGGCAGCAGCAGCAGAAGCAGCAGTAGTATTAACAGTAGTAGTTGATACAGAGTCATATCACATGGGCAGGAGGTGCCATGATGAACAGCAGTAGGAATAGGAGTATATAGAGTGTCAAATAACTGCTGACATAGGTGTCTTGACTGGGCAGCAGCAGCAGAAGCAGCAGTAGTATTAACAGTAGTAGTTGATACAGAGTCATATCACATGGGCAGGAGGTGCCATGATGAACAGCAGTAGGAATAGGAGTATATAGAGTGTCAAATAACTGCTGACATAGGTGTCTTGACTGGGCAGCAGCAGCAGAAGCAGCAGTAGTATTAACAGTAGTAGTTGATACAGAGTCATATCACATGGGCAGGAGGTGCCATGATGAACAGCAGTGGTAATAAGAGTATATAGGGTGTGAAATAACTGCTGACATAGGTGTCTTGACTGAGCAGCAGCAGTAGTAGTATTAGCAGTAGTAGTTGATACAGAGTCATATCACTTGGGCAGGAGGTGCCATGATGAACAGCAGTGGTAATAAGAGTATATAGGGTGTGAAATAACTGCTGACATAGGTGTCTTGACTGAGCAGCAGCAGTAGTAGTATTAGCAGTAGTAGTTGATACAGAGTCATATCACTTGGGCAGGAGGTGCCATGATGAACAGCAGTGGTAATAAGAGTATATAGGGTGTGAAATAACTGCTGACATAGGTGTCTTGACTGAGCAGCAGCAGTAGTAGTATTAGCAGTAGTAGTTGATACAGAGTCATATCACATGGGCAGGAGGTGCCATGATGAACAGCAGTAGGAATAGGAGTATATAGAGTGTCAAATAACTGCTGACATAGGTGTCTTGACTGGGCAGCAGCAGCAGAAGCAGCAGTAGTATTAACAGTAGTAGTTGATACAGAGTCATATCACATGGGCAGGAGGTGCCATGATGAACAGCAGTAGGAATAGGAGTATATAGAGTGTCAAATAACTGCTGACATAGGTGTCTTGACTGGGCAGCAGCAGCAGAAGCAGCAGTAGTATTAACAGTAGTAGTTGATACAGAGTCATATCACATGGGCAGGAGGTGCCATGATGAACAGCAGTGGTAATAAGAGTATATAGGGTGTGAAATAACTGCTGACATAGGTGTCTTGACTGAGCAGCAGCAGTAGTAGTATTAGCAGTAGTAGTTGATACAGAGTCATATCACTTGGGCAGGAGGTGCCATGATGAACAGCAGTGGTAATAAGAGTATATAGGGTGTGAAATAACTGCTGACATAGGTGTCTTGACTGAGCAGCAGCAGTAGTAGTATTAGCAGTAGTAGTTGATACAGAGTCATATCACTTGGGCAGGAGGTGCCATCATGAACAGCAGTAGGAATAGGAGTATATAGAGTGTCAAATAACTGCTGACATAGGTGTCTTGACTGGGCAGCAGCAGCAGAAGCAGCAGTAGTATTAACAGTAGTAGTTGATACAGAGTCATATCACATGGGCAGGAGGTGCCATGATGAACAGCAGTAGGAATAGGAGTATATAGAGTGTCAAATAACTGCTGACATAGGTGTCTTGACTGGGCAGCAGCAGCAGAAGCAGCAGTAGTATTAACAGTAGTAGTTGATACAGAGTCATATCACATGGGCAGGAGGTGCCATGATGAACAGCAGTAGGAATAGGAGTATATAGAGTGTCAAATAACTGCTGACATAGGTGTCTTGACTGGGCAGCAGCAGCAGAAGCAGCAGTAGTATTAACAGTAGTAGTTGATACAGAGTCATATCACATGGGCAGGAGGTGCCATGATGAACAGCAGTAGGAATAGGAGTATATAGAGTGTCAAATAACTGCTGACATAGGTGTCTTGACTGGGCAGCAGCAGCAGAAGCAGCAGTAGTATTAACAGTAGTAGTTGATACAGAGTCATATCACATGGGCAGGAGGTGCCATGATGAACAGCAGTAGGAATAGGAGTATATAGAGTGTCAAATAACTGCTGACATAGGTGTCTTGACTGGGCAGCAGCAGCAGAAGCAGCAGTAGTATTAACAGTAGTAGTTGATACAGAGTCATATCACATGGGCAGGAGGTGCCATGATGAACAGCAGTAGGAATAGGAGTATATAGAGTGTCAAATAACTGCTGACATAGGTGTCTTGACTGGGCAGCAGCAGCAGAAGCAGCAGTAGTAGTATTAACAGTAGTAGTTGATACAGAGTCATATCACATGGGCAGGAGTTGCCATGATGTACAGCAGTCTTAATAAGAGTATATAGGGTGTGAAATAACTGCTGACATAATTGTCTTGACTGATCCAAAGGAGTCATGGGAGAAAATCATGTGGTCAGATGAGACTATAATATAATTTTTTGATCATAATTTCACTAACCGTGTTCGGAGGAAGAATAATGATGAGTACCATGCCAAGAACGCCATCCCTAATGTGAAGCATGGGGGTGGTAGCATCATGCTTTGGTGGTGTTTTTCTGCACATGGGACAGGGTGACTGCACTGTATTAAGGAGAGGATGACCGGGGCCATGTATTGCAAGATTTTGGGCAACAACCTGCTTCCCTGAGTTAGAGCTTTGAAGATGGGTCGAGGCTGGGTCTTCCAACATGAGAATGACCCAAAGCACACAGCCAGGATAACCAAGGATTGGCTCTGTAAGGAGCATATCAAGGTTCTGGCGTGGCCTAGCCAGTCTCCAGACCTAAACCCAATAGAGAATCTTTGGAGGGAGCTCAAACTCCGTGTTTCTCAGCGATAGCCCAGAAACATGACTGATGTAGAGAAGATCTGTGTGGAGGAGTGGGCCAAAATCCCTCCTCCAGTGTGTGCAAAGCTGGTGTAAAACTACAAGAAATTTTTGACCGCTGTAATTGCAAAGAAAGCCTACTGTACCAAATATTAACATTGATTTTCTCTGATGTTGAAATAGTTATATTCAGCACTGTAAATACATCAGGTCCGGGGCTTCATCAGGGAATGCATGGCAAGGGACCCTTCAGCGCCCTGAACCGACGACGGGTGCCAGAAAGTCACCGCCGATCCAGGACTCATTCATCTTTATGAATGTGAGTCTGTCCACGGACTCTGTGGACAGACGGGTCCTCTTGTCCGTGACCACCCCACCTGCCGCGCTGAATGTCCGCTCAGATAGTACGCTGGAGGGGGGGCAAGACAATAACTCCAGCGCATACTGAGCGAGCTCGCGGCAGGTGTCCAATCTGGCAACCCAGTACTCCATGGGGTCGTCGGTGCTCATACTGTCAGAAGCACCGACGGACGCCATGTAGTCTGCCACCATGTGGGCCAGCCGCTGGTGGTGACTGCTGCTGCTGCTGCTGGTGGTGGTACTGGGTCGCTCGGTTTGGAAGAACATCCTCATCTCTTCCATTAGGTCCCCTGCTCGGCTGCAGCTGGGTGCAGCCACCTGCTGGGTGAGATGAGGGGGGACAACTGGAGGCCGGGGAGTTGCCTGCTCCAACCGTCTGACAATGGCTGCCTGCAGTTCCTCCATCCGGTGCTGCCTCCGGCTGGCTGGGATGAACTGCTCCAGTTTCCCCTTGCACCTGGGATCCAAAAGGGTGGCCATCCAGAAATCATCCCTCGTCTTGATGGTCTTAACCCGGGGGTCCCTCCTGAGGCATCTGAGCATGTGGGCAGCCATGGGGAAGAGCACAGCCCGCTGTGACTCCTCAATGCTGGCCAGGTTAATGAGGTGCGACTCTTCTTCCCTGAGGCGCTGCTGGTCAAACTCAGACATGCCCAACCCCCGGACTATCGGTGCCCCCAACACCGGCTCTCCCTCCTGACCAGGCCCTGACTCCGGGACGACACCAGCAACCACCTCCTCCTCCTCTTCATCATCATCCTCCTCCTCCTCCTCCTCCTCCTGGTCCTGGCCCTGGTCTCGGTGGAGCATTGCTGACTCCTCCTGCTCCACCAAGGCACTCTCCCCAGCCTCGAGCAGGCGATCTAGTGTCCTCTCCAGCATGAACAGTATTGGCAGCACGCTATTGAGGCCAATTTGCTCACTGCTGACCATCTTGGTCGCCTGCTCGAAGGAGGACAACACTTGGCAGACCTGGTTTATCTGCCCCCACTGCGCACAGGCGATGAAAGGGAGTTGTGGTGAAGCCCTCTGAGTGCCTAGTTCCATCAGGTACTCCCTCACCGCCCTTTGCTGCTCCCACAACCTCTTCAGCATGTGGAGGGTGGAGTTCCACCGCGTCACACTGTCCACAATCAGCCTGTGAAGGGGCAGATTGTACTTCCGCTGCAATTTGGACAGGGACGCGGTAGCGGTTGGGGAGCGCCTGAAGTGGCTGGCAATCCTACGCGCCTTTGCCACAATGTCACTCAACCCTGGATAAGTGCGCAGGAACTTCTGCACCACCAGGTTGAGGACATGTGCCAGACAGGGCACGTGCGTCAGACTGCCAGCATGGAGGGCGGCGAGTAGGTTGCTGCCGTTATCGCAGACAACCATACCTGGCTGGAGCCTTCGGGGTGTCAGCCACTTCTGGACCTGAGCTTGAAGTGCTTTCAGCACTTCTTCTGCAGTGTGTCTCCGGTCCCCTAAACTAACAAGCTGGAGCACGGCCTGACAGCGCACGTGCCCCACACTTGAGTAGCTACGGGGGCGCTTGCTGGGAGGCTCAGCAGCTGCGGAGACAGTGGCTTGAGGGAGACCAGCAGTTCTCCCCTGGACACCCCGGGGCGGCACCACAAGATCGGTTGCCGACGATCCCTCACCGACGCCTCGGAGGGAAACCCAATGGGCCGTGAAGCTGATGTAGCGTCCCTGCCCATGCCTGCTGGTCCAGCCATCCATTGTCAGATGAACCCTGTCGCTGACAGCGTGATCCAGCGACAGGGTTACATTCTGAACAATGTGCTGGTGTAGGGCAGGGACACCAGTCCTGGCAAAGAAATGGCGGCTGGGGACACGCCATTGGGGTTGGGCCTGCTCCAACATCTGCCTGAAGGGGTTGCTGTCAACTATGTTGAAGGGCAGCAGATGTTGGGCAATAACCCTTGCCAGGAGCCCATTGAGGGAACGCACACGTCGGTCTCCAGGGGGGAAGGGAGTGGTGCGGTCAAAGGCGTCTGAAATCGACGCCTGGCGCCGGACGGCAGTGCGGGACACAGACGTGGAGGGTGCTGTGGAAGTAGAGGTCTGGCTGCCGGTACCAGTACCTCTACTAGAGGGAGCGGGGGGGCATGACCTGCTGGAAACAGATGAAGATGTGGCAGGGGCTGCTGTACCCTGCTCACTTGTGGTGGTGGCGCTGCTACCACCACCACGCTTCATCTCCTCATACAACGCCCAGTGGTTTATCCTGAGGTGCTGGTTCAGGGCTGTGGTACCCACCCGAGCCAAACACTTCCCTCTCTTCACCCTCACTTTACAAATCCGGCAGATGGCCACGGTAGGGTTGTCTGCCACCAGGGTAAAGAAATTCCAGACAGGTGACTTCAGCACCGCCCTCCTGTCAGATGGGGTGACGCTTACTTGCACCTGCTGGGATTCGGTGCGCACAGGTGGAGCTGCCTGCTGCTGCTGCTGCTGCTGCTGCTCCTCCTCCTGACACCTCCTGCTGCCATCACCAGTGGAGACCCTGACGATGGTCTCCCTGGTGGTGACCTGGCGCACCGTTTCACCAGGGTGCCTACCTTCCCCGTCGTCACTGACGTAGTGAGCCGACGCGTCAGATGGCAACCATGATGGGTCACCCTCTTCGCCCCCAGAGATGTCAGACCAAGGGCTGAGATGTGTTGGTCTGAGGGAACCACGTGACATGGAGCCTCTAGCCTGGCTCCGCTGTCCCCTCACCCACGCCTGGGTCTGACTAGGTGCTGCTGTTTCCTGCACCAAAACAGCAGCACCAGTTTGAAGGGATGTCTCTGGGATACTGCCAGCAGGTATCCCATCCTCCTCATCCATCCCTTCAAAAAGGTCCTGACCATCAGGACAGAGCTGGAGGTCTGCCTGATGCATGGCCTCCCCCAAGAGATCCCTATCACTGTCGCTGTCGAACAGTAAGATGCTGGACTCTTGGGGGCTGGGGGGGGGTAGTACAGGCAACGGTGTAATGGTGGTACTACTGTGAGTCGGGACCGACGACTCAGTGGCACTGCTGTGCCCCATGTAGTCCACCACTACTTGAGCCTGAGATGGCAATATCGGGCGGCTGCCCGATGGGAAGAACTCCCGGATCAGGCGTACTCCCCTTGCACCCGATCCTCTACCACTAGTAGGGGCACGAGAGGTACCCCGTGCTGGCAGCGATCCAGCACTGGGAGTAACTCCCCTACCCCTACTGCCACGGCCACGGATGCCGCTCATAATTGCTGATATGTGTGTGGGGGGGTTAAACTTTATTGGGGGGGAAAATGTGAACAAAATGTGTTTTTGTGTTTTTTTTACAAGACAGGCACGCAGACAAAGACGTACACAGACAGCTACTAAACTATAAGAAAAGTAGTACACCAGACAAGGACTACAAAATTAAAAAAAAAAAAAAAAAGCACTAAACAAACACTAACTTTTTTTTTTTTTTTTTTTTTTAAACACAGACACTAAACACACACTAAGCTAAGCTAGATGAAATAAATGTACACTAACAGTGTGTACACTTACTACACAAAATTTAACTAAACTGAACACAAAACTTAGCTTTTATAAAAGCTCTTTAGGGAAAACTAAACAAAATTTGAACTGAGATGCCTATCAAATATCACTGAACAGTGAACCTGCAAGATCTGACAGTAACACAAGATGAACAAAACTTAGCTTTTAGAAAAGCTCTTTTATAAAGCTCAGATCAATATGTGTTCTGAAATCTCTTGCAAATATAACTGAACAGGGAGGATTGCAGGATCAAACAGTAACACAAATGAAAAAAACAGCACAAAACAGCACAAAACGTAGCTTTGAAAAAAGCTCTTGGGTCTATTGCTTTGAAAAAAGCAGTTGATATACTGGAAAAGATCCACTGGAATCACTAAATAGCAATGCTGGTGATGATCTAAATCAATCAAGAACAAAGACACAGGAAACCAGGAAACCAGGAACACAGAAACAGCCTCCACACTCTATAGCAAGCTTCTGAATCTGCAATGAAATGGTGCTGGGAGTGAGCTTATATAATGTCCATGCAGGCAGGTTCCTATTGGTTGCTAACCTGTGACGAGTGTGGAAGGAGAACTCTGATTGGCTCTGATGCAAAAGGGCGGAGCAAATAATCGCGCAATATTCCTATTGCCGAATATTCGCATTGCGAATATTCGGCAATATAAAATGATCGCTTCAGCTACTCGGCCCAATGGCTCTAATCATACCAGCAATGCTTTCAGACGTCTATGGAGATCACTAGGATGTGATCTGTTTTAAAAATGAAACTGTAAAAATCGCTCTGATGCGGAAGATCGGGGCGAGGAAAATAATCGCGCGATATTGCGTTTGCCGAATAATCGCATTGCGATCTTTCTGGAAAATTCAATGAACGCTTCAGCTACTCGGCCCAGGGTCTCTAATTATACCAGCAATGCTTTTAGACGTCGATGGAGATATCTAGGATGTGATCTGATTCAAAAAAAAAATTGTAAAAAATCGAATATTCGGAATTGCGAATATTCACCGCGAATTTCGAAATATAGCGCGATTTCTCGAATATGCTATATTCGAGTCGAATATTCGCAATGCGAATATTCGTGAGCAACACTACTAATGGCGGCGATCAGCGATTTTTTTCGTGACTGCGACATTATGGCGGACACTTCGGACAATTTTGACACATTTTTGGAACAATTGTCATTTTCACAGCAAAAAATGCATTTAAATTGCATTGTTTATTGTGAAAATGACAGTTGCAGTTTGGGAGTTAACCACAGGGGGCGCTGTAGGAGTTAGGGTTTACTTTGTGTGTGTTTACTAGTGTAGGGGGGTGTGGCTGTAGGAATGACGTCATCGATCGTGTCTTCCCTATAAAGGGAATGACGCGATCGATGCGCCGACACAGTGAAGCACGGGGAAGCCGTGTTTACACACGGCTCTCCCCGTTCTTCAGCTCCGGGGAGCGATCGCGACGGAGCGGCTATAAACGAATAGCCGCGCCATCGTCCCGGATCGCTCCTGAAGCCACGGGGACCGCCGCATGTACGGGGGGGGGGTCCCGATCGGACCCCCGACCCACGTCAAGCAGGGCTGCGTAGCGTATCGTATTTATGCTACGCCGCCGTAAGTCAGAGAGGCAAGTGCTGTATTCACCAAGCACTTGCCTCCTAAGTTACGGCGGTGTATCGTAAATGGGGCCGGCGTAAGCGCGCCATATTCAAATGAGGGTGAGGGGGGCGTGTTTTATGTAAATGGGTGGTGACCCGACGTGATTGACGTTTTTTACGAACAGCGCATGCGCCGTCCGTGTACATATCCCAGTGTGCATTGCTCCAAAGTACGCCGCAAGGACGTATTGGTTTCGACGTGAACGTAAATTATGTCCAGACCCATTCACGGACGACTTGCGCAAACAACGTAAACTTTTCACATTTCGACGCGGGAACGACGGCCATACTTAACATTGACTAGGCCAGCTATTTGTTCGACTAACTTTACGCCGGAAAAAGCCATACGTAAATGACGTAAAAAAAATGCGCCGGGCGCACCTACGTTTCAGAATCGGCGTATCTAGTCATTTGCATATTCTACGCCGAACTCAGCGGAAGCGCCACATAGCGGCCAGCGTAAATATTGCACTCTAGATACGACGGCGTAGGAGTCTCCTACGCCGCTCGTATCTTAGCCTAATTTAAGCGTATCTGGTTTCCAGAATAGGCTTAAATTTAGGACGGCTTTGATTCAGAGTTATGTTGGCGTATCTACTTATACGCCGGCGTAAAGCTTTCTGAATCCAGCTAAGAGTCTGTACTACAGTTTTGTTCTTAAGCTTAAGCTCCCAGAGGTACTGAAGAGGAGGAGGAGTGTTGTATGTTTTGCCAGGCTGAGTAGAGGGAGAGGAAACAACTTTCAGGAATACTAAGGCTGGGAGTGGACCGCTGCCCCTGAGAGAAAGAGAGACACATTGGCAGCCATCCTGGATCATCAGGGGATGCTTTAAATGATGGTTGAGCCTGTTGTCCAATTGAGGAGCCAGATGCTGAGGACACTGACTTTGGACACAGAGTGGTGAGAAGCTGCGGGCCAATGAGGGCTTAAAGTGAGGTAACGAGGCATACAAGTGTATATATTGAGGGCTTTTAGCCTAGTTTTCTTCATTCCAATGACAAAAATAATTCCCACATCCTTTACTCCCTATATTTCACTGCTCTCTGGATCACAAGGGAGGTCCCATCTGTCACACCACATAGTAAGTATTCCAAAGGGTGTCATAATTGCCTCTGTATTATAACACTTTCCTATGTATTGTTTTCCAGGATGATGCTGAATGAAATCCGAACAGTGAAGCAAGTTAGATAGAAACAAATGATAGACTTGTTCTATCTACATTTCTGGGGACTTGACCTTACGGAAGATGATTAACCTCTAAAAGGATTTTTATTAGACTATATTAAAGGAGGTAATTGGTTTTAGCCAATTTTATTATAGCAAAGTTGAAGGAGCTACGTTTATATATTGGCTAATAGTGTAGGAATTTTTCAGTGTTTGAGGAAAAATCATTTGTGTGATATTCTGAAAGTGTAACTATTATAGAGTGAAATTTCTTTTTAATTTAGCTTAGGAAGTTGGAAAAAGGTAAATTAAATTAATGAAATATCTAGGCATGCACATGTATTGGAATTTGCATATATTTGGACATATGTGTGTACACAATACAAATACATAGTTACACACCCATATTCATGCACATAAACGCTAGTTGGCCATTTATTGTCAGTGGCATTTTTTAAGCTCTGTGTGCATGAGGACTAAAATGCAAGGAAAAGGAGGAGGAAAAACAGTTTTAAGCCGCCCTTGCCTCATGGGATTGCCTCACGGCAGCGGGGGTTTATAGTCTTCTTCTCTCAGAGCAGAATTTGCGGGAAGAGTTCCCATTGGCTCCTTGACCTCTGGAAATAGGTTTAACTGTATCTAGGCCAGTGTTTCTCAACTCCAGTCCTTAAGGCACCCCAACAGGTCATGTTTTTAGGATTTCCCTCAGATGAAACGGGTCTGGTAAATACTAAAGCAGTGAAACTGATCAAATCACCTGTGCAAAATAATGGAAAACCTGAAAACATGACCTGTTGGTGCGCCTTAAAGGGTCACTAAAGGAATTTTTTTTTTTTGCTGAAATGACTGTTTACAGGGCATAGAGACATAATAGTTAACTGATTCCTTTTAAAAATGATTAAAAATAGATAAAAAACATTCATATAATGTGCCTGCAGTGTAGTTTTGTTTTTGCTGCTGTTTGCTGGTTCTCTGATGTACAGAGAGCCACTAGAGGGCAGTCAGCCAATAGAGAGCAGTGATACTTTGTCTAAAACTCCTCAGCACCAATCCAGTTTCGTTTTACTCACACCTCCTTGATTAGTGACCACCGTGAGAAATCTCCCAGTACTGTGGTCATCAGGAAACAGGCAACCAGGAAGTGTCCAGAACAGAGAGGATTTACAGCAACATGAAAGCAAAAACGAACAATGAGGACATGAAACCAGGACTGCAGCAAGGTAAAGGAAGCTATTTAGCTAAAAAAAAAAATTCCTTTAGTGACCCTTTAAGGACTAGAGTTGAGAAACACTGATCTAGGCAGTGCAAGGGGTTGTTTGTTTACTATTAGGCAACCTCCTCAAGTCTGAAAAAAGGGTGGGAAGCTTTCCCATTGGCCCTTGGCTGCCCTGAGCTGGTCAGGTGACCACTAAGTGGGTTTTCTGTGAGAATTCTTAAATAAAAAGGGGGATTCAAAGCACTAAAGGCTTGATCGCCTCAGTAGGACCAGCTGTGGTGTTCCCCCCCCCCCCCCCCTTCCTTTGTCGCAGGCTTTAATTTATTATGTGGCTAGTGTCACCTTTTAAGGGGGACAGTTTTTTGTATATAAAGTTAAACAAAGTTATATATGTTTAAGTGGGGAGATTTCCCCTTTATTTGGATTATACAGCTTGAGCCGTAGTGGCTGAGCTATTTTTACGTGTTATTAAAGTTTAACTTTGAAATATGTATTTATTAAAGCCAATAATAAAGGCCGCGGCCAAATAATTTCCAACAAAGGTAGTAGTGTAAATTATTGTGTTAAACCTGCTGACTGTTATCCCATAGGCTTACCTGCCCTAAGCTTTACTACTATCAGCTTCCTCTCCTGAAAGAATCTGTAACTAACTTTCTCATCATTGTACTGGCTACCATAAGATGGATACCTGAGGGTCACCCCTGTCGTGCCAGAGGACTGTCCAGCTATCAAATGCATTATTGTGTTTTATATGTGCTACATTCCATTACTTCTGCAAAAAAATTTAAAACATTTTGGTAAGTGGAGCTCGTGCCTGTCCATTACTTATTTCTATGATAAAATCCTACGAATATACCAAAACGCTACTATATATATATTATTCTCTTTATGATCTCAGGTTATTATAGACAGGTTAATTTTAATGTGGGTGTGAGAGATGGACTTAGTGTATCAAATGGAAATTATACTCTCAAGGGACAAAGACACAGCGGATATTTTTAATGTGACATGTTCCATTTGACTCTACAGGCATACCCCACTTTGTATTTCACCGTGCTGACTTGACTTCATATTTGTGAAGAACACATATTGAGCACTATCCAAGCGTTGGCTGGGCGTCTCCAGTGTAGGACAGAATGGGATGGTGCGTTATCGAGGCTCATTCATATTTATTTGATTTTATTTATTTCATGTACTTATATAGCTTTTATGCAGTAGCTAGTTTATGCAGCACTTTTTATATACTCCCCCTTCTTTTTGTTTTCTGATTTTCTTCATTATCCTTTATGGCTTCTGCAGCCAACAGCACAAGGGATACTTTGCATCGATTGTAAATGCTGTCCCTTGTGCTGATTTTTTTTTTCAATAAAACTTTTGAACTAAACTTATGCCTCGTACACACGATCGGATTTCCATCGGACAAAGACATGGAATTTTGTCCGTAGGGCATTGGCCGTGAACTTGTTCTGCATACAAAACGGCAAAACTTTGTCAGCTAACAAACAGAAACAACGTGCTTTTTCTGCTCTTTAGCGCCACCCTTTGGGCAACTTCTGCTAATGTTGTCTTATGGTTAGCATTGCTTCTGAGTATGCGTGTTTGTACTTTGGATTTTTTTTCAGCGGACTTCTGTACACACGACAGGATAATACGACATCACACATTTGTTGTCAGAAAATTTTAAAGCATGCTATCCAACCTTTGTTGTTGAAAATTCCGACAACAATTGCCCAATGGAGCATACAAACGGTCGGATTATCCGACAACATCCTGCCATCACACAATTCCGTTGGAAAATCTGATCGTGTGTATGGTCCTTAAGCCCCTGCAAACAAAATTCCTTCCTGTGCAATATATTGACCTCTGTGAATCGGTGCCAGGTGTGTGATCATGTATCTTAGCAGCCTTTTGAGTTCCTGAGCAACCTCGCCAGACACAGGACCCTTAAGGTCAACTATACCCACACAAAGAACCATCAGTAGATAATACCATTGAACATCTCAGGATCCTGCAAAGTCAATACATCACAGAGCCCAGATGTGGTTCAACTGTGTTATTAGACAAACTTAATTGTGCTGTCACACACCCTGAGGTGAGGATAATCATATAGGAGGGTTTGTTGGAACTTTGGAGCACCATTATTACTTAGGTACTTAAATACCAGCGTCAATTTACGCAGCGCTCTACATATACATTCACATCAGTCCCTAACCTCAAGGAGCTTACAATCTAAGGTCCCTAAGTCACATTCATATACTAGGGCCAATTTTTAGACGGAAGCCAATTAACCTATCAGCATGTCTTTTGGAGCGTGGGAGGAAACTGGAGTACCCGAAGGAAACCCACGCAGGCACAGGGAGAACATGCAAACTCCAGGCAGGTAGCGTCGTGGTCGGGATTCGAACCAGCAACCCGTTTTACTGCTAGGTGAGAGTGCTACATAATACACCACTGTGCCGCCAGTTACAAGGATCCAACTCAACTGAAAATTCTTTAAGGATATTTATTGATGGACATATATTATTGAGCACCATAGTCCTTTGCAGTGAAACCATTGAAGTATTGTCACCCTTTTTGGCAATATAACCTCACAATCTAAAGCAGTGGTCTCCAAACTGTGGCCCAGGGGTTGGATGTGGCCCTTTCCTTGCCTTTATCTGGCCCTTGGGGCAATATTCCAACAACTGACACCAATGTTGGGGCACTATTCCCTCTACTGCTACTGACACCATCAATGGAGTACCACTCTCCTCATTGATATCAAGAATGGGTCACTATTTCTCTCATTAAAACCAATGATGGGGCACTGATGCCGGGGCATTTTTTCTTCTCACTGGGCACAGTGAGGCCCCCCTAAAGCCTGAAGGACAGTAAACTGGCTCTTTGCTTTGAATGTTTGGAGACCCCTGATCTAAAGCAAGCAACGTGCCATTTTGCACGTTGAGGTTCTTAGCATTTTCCCTGTTCAGACCTATCCTCAATACATATAAGGCTGTTTACATTAGTTGTGGAGAATACGTGAACGTGACTGTATAAGCCCAATAGGGCTCCTTGCACTTAACAGAGTGCACCCTCTTCAATCTACCCTTTCAGTGGGAGGGCAATGTAGTCCTACTGATGACGTTACCATGAACAAAATGACACTTTCTACTCTACCTGGACAATGTAAGTAAAAAAAGAAACATAGGGCCAGATTCACAAGAGATACGACGGCGTATCTCCTGATACGCCGTCGTATCTCTGTTTTAGGGCCGTTCTAACTATGCGACTGATTCATAGAATCAGTTACGCATAGCTAGCCCTAAGATCCGACAGGTGTAATTGAATTACACTGTCGGATCCTTGGATGCAATACTTCGGCCGCCGCTAAGGGGAGTTCACGTCGTAAACCAGCGTCGGGTATGCAAATTAGCAGTTAAGGCGATCCATGAAGGTTTTTCCCGTCGTTACGTCGGCGCAAGTCTTAGTTTCCCGTTGCAAAGTTAGGGGTACTTTAACATGGTGTAAAATTACTCCACCATGTTAAAGTATGCCCCTCTTTCCCGCATCGCTTTTGAATTTTTTTGTTTTCCCGGCGTAAGTACGTTACGCATGTCGCGATTCTCAACACGTCAGCGCGTCGTAATTTCGCGCAAAGCACGTCGGGAAATTTGTGAACGGAGCATGCGCAGTACGTCCGGCGTGGGAGCGCGCCTAATTTAAATGGTAACCGCCCCATTTGAATTGGGCCGCCTTGCGCCGGACGTGTTTACGATACACCGCCGCAAGTTTACAGGTAAGTGCTTTGTGGATCGGGCACTTAGACTGAAAACTTGCGGCGGTGTAACATAAACGGGTTACGTTACGCTGCGCCGCAGGTACGAGAATCTGGTCCATAGAAGGTTTTTTACGGGAGGAATGGGAGCATATTTGGCAAACTATGTGTTTGCTTACAGATGGACTTTAATTCACAAGTTGTTGGGAGTATATATGTATGTAATGGCTGAATCAGCTCTACATTTTATTACAGTATACTTTGAAGCATTAAGTAACTTTCTGGGTCAGTGCCACTATTCATAACACAGTCATTTTATACCACTGAGAATATTTTTGCATGGACATTGTAAAAAGGACTACAACATAGGGAAGCAGATGTATGAATTACAGCATCTGGAGCACATGATTTCTTTAACTTCCATTGCGACAAATGTATGTATATTTTCCATTTATTGCCTGGATTATAGAGCAGTTTGCTTAAATAAAAGTATTCTGCCTATGTAAGAGACTGCATGTGCACTTATTTTATCTATGCATCTTCAATATATTTTAACTTAGTTTTAAAATTATAAAAACTTACAGCACATACAGTAAGTACAAATGGGATGAGAAAAACATAGATCATAGAACAATGTGTTATTTTCCCATACAACAACATGGACTATGGTGGAACAACCGAGTTGAGAGTTATTATGTATCCCATATTTTGGAAAACTTTAAGGCCCCTTTCACACTGGGTGCAGCGCCGCTATGCCGCCAGTGCACCTCCTGCACCCAGTGTGAAAGGGGCCTTAAAGTTTTCCAAAATATGGGATACATAATAACTCTCAACTCGGTTGTTCCACCATAGTCCATGTGGTTTTTACCGCGATATTCGGCCGCTAGCAGTGCGGTTTTAACCCCGCTAGCGCCGGAAAGGGGTTAATACCACCGCGGTTTCCCATTGATTTCATTGGGAAGGAGTGGTGTAGGAGCGGTAAACACCCCGCTCCTTCACCGCTCCAAAGATGCGGCTAGGAGGACTTTTGGAGCGGTCCTGCTAGCGCACTGCTTCAGTGTGAAAGCCTTCGGGCTTTCACGTTGAAGACAGCAGGGCACAATTTTTTCAGGCGGTATAGCAATGCTATTTTTAGCGCTAAACCGCCTGAAAAACGCGTCAGTGCGAAAACGGCCTAAGGGATGGTTCCTATTTTCATAAATATCCAATTCATTTGGGAGGATTTGATCGACTAAAGATATCCACTGAGCAATTTTGGTTACTTATGCTCTTCTAGAATTCTGCCTTTGCAGATGATTTCTCCCCCAGTTTCTTACCTGACTGGGTTGAGATTTATGCTTACAATAATTAACCCTGTGTGTAATATGCTGGCAGATCCTCATTATCAATTGTAAATTAGATGTACAAACAGCCTGTCCTAACAAAAGGTTGCAGATATCAAGGCTTGGATGGTACATTGCATAATAATGCCCTTAAAAAAAAAAAAAAAAAAACATCACTAAGGCCGTGCACATTTCTTTCCTGTAACCAAAAAAAAATAATTTGCACGATTCTCCCATTAACACTTATGCCTAGTACACACGAGAGGATTTATCCGCGGATACGGTCCTCCGGACCGTTTCCGCGGGTAAAAACTCTGAGGATTTTGATCCGATGGAGTGTACACACCATCGGATCGAAATCCGCGCCGAATTCCCATCGCGATGACGTGTCGCGCCGTCGCCGCGATGATGACGCGGCGACGTGCGCGACGCTGTCATATAAGGAATTCCACGCATGCGTCGAATCATTACGACGCATGCGAGGGATGGGTTCGGACGGATCGATCCGGTGAGTCTGTAAAGACCACCGGATCGATCCGCTGGAGCCGATTCCAGCGGATAGATTTCTTAGCATGCTAAGAAATTTTTATCCGCTGGAAATCGGTCGGCCCGAAATATATCCGTGGATAAATATCCGCTGAATCGTACACACCAGCAGATCTATCCGCTGAAACCGATCCGCGGATCCTCTCGTGTGTACGGGGATCCGCGGATCCTCTCGTGTGTACGGGGGCCATACAGTGCTGTCAGGGTAATCCCTCCTGCCAAGCAATTGTCTGTTCCCGGTGTGAGGGGAGCGGTAGGCAGGCAAGGGGAGACGCCCCTGCCAGGAGAAGACAATGATTATCGCTAGCAGTTATAGCAGCCTCAGAACAAAAGAGGGGGAATCCCTGTAGCCACACGTCCCTGTAGCAATGCTGTATCCTGGCCTAGGCCGACAAGGCCCAGGCCTAGGGCAGCACTTTGCAGGGGGCAGCACGGAAAGTGTCCTCGCCAGCTTGAGCTACACTGTTAGTATAACGCAAGCTGCTTCTCATTTTGACTGTCCTATTAATCTTTACCACAAACATTCCTCACTGTGATATATTTTCTGCTGCACCATTGACATGGTTATATCTTCTTAGTCCTCTCCATAAAATTATCAGAAATTTGTGCTTAATGTAGAACTATAGGCAATTCTTTTTTTTTTTTCTTTTGGAGTAAGGAAGTGTTATAGCCCCTGTCAGTTTATTTTTTACCATCCCTGTCCCATTGCAGAGATTTCCCTTCACTTCCTGCCCCATAGCCAAACAAGAAGTGAGAGGAAATCTATGCAAATTAAGGGAATCCAATGCCCGCCAGGCCATAAAAACTAGTGTCCCCACTCGACAGGGCGGGTCTTAAACAGGAAGGGGTGGGTCATATTTAAATTAGGGGGTGCACAAGTTTAGTCTGGCCTAGGGCAGCACAAAACCTAAATACACTACTGCCCTGTAGTCCCTAGAATCGGTGTAAAAGTGGTAACCTCAGCCTGGACTCAAGGCAGGCCATGCTCCCCAAGGCATTTCGCTCTGCCCCTTTGGAGCTTAACGTCTGGGGTATAGGCTGAGGTTCCCACTTTTACATCAATTCTAGGGACTACAGGGATTCCCCATCTTTTATTCTGAGTCACAGCAGGAGCCGGGACGAGCTCCATCCCATGCCAGCACTCCCAGTAGTGGATGCTCGAGGATTTATGTACCCCACTAAACAGAGCCTGAGCAGCACACTAGTATACATTGGGCTATAGCAATCGCTAGCGATAATTTTAAGAGAATCGATCGATTGATCAACTTGGTACATGCAGCCTGCCAACTAATGGTTCAAAACACGACCGGTTCTTGGTGAGGAAACCTACTGCTGTCAGAATAAAATAGCACAACAGGAAGGATTCTCCCATCAACACTGAATATATTGATGTGGAAATCAAGCAATTTTCTTTTATTCAACCCGTAGTTATTGCCTTGGAGTTATAGTCTTCTGCATGTAGCTAACATAAAATTATTTTAGAGACAAAAGTTATCTCTTCCTACAGTTATGTATAGTTCTAGCGCTTAGAGGTTAAATGGGTTGTAAAGCCTCATTTTTTCTCAAAAAACACCTTGCACTGTCCGCCCCCCACCCCCCGAGCCCCCGTTTTACTTACCTGAGGCCTGAACTTCCGTAGGCGCGATATCGCGTCGTTCTCCCCACGGCTTCTTGGCTCTTCATTGGATAGATTGATAGCAAGCGCAGCCATTGGCCGCAGGGGGGGCGGGGCTCAGTGATACATTTGGCAGCTATGTACACGGGAGCGCGCCCGCAAGGTAACACCCTCGGGAGAGAGCTTTCCAGATGGGATTATCTATTGCGGAGAGGAACCGTGAGAGCTGCTGTGGGACCCCAGAAGAGGACGATCGGGGCCACTCTGTGCAAAACTAACTGCATAGTGGAGGTAAGTATGACATGTTTGTTGTTTTCTTTTTTTAAACGTGAACCTTTAGTACCACTTCCAGTAATCAGCCTCCATTCCTTGAATTCTTTATTCAGTATAGTTGAAAATTCAGAGGAAGAACACTAACTAATGAAATTATGGCTATGCTGCTAAGGATAGCATACTGCTTGAGTCCTTGAGAGTGTAGGTTTAATTGAGCTACAATTTCCAAAATAGGTACAACTGAAAACTGAAAATAAAGAGCCCATGTATGAGACACTCCGATTGTCTACTTTATATAGGAACAATAACCATAGCATAGTTGGAAGTATTGTTTTTCTTTTTAAGCTTCATCCCATTTTTGCTTTTTTCCTGCTGAAATGTTTCATTTAGGTCTGAAGGACATAGCTGAGCATATAAATACACATTGAAAATGTGCGTAAAATTGTTAATTCTTCTTAATCTAAGTGTTAGAGATGCAGTGGCGTTGCTGGGGGGGCAGGGGGTGCGGGCCGCACCAGGTGACACCCGCCAGAGGGGTGACACCTGTGGGCAGTGGCACCGATCGCTAACACCGCAAGTCCTCACCCCAACACAGCGCACAGCAGAGCGGACTGAAGCCACCTTCCCCCCCTCTCTGTTTACATCTACGGAGAAGGAGGAGGGAGTCCAAAGGACACACGCTGCTGTGCTTATCCCATTCTGTGCTTAGGTCTGTAAAGTTTTTAATGTAATGCAAATGGACATGTGCTGTGGGGATGCTATGGGACGGGAGAGGGGGTCTGCACTGAGTGGGGTCTGCACTGAAGAGGGGGTCTGCACTGATGGGGGAGGGGGTCTGCACTGATGGAGGAGGGGGGTCTGCACTGAGGGGGTGTGCACTGTAGGAGGGGGATCTGCACTTATGGAGGAGGGGGTCTGCACTGAGGGGGTGTGCACTGATGGAGAGGGGGGTGTGCACTGAAGGAAGAGGGTCTATACTGATGGATGGGGGTCTGCACTGAGGGAGGTCTATACTGATAGATGGGAGGTCTGCACTGAGGGGGGCTATACTGATGGAGGGGGGTCTGTACTTAGTGAGGGGGGTCTGTACTAAGGGAGGGGTTCTATACTGCAGGAGGGGATATGTACTTAGTAGGGGGTCTATTCTGAGAGAGGGGTGTAGTTTGTAGTTTGTGGAGTGGGGACTATAGATGATGGGGGGTGACACCATTTTTTTCCACACCGGGTAACACTAACCTTAGTGATGCCACTGCAGAGATGTTTTCTTTGCTTAAATATTTTGCACAAAAAAGTATCCCTTTATCATGCATGTTTCCAACATTTACATGTACTATGTAGATTATGTTGGGTGATCATTAAACGCTGGTCTTAGTTTAGATCAACATCAGAAAAAAATAACTGGGAATTTTATTACATTTTTCAAATCATGCAAATCAATGTGATTACACTTACCGATATTACTACACAGCTACTTATAAAAAACATTTTGTAACATGAGATGACTGGACTTAAAATAGTGTCAGGGAAAATGTTACGAACACCATGTTTTTTTCTCTAAAAGATATACTGGAGTACTAAGAAATCCACATGCTTACCCTTGTAATACGTTTTAATGTGCATACAGCAAAACAAGAAAGATACAGTGGGGTCATCACTGCATGAGATATTGTCACTCTTCACCACTAAAAGGTAAAATATAAAAGTTCATACTTGGAAACTTCTTTCATTTCATTGTTCCCTACTACAAGCCAGCTGTGTTGTTTGGTAACTGATGACTAAAAACTTTGGCACACGGACATTTCCACTATAATACTATAAATAACAGATGTCATTTATGGTAGAAAACTACATATTACAACTCCAGGAAAGTTTTTAATCACTCAAAAGTTTTCTTGGCAACTAAAGGAAAACTCCACCTTAGTTAAAAAATGATATAGAAAATATAATTGCTGCAAAGGCCATTTTGCTAATTATTATTTAACTACTTCCGACCTGGGCCATAATAAAAAGACGTCCTTAAGGTGGCTCTACAAATCCGGGAAGCCGTCTTTTTACGGCCTCGGGTCCTCAGGCCACTTATTTGTCCAGGGAGCCCGCAATGTTGGCACCCAAAGCCGATCCTTGCAGCTTCACAACCTGGTTCCATACTGCGCATGCGCAACTCCCATTGTTACCTGCTGTCTTTTGGGACATGTGTGTATCCCAGAAGACAGCTGGGGGGGCAGAGGAGGCGCCGGACGTGGCATAGATAGCTGGGGGTGGCTCGGCTACCTATGCCTGGAAGTGGGAGCAAAATACCTGTCATAGACAGGTATCTGCTCCCCCCTCACCCCTGAAAGGTGCCAAATGTGACACCGGAGGGGGTGGATTCCTAAAAGCGGAAGTTCCCATTTTTAGTTGAACACTGCTTTAAACTTTTAGATTGTGAGCTCTAAGAAGCAAGGGTGGGGGGCGCAAACAAACTGATTTAAAAAAAAAAAAACATCAATTGCAGCCACTGTGCCATCAATTGCAGCCACTGTGCCATCAAAAGCAGCCACTGTGCCATCAAACACAGCCACTGTGCCATCAAACGCAGCCACTGTGCCATCAAAAGCAGCCACTGTGCCATCAAACGCTGCCACTGTGCCATCAAACGCTGCCACTGTGCCATCAAACGCTGCCACTGTGCCATCAAATGCTGCGACTGTGCCCATCAAATGCTGCGACTGTGCCCATCAAATGCTGCCACTGTGCCATCAAATGCTGCCACTGTGCCCATCAAACGCAGTGACTGTGCCATCAATTGCAGCCACTGTGCCATCAAACGCTGCCAGTGTGCCCATCAAATGCTGCCAGTGTGCCCATTAAATGCTGCCAGTGTGCCAAATTCTGCCAGTGTGCCAAATGCTGCCAGTGTGCCCATTAAATGCTGCCGGTGTGCCCCCGCCCGCTTGCGGGGTCCTTTATGCGTCTTCTGCAATTCTTTTCCCATCCTCTCCTCCCGTCAGGCATCCAATAGCAGCGCCTGTTGTTTCAGCCAATCAGGTGACAGGTAATCAGACCTGAGCAACCTGATTGGATGAGAGTCAGTGTTAGGAAAGTGATCTGTTCGATCTCCTAACATAACACTGAGTAATCAGTGAACGCACAGCATTGCGCCCGCTGTTTACCCTTTGGAAGCCTATTAGAGCCTATAGCTCTAATCAGGCGCTTCCAAAGAAATCCACTGTAATTCATATGCCAGGTGCCCAACAAGGGGCCGGGAACATGAATACGGGGGTGCAGCGGCGACTATAGATAGATATATGCATTGCATGCATTGCATGAATCTATCTATGTGAGAGAGAGAGAGTGACAAGCGAGGGGGCGGCGCTCCTGCGCCCTTTATGGACGCACCACCACTGCATTAATGTCTAAACCACATGGCTGTTGTCCCAGAAGGAAGCCTCTTCTAAAGATGATGCACAAGAAAGCCTGCAAACAGTTAGCTGAAGACAAGCAGACTAAGGACATGGAATACTGGAACCACCATGTCCTGTAGTCCGATGGAACCAAGATAAACTTATTTGGTTCAACCAGGTGAGGAGTACAAAGACAAGTGTGTCTTGCCTACAGTCAAGCATGTTGATGGGACTGTCATGGTCTGGGGCTGCATGAGTGCTGCCGGCACTGGGGAGCTACAATTTATTGAGGGAACCATGAATGCCAACATGTACTGTAACATACTGAAGCAGAGCATGATCCCCTCCCTTGGGAGACTGGGCCTCAGGACATTATTCCAACATAACGACCCCAAACACACCTCCAAGACGACCACTGAGGGTAAATGTGATGGCAAGCATGTCTCCAGACCTAAATCCTATTGAGCATCTGTGGGGCATCCTCAAACGCAAGGGGGAGCACAAAGTCTCCAACATCCACCAGCTCCGTGATGTCGTCATGGAAGAGTGGAAGAGGACTCCAGTGGCAACCTGTAAAGCTCTGGTGAACTCCAAGAGGGTTAAGGCAGTGGAAAATATAATAAAAAATTGACAAAAATGTGAGGGGGTGTACTCACTATTGTGAGATACTGGGCCAGATTCATGAACAATGGTGCAGATTTGCACCGGCGTGGTGCATCATTTTTAGACTACACCGGTCCAGCGTGGAGAGGCAGTTAGGTGATTCAAGAAACTTTTTTTGTCTATGATGCCCCAGCGGGGCGGATTTTAGACGGCGTAAGGCGGGGTAAGGCCAACTGGGAGTCACCCTATGCTAATGAAGTGCCGACCGTGGCGCAGGGGTCACGCCGGGGCGCATCTTAGACCGCACATGCTCAATGACATCCAGGGGTAAATGCCCCAATCTGCACATGCTCAGAACTGCGCCCCGGCGTGATCCCTGAGCTACGCTGACCCACTACCAAAGCCCAGTCCATGAATCAGCCCAGACTTCCGCTCTGCAGGTGCAAATGTACTGAAGCTTTTTTTTTTCTAAGCTAGGTCGTTTGCATTGTGGTGGGGCAGTTATGGCTGATGAGGAATCCTCAGGTGGGCGGATGACCAATTTCAGCCCAGAGGAGAGGGCTGTAATTATTGAGGGCCTCTCCCAACATGGGGACCGCCTCTATGTGTTGTCCAGCAAGTGTTGTTGCTCAGTTCGTTTGTAACACTGCTGCTTTAGCTGCTCTCCAGCTGACCTCTGCAAGTTTGGTGCAAAGTTACCCCTGCTTTTATGAGGTGTAACTTTGCACCGGAAATTTCAGCTCCGCTCACCGGGAGTAGCCTGCGCCGGTCAAGCTTAAGTTGATGAATCGGCCCAAAAACCTCATTTGCATATTTAAAACACAAAAACCATGGCCGCGCCAAATCCGACCAGCGTAAATCTGCGCCAACGCCGCGCCGGCGTGGAAAGGTTACACCGAGGCGATGAAGTCTATTTGGAGGCGTAATCTGGTTCTCTGGGTAAGGCGCAGCGATCCGCCGGCGCAAATCTGCACTTACGCCGTGCATCTACCAAAAAAACGGTGTAAGTGCTTCATGAATCTGGCCCACTGTGTGTGTGTATATATATATATATATATATATATATATATATATATATATATATATATATATATATATGTATATATATGTATATATATGTGTATACTGTATATATATATATATTTATATATATCCGTTCCAGGAGTATGCTCGTAATTCAAAGTACTCACATATCAAAGCAAGTTTTCCAATTCAAGTCAATGTAAACAAATTTTTTTCGTTCCGCATTGACTTCAATGGGATGCAATACCATATGCGGCCAGAGGTGGGGGGCGCCAGAGAGCGCTGAAAACGGCTAAAAAGGCCCAAGGACACTTCGGCTTGTTTTCTGTGCCCCCGTACCTCAGGCCAAACGAGGTACAGCAGGCCAATGTTCAGCTTTTCCCGGCTCCTGCGCTCCCGTACCTCAGGCCAAATGAGGCACTGCAGGCCTATTTTCGGGTCTATGCCCTCGTACCTCAGGCCAAATGAGGTACTGCAGGCCTATTTAGCTTGGATTCTGCTCGTCTTGCGAGTCAACACTCGCAAACCGAATGAGAAGTTTTTTTTAAAAGTTGCTCGCAAATCAAAACGCTCTCAAACCAAGTTGCTCTTAAACCGAGGTTCCACTATATATATTTTACTTGCTGAGGTCTGTTTTCTTGAAATAATCTATTTCTACTGTTCAGTGTGTACACCTACAGTAGTTAAATTCACTGTTATTCAATGTTTAATGGCAATAAAACATGAAAACGTCCAAGGGAATGAATGCTTTTTATAGGAACTATACATAAACAGTTTTCCTCTTTCAAGGTATACATTTCCTCTTTCAAGGTATAAATTTTCTTCCTAAAATAGTTGCTATGTAATCCATTTTTGTATGCCGTTGACAGATCAAGAGTGTCACAAAAATCCACAAACTTTCCAAACGTTTAATTTGAAAAGACTTTCAGACCTAACATAAGTACAGCATAATGCAGGATATGTCCATAATTAAGGCTTATGCATCTTTGAAGCTCATGCTATAATTTCTTATACAAGGATAATACCTCGTGAGACTGTTGTGGTGCAAAAGGCATAAAGACTAAATATATTTTTTGAACATAATTCAGTTTGGGACTTCAGAAATGATATGGTCTGGGTAAACTAAGTACAGTATGACTCGTTTATATCCCAAAGAGATCAGACTAGAGCATACTGGTACCACATCAAAGTTTTGTGCTTGATTTTGTGGCTTGATTCAGTTGTTAAAAATAGTGATACTATCTGTTAGTGAAACTTCACCTGCTTTTTTTATATCTACAGCTGATGTTTGGTGAAACTGCACATATTGGTCCTGTGATGAATTAAGAAAGTCAATCGCATAATAATGGAATTACGCCGGACCCACCGAAGAGGACACCCGAAGCCGCAGACGGACGCCGGACCCGACGAGGCCGCCGATGGATGCCGTGCAAGACACCAAAACTGTAAGTACTAAAATCTTTTTTTTACAGGAATGTCGGGTCCACTTTAGGGGTGCGCGCTATACGCCGGAGCGCGCAATACCCCGATAAATACGGTAGGTGATCCTTGCACAAAGAATTATCAATAGCTCTCACACTATTTTAATTGCATTTTTTTTTAATTGATGGTGGTGTGCAAAAACAAAACACCTATGTGTAGTAAAAAAAGTGCAGATGAAAAACACATAAAGAAGTGCATTTAAGGGAGTAGGACTCTTCCCTGACCCACCAGGACACAAGGCATCTGACAGTGGCAAGGCTCAACTTGGTCCACCTAGCTAAAAGGCCTGGTGACCCCTTTTTTTTTCTTGGTCAGCCAAAGCAAACCAACAAGTACAAAGTGAGGGGGGGGTGCTCCCCCGAAACGAAACCCCCCTCCAGTTCGGGCTAAGTAGGGACCTTATGGCTATCCTTGTGAGAAAATAAACACAGATAAAGTGACAAGTGACAAAACCGTGAGAAATTATTTAAAAACAAAATTGCTGGCGCACTGGGCTTGGCAGCAAAAATTGTCCTGGACTTAGCCAAAAGGCCTAGCCCATAGAGGGGCAGTGCAGACAAAACTTACTGATGTTGCCATGTGTCCTTTCACACAGTGGGGTTTCCAAGTTCAAGTTGTTACTAAGAACCCCACTGGGGCAACCAACTGCCAGTGGTGCAGACATTCTCTGTCTTCCCAGCCCATGACTAGACCAAGTAGACCCATTCAAATCAGGAGGCACTGGACTCCCTTAGTCTTCCTGGGAGGAATTACTCCTGTGCCCAACATCTCATGGATGCCCAGTTTCTGTTACAGCCAGTGCTAGCTTTCAGATCCTCCATCACACCAGCATAGACACCAGTGGCAGCTGGTGCTCAAAATTTTTTGGGGGGGCACAAACAAACTGAAAAAAAAAAAGAAAAAACATCAATTGCAGCCTCACTGTGCCCATCAAACGCAGCTACTGTGTGCCCATCAATTGTCGCCACTGTGCCATCAAACGTAGCCACTGTGCACATCAATTGCCACCAATTTGCCCCATCAAATGCCGCCAGTTTGCCCCCTCAAATGCAGCCAGTTTGCCCTCTCAAATGCAGCCACTTTGCCCCCTCAAATGATGCCAGTTTCCCCATCAAATGCAGCCAGTTTGCCCCTTCAAATACAGCCAGTTTGCCCCCTCAAATGCCATCAGTTTGCCCCCTCAAATGCCATCAGTTTGCCCCCTCAAATACAGCCAGTTTGCCCCCTCAAATTCCGCCAGTTTGCCCCCCCAAATACCAACAGTTTGCCCCTTCAAATGCTGCCAGTTTTCCCCCTCAAATACCGCCAGTTTTCCCCTTCAAATGCCGCCAGTTTGCCCGTCAAATGCTGCCAGTTTGCCCCCTCAAATACCGCCAGTTTGCCCCCTCAAATGCCGCAGGTTTGCCACCTCAAATGCAGCCAGTTTGCCCCCTCAAATGCAGCCATTTTGCCCTCTCAAATACAGCCACTTTGGCCCCTCAAATGATGCCAGCTTCCCCATCAAATGCAGCCAGTTTCCCCCCTCAAATACAGCCAGTTTGCCCCCTCAAATGCCGCCAGTTTGCCCCCTCAAATGCCGCCAGTTTTCCCCCTCAAATGCTGCCAGTTTGCCCCCTCAAATGCCACCAGCTTGCCCCCTCAAATGCCACCAGCTTGCCCCCTCAAATGCCGCCAGGTTTGCCTCTCAAATGCCAACAGTTTGCCCCTCAAATGCCGCCAGTTTGCCCCCTCAAATACCGCCAGTTTGCCCCCTCAAATGCCACCAGTTTGCCCCCTCAAATACTGCCAGTTTTCCCCAACAAATGCAGCCAGTGTGCCCCGCCCAGTACTTACCTTTCTCAGGTAAGCCGTCCTCCTCCACACTCCCTTGATGTCATCTCTGCTCACCTGTTGCTTCAGCCAATCAGGTGACTGGTAACCAGACCCGGTGCACCTGATTGGCTGAAAGGCAGGTCAGTGTTAGGGAAGCGATTCCCTAACACAGCACAGTTTAAACAGGGAACGCACAGCTGTGCGCCCTCTGTTTAACCATTTTGAAGCCGATTAGAGCCCACAGGAAGCATATTAGAGCCTCTGGCTCTAATCAGGCACTTTCAAAACACACCAGCTGCTGTTATTTAGATGGCCGGCGCTCAACAGAGGGCCAGACACCTGAATAGTGGGCGGCAGCGGCGACAGTACATAGATTCATGCAATGCATGAATCTATTTATTGTTGATTAATGGGGGCAGGTGAGAGGGGGCGGTGCTCCTGCGCCCACTATGGACACACCGCCACTGATGGACACTATAAAGCCAGACATTCATGCCAAAAGGCCAGAATAGCGTCATTGCACCCCTAATTAACACTGCTAAGGACAGATACTACTGTACATTTGATCTTAGCCATAAGGCTGAGAAGCGATTTTTTGTTTAACTTAATTGAAAAAGCCATCTTGAAATTCAGACAGGGCCCTTGTGTAAATGGTCACTCATAAAGTGCCCAGGTATGTAGTGGCTTACAGTGCTCATGCATGTAGTGCCCATGCATGGGTCATGCTGTAAACAGCGAGTGAACTCAGACGATCTTTACTGATGCTGCTTTAAAGTTTAACTTTGAGCAGATATAAAAATGCCATAATTAATTCAAATAAATCATATATTTTGGCACTGTGGGCCAGATCCACAAAAACCTGGCGTAACTTAAAAAATCCCATTTAAGTTACACTGCCTTAAAGTTTCTACCTAAGTGCCCGATCCACAAAGCACTTATCTAGAAATTTCAGGCTGTGTAACTAAAATTCCGCCGGCGCAAGGCGTTCCTATTCAAATGAGGCGAGTCCCATTTAAATGAGGTGCGCTCCCGCGCCGGCCGTACTGCGCATGCGCGAAGTTACGTTACGCCGAGTTTTGAGGATCGCGACGGCTTAAAAAAGTTGCGTCGGGAAAAAAAAAAAAAAAATGACAGCGTCGCTCGGCATGCATTCCTGAGGGAGAACTCCATGCCAATTTTCAAAGAAAGAACCGGCATGGGTTCACCCCCCAGGAGCATACCAGGCCCTTAGGTCTGGTATGGGTTGTAAGGAGACCCCCCTATGCCGAAAAATCGACGTAGGGGTCCCCCTACAATCCATACCAGACCCGTATCCAAAGCACGCTACCCGGCCGGTCAGGAAGGGAGTGGGGACGAGCGAGCGCCCCCCCCTCCTGAGCCGTGCCAGGCCGCATGCCCTCAACATGGGGGGGTTGGGTGCTCTGGGGCAGGGGGGCGCACTGCGGGCCCCCCCACCTCAGAGCACCCTGTCCCCATGTTGATGAGGACAGGACCTCTTCCCGACAACCCTTGCCGTTGGTTGTCGGGGTCTGCGGGCGGGGTGCTTATAGGAATCTGGGAGTCCCCTCAAAAAAGTGGGCCCCCAGATACCGGCCCCCCACCCTAAGTGAATGGATATGGGGTACATCGTATCCCTATCCATTCACCTGTAGGCAAAAAGTTAAAGTTAGTAAACACACAACACAAGGCTTTTTAAAATAATTTATTATTCTGCTCCGGATGCCCCCCCTGTCTTCTTTATTAGCTCTATTAGCAGGGGGGGCTTCTTCTTCCACTCTCCGGGGGTCTTCTCCGCTCTCCGGGGGGGGTTTCTTCTTCCGCTCTCCGGGGGGGGGGCTTCTCCGGACTCCGGGGGTCTTCTTCCATCTTCTCCCCTCTTCCGCTGTTGACTCGGCGAACCCCGGTTCTTCTGCAGATGTCCGGTGCCTTCTTCTTCAGCGCTGGCTGCCTGCTATCTTTGTGTGTTAGCTCAATTTCTAACAGGCAGCCGGCGCGGTCTTCTGTGACGTCAGGTTCTTCTCTTCCCTTCTTCCGATGTTGCCTCGTCGCCTGTTGTCGCTGTAATGATGGAAGCGCGCCTTGCATCCCATTTATATAGGCATCACTGTCCCATCATGCTCCGGCAGGTACCCACGTGGTGGGTGCCTACCCACGTGCACCCACCACGTGGGTACCTACCGGAGCATGATGGGACGGTGATGCCTATATAAATGGGATGCAAGGCGCGCTTCCATCATTACAGCGACAACAGGCGACGAGGCAACATCGGAAGAGGGGAGAAGAAGACCCTGACGTCACAGAAGACTGCGCCGGCTGCCTGCTAGAAATTGAGCTAACACACAAAGATAGCAGGCAGCCAGCGTTGAAGAAGAAGGCACCGGACATCTGCAGAAGAACCGGGGTTCGCCGAGTCAACAGCGGAAGAGGGGAGAAGATGGAAGAAGACCCCCGGAGTCCGGAGAAGCCCCCCCCCGGAGAGCGGAAGAAGAAACCCCCCCCCGGAGAGCGGAGAAGACCCCCGGAGAGTGGAAGAAGAAGCCCCCCCTGCTAATAGAGCTAATAAAGAAGACAGGGGGGGCATCCGGAGCAGAATAATAAATTATTTTAAAAAGCCTTGTGTTGTGTGTTTACTAACTTTAACTTTTTGCCTACAGGTGAATGGATAGGGGTACGATGTACCCCATATCCATTCACTTAGGGTGGGGGGCCGGTATCTGGGGGCCCCCTTATTTGAGGGGACTCCCAGATTCCTATAAGCACCCCGCCCGCAGACCCCGACAACCAACGGCAAGGGTTGTCGGGAAGAGGTCCTGTCCTCATCAACATGGGGACAGGGTGCTCTGAGGTGGGGGGGCCCGCAGTGCGCCCCCCTGCCCCAGAGCACCCAACCCCCCCATGTTGAGGGCATGCGGCCTGGCACGGCTCAGGAGGGGGGGGGCGCTCGCTCGTCCCCACTCCCTTCCTGACCGGCCGGGTAGCGTGCTTTGGATACGGGTCTGGTATGGATTGTAGGGGGACCCCCTACGTCGATTTTTCGGCATAGGGGGGTCCCCTTACAACCCATACCAGACCTAAGGGCCTGGTATGCTCCTGGGGGGGAACCCATGCCGGTTTTGTTTTTACAAATTGCCGTGGAGTTCTCCCTCGGGAATGCATACCAAATGCCGTCGCTGGAATGGGCTTTTACATGGTGTGACTGGTTTACACTTTGTAACATCAGCCCTAGTTTTACACTTGCAAAATAACACTTACGGCGAAAAAACGAAGCTGGAAAGCTTTGTGGATCGCCTTAAGTGCTAATTTGCATACTAGAACCGGCATTTCGACTCGAAATGCCCCCAGCGGCGGATGCGGTACTGCATCCTAAGATTCGGCAGTGTAATTCAATTACACATGCCGGATCTTCTGCCTAACTTTGGAAAAAGACTTTTGAGGATCGTTTCCAAAGTTAGACACAGACTGAACAGCAGTTAAGTCTGCGTATCTCTTTTGAGGATCTGGCCCTGTATTTTTTTTTGTTTTAATTCATCTAAGTATCTTCAGTGCTGTTGTGTGGTCACATGATCTTTCCCTGTTCTTTGGCATTGGGAGGGGTTCTATTACTCTGCTGATGTATGCTTTATACAGACTCTGCCGGATTCACATACCTCGGCGCATCTTTAGGCGGGCGTAGCGTATCGAATATACGCTACGCTGACGTTGCGCAGAGCAGCGAGCACAGTATTCACAAATGAAATGCTCCCAATGTTGCGCCGGCGTAACGTAATTTCGTAGGCGTAAGCCAGCGTATGTGTAAGTGAGTGTGACCTTATGCAAATGATGGTCCGAGCGTGGAGCAGTGTTTTACGCCCAGTGTATCATGAACGGAGCATGCGCAGTGACGTGGACGTATGAGCGCTCCCCTGTGTGCATGCTCACAACTACACTGGCGCAACTTCCTGGGATACGCCGGCCCACCGGCTTACGCAAAAGTACATCCTGCTTGTTTCCCCCCCTGAAGCAAGGTACTTTTGTTTGTGAGATGGCTGATGTGGAGTCTGAGAAAGACAGGAGGAAGTCAAATTTCTCTCCAGATGAGAAGGCTGTCCTCATCTCGGCCATAGAGAAGTATGATGTATTCCTCCATGGCGCCAAGAGTCGCCATACAAGCAGGGCCTAGAAACAAGAAATATTGGAGTAGATCAATATTGACGTTAATGCCCTTGGCCATGAGTCCCGGACCTCCAAGTACATTAACAAAAAAATAAACGATTTGACCGGGATAAAGTGGCCGCCATGAGAAGGGACCACAGGGGCACGGGGGGCGGACCACCATGTGCTGTGTGGTTGACCCCGGAGGAGGAGGTGATCGCCAGGTGTCTGGAGAGGGAGCAATTGGAGGGCCTGGAGGGTTTTGACTCCCTTGATCAGGCCTTGAGGACAGGTAAGTGTTTTTTTCCCCTATCCGGTGTGTAGCATATGAGGGGGTGGAAGGGAACATGTGACAAGTGTGTGGGTCCACCAACATGTGAATGCTTTCTGTCATCCACAGATGTGCTGGAGGGAGCTGGGCCATCTGCTGCCAGTGGCCGTCCCACGCCATCCCCGGAACATTCTTGCTCAGCCTGACCCCCTGGGAAGCCAAGAGACAGCGGTGGAGGGGAGTGTCCACACCTCTCCTCTAAAGGTGAGTGAGGAGGAGATGGTGGATATGGATGAGGAGGTTTGCCTCTACTTTGAGGAGTCTTCCGTTTTGCCTGGGCCCTCCACGCCCATCAGTGGAAGCCCCTCAGGCTCAGCCCCCAGCAGGGGAAGCCCCTCAGGCACAGCCCCCAGCAGGGGAAGCCCCTCAGGCTCAGCCCCCAGCAGGGGAAGCCCCTCAGGCTCAGCCCCCAGCAGGGGAAGCCCCTCAAGGGCCTCCCCGTACACACGGTCTCAAGCCTCTTCTGCCCCCAGGAAGGCGACGCGGATGACAAGGGGTGTTCCTGATTCCCTCCAGGAACATTCTGCAAGGGACCAGGCCCGCCAGACCCGCCATATGGGTGCGATAGCCGGGGACCTGTGCTGGGTGGCAGACAGCCTGGCCTCATCGGCCCAGATACAGACGGCCTGCAGGATGTCAGTGGCAACTGCGCTGCAGTGGTCACCTGCATTGGGGAGCTGCAGGCCACAACAGCAGACCTCGTGGCAGAGGTAAAGACACTGGCAGTGGCGGTACAGGCAAACACAGCTGCCATCGAGGCGGAGGGGAGGCAGACGCGGCGCCACCAGCGGCACACCACCACCCGCCAGCTGAGAATGCAGGCGGAGACAAATGCGGTCCTCACCCGAATTGCCCTGGCAATGGAGGGCAGGCAGCCAGCACCTGCCAGGAGTGGCAGACCTGGGGATGATCCTCCTCCAGATGCCCCACCCCCCCACCCGAGGCTCCCCCAGGCAACTGAGGAGCCGGAGCCGTGGCACCATGCCTGGCCCACGACAGGGCAAATGAGTGGCTTTTTTTATTTTATTTTTGTTGCTCAGGTTATGAGTTTTTTTATATTATTTATGTGCTCAAAATATTAGCTTTTTCATATTATTTATGTGCTTAAAATATGAGCTTTTTCATATTATTTATATGCTCAAAATATGAGCTTTTTCATATTATTTATGTGCTCAAAATATGAGCTTTTTTATTTTGGAGTGAATGCACACGGTGAGGAGTGCAGGCTACAGTGTGACTGGTGTGTGAATGTGGGGGTGACATGCCTGCCAGCAAGGCGTGTCACCCTGGGTCGTCGGGGAGAGGCTATCCCCACGACCGTGTGAATATGGTATGAATGGACAGCAACACCATTGGGGCCCTGGCGCGGCGTTGTTGCTCCCAAGTCCTGCATGGTGGACTTGGGCTAATCCAATGTGAGGTGGATGTGGTGTGTGTGAGCTAAGGACCACAGTGGTGTGCATGCATGCATTGTCCGTGTGCCATGATGAATGTGCGTGTTTAACGTGAAAAGATGCGTTCCACGAGGCAACTCCTGACTGCTGTTCCTTCAGCAGACGGGGTAGCCTCGAGCAGGGGGGGACTGTGTGGTTGGGGGGTCAGGTCATCACATACGTCAATTTCCAGGCCCTTTCTCATGGCGTAGTTGTGCAGCGTGCAAAATGCACCGATGATCTGGCACACAAAGTTTTGGGAATACAACAGGGTCCCCCCGGACTTATCCAGGCATCGGAAACGGGACTTTAGGATGCCAAATGTGCGCTCCACCACTACAGGGTACTTATGTGTGCAGCATTGTATCTTCTCTCTCCTCTGGTTTGGGGATTCCGGTATGGAGTCAGGAGATGGGGCCCAAGTGCATATGCAGAGTCACCTGGAAGGGAAAAGACAGGGGGATGTTAGTCGTGCATGTGCCCCTCGTGATGTCTGCATCATGGGGTCGGACAGTCATGCCTGACATCCATGTCACTCACCAACCAGCCAGCTGTCCCTGTACACGTTCTGTTCGAATTCTGTTGGGATGTGGCTTTGACGGTATATGTAGCTGTCGTGGCTGGCCCCTGGGTGTTTGGCACGGACGTGCCATATGAGGCATTGGGCATCGGCTATCACCTGTATGTTGATGGAATGCCACTGCTTACGATTACGGTATATGTGTTCTGTGGCACGGGGGGGGGCCGTAGTGCCACATGTGTGCAATCAATGGCCCCCACGGTGCGTGGGAAACCAGCAATTCTGTAGAAATCCTGCATTGCCTTCTGCCGCAGATGCTCATGGGTGGGTTTGATGATGTGGTGGGACATGCGTGTGACCGGGTGTTGAATCTAGTGAAGAAAGATTTGAGACCGAAGTTATCTCCACCTTTAGGAGGGTCTGTGGCAGGGATTTCATCCTAAAGCTATCCGAGTGACGCTCTGGCTGCTAGGCTGGTGAGAGAGGCCTATCCAGATGCACTATACCCACTCTGGCTATAGTGGCGAGGAAATTGTCGTAGGAAGCAGGACTGTTTCCGTAACCAGTTGCACCGGAATCTGTTGTTTCCATTTCTACTATCCCTTCACCTTCTACTAAGTTTACCATTTTACCCCGTTGGGTAATAAAAGCACAGAAAAGACACCTGTCGTGTGGACATTGACTTTATTGCACCTCTGCAGGGATACAGAGGTAACGTGCCACTACATGTGGGGGCTTGTCTGGGATTGGCTGTTACTCAAACTGAACTGAGCAATTTATTCTGCCATTGCGAGCCTGGAATTGTCATGGTGTAGGACTGTGCTGGTGAAGAAGGAGTTAAGTTCAGGTACTGGAAAGTCTGGGCATACGTGCAGCGGAGTGACGTGTCCCAGCGACGTGCTCAAGAAAGAAATCAAAGTGTGAGGGGGTTACCCACCCCTGCGTGAGACGTAGGGTGAGTTTGGCGCCAAAAGACAGAGTGATTTGCCCCGCCCACAAGAGAGGATTGTGAAAAATGTCCACGTATCCAACGCCATTTGAGAGATTGAGGCCTCCAATGTCTTCATTGGGAGTCAACCCGGTTCCTGTTCTCACCGGAGCTTCCCTGACGGACACCGGAATCCGTATGAAGACGCGAGGACGGTTTGTGCTGTTCACTAGCGGCAGCATAGAGGCCCTCGGCGTGTATTGCCCCAGATTCACGGACCTGACAATCAGGTTCAATCAAGTTCAATCGTTTATCCGATGCGCGAAGTGCGGGGAGTATCTTTTCCAAGTGGAGCAACCTACGGCGTCGCCCCACGAGTATCGGGTGGACTGGGTCACAGGAGCTGTGACTGTGGAGGAAATCATTCCCTGGCCCGCTTCCACTACTACTACCACTGCTACTGCTACCTTGTCGTCGGTCGCCTCGCCAATGGTGTCCCCCAACGTAAGTGACTGTGATGTCAGTGATAAAACTGTGCCTGCTGTGAAAGTGGATGCTGCCACAGAGACTGCATGCATGGAAATGGTGCCCACGTGTCGCGCCATCAAGAAGGTGGGACATGTGTAGGCCTCCCACAGCGTTGGTCGAGACCGATCCCTGCGCATACCCGGACCGGACTCCAGGGAGGATGTTGCCCCTGTCGAGGCCAAGAAGAAGCCTGGGAAGCAGGGTGAGGACGTTGAATTGAAAGCTGAGCGTATTTGACCACTGGTTCGAGCCGGAGCTGCCCGAGCTGACATGGGGCAAAGGGTTCCGTGCTGCAACAACCCGCAACTCAAGAACATGTTCTCTGATGGACTCAGGGGATACCACGCCGTGGGCGGATATCCCATAAACAAGTTGGGAGGTCGCAGTACCCAAAGGTAATGACACCAGAGAGACTGTTGTACCCCAAGCTGCACTGCCTGTTCTAAAGAGAGCCCCGGACGCTCTTGTTCTGCCAGGACTGGGACACTCGCACACGCTACCAAATCTTGCTCGCCTTCAGAGAATCGTCATGAAAAAGGTGGCCTTGGACTATGGATGAGAGTTCCCTTACATTCCCGACGATCTCATGAAGAAGATTGAAGCTCAGCGGGATGAATGGTGCTTTGACGCCATATGGGACTACTTAAAAGTTGACAAGCCTTATCGAGGTGTGGACTTTCCTTTGCCTGTGTCCATACCCGGTTTGAAGGTTGTTTGGAAGCCTGGAGCCATGGCCGGCACATATACCATGATCGGGTGGTCATCAAAAGCCCTGGAAAGATCGACCGGGTTTACTCGATTATCACACTGAATGATCAAGGGCACATAATTACCCTGCCTAATCCCAGGTTTTACATGTGAGCCCAGACGAAAGGACTGGTAGGACTCACCTACGTTGTTACTTATTTCTGCTCGTTGAAGAAGTCCCGAACAGGAACTATTTTTTTCCTTTTTTTCTTTTTCCCTCCCCACATTTGCGGTGATGTGTTTGACTTTGGGGGGGAATAAAATGTTTAGTCAGTTAGACTAGGGTTCCTGAGGACTTCACTGCTCAAGTAAAAGAAGAGGGGAGTATTTCTTGGTCAACATGTTTCTATGTTCAGTGAGAGATATTGGTGCACTTACTCGATGGGTACACTGTCGCTAGAGGGCGGTGTTCCGTAACTTTTGCCAAGAGAGACTTTGTTTTTTTTAGCTAATATTTAGCTAATATTGGGGCGTGTCCAAGATGGTGATCTAGGAGGAAGCAGGATCCAGAGCTCTGCTGGAATTTCGCCTATTATCCGTGCTCTGGGCTACTTTGTTGGCTGAAAATCACTCACCTGTCTACCGGACCAGACACAGGGGGAAGAAGCTTAATTTTCCGCTGACGGTGGAAGATACAGCCCCGCAGGTGGAGGAACACATGTTGTTCTCCCCTAAGAGTGGCCGCAGCATGGCATCGCAGACGGAGTCGGGAGAGCGGTCGCCCGGGACAGGGCTCGGTTTCCCACAGGTCGTGGCGGCAATTTCTGCCTGCCAAGCTGCCCTGACCACGAAGATTGAGGCCCTGCAGATGGATGTCGGTATCATCCGACAGGATATGGACAAGCTCCGCTGGCGAGTATCGGAGGTGGAGGAGCGCGTTGGGCGAGCGGAGGACGGCGTCATGGAGCATACTGCTTCCATCCGTGTGCTTCAGACGAAAGTTCGGATGCCGAAAACTGAAACAGGAGGAACAATCTCTGGATGGTCGGCCTGCCTAGGGGCGCGGAGGTGAAAAATCCTACTGTCTTCGTGGAGGAGCTGCTGAGGGGCCTATTGCCGGTGGCACAGCTTTCTCCTTATTTCACTGTGGAGCGAGCTCATCGGATCCCTCCGGTCCCCAGACCTCCTGGAGCCCGTCCGCACACCCTGATTTTCTGGCTGCTCAACTTTAGGGATCGGGATGAAGTACTCCGGGCTGCTCGCAAGGCGGGTGAGTTGCGGTATCAGAATGGCACCCTGCTTTTTTTCCCTGACTACTCGCTGGAAACCCAGAAGTTCCACCGGTCCTTTGACCATATTAAGGCCTCGGCTGAGGGCACGGACGTTAAATATAGTATCCTTTTCCCTGCAAAGCTGAGGGTCCAGGATGGTGAGACTGTCCAATTCTTTACCTTTCCCCAGGATTCCGCGGCCTGGCTGGAGTCGCTGCCCCCTCCTCACTAACTCTTGGTGAATTATAGCCTATTTAATTTTTCTCTTTGTTTTTTGATTCTCAATCCTCTATCAGTTGATATAGTGTGCTCCTGTGCTGTATGTATGGATTGTGACTGAAATACATGGCGGTGTCTCTGTACTGGTCGGGCCCTGAGGATGCTTGGTGCCACGAACTGTTGAACTGATGCTCTTCCCACCTTCTGTTCCCCCCGGGCTACAAGGCTGCTCGGCTTTGGTCCCTCTGCAGTTTACCTCCCAGTGCAAATTACCTCTGTGCCTGTTCATGACTGCCCTCCCGATTATGTTTTTCTCCCTCCCTTTATTTTATGGTTTTGGGGGCTTATCGTCTTGGATGGACTACTACTCATTTTTCCTTTTGCTAATTTTTAATTTTTTTTGGCCAGGGGGTCGATGTGGGGGGTGGCGGGTGTCCTGGCCACGTGGAGTGACTTCTTTGCCCCCCTTTTTTCTTTTTTCTTTTTTTGCCATCGCACTATGGGGAATGTTCTGAGACAGCACAATTGACTGTTCATTAATGTTTTTTATAGTTGAAACATGCAACCTAAGTTAGAGCCTCTGAGATTGCTCAGAACAAATCTATACTTGCTTACCAGCATCTCTGTTGATCTGCTGGAGGTTTTATTTCGCTTTAAGGCCGAGTACTCACGAGCAAACATGTCCGATGAAACCGGTCCGCAGACCGTTTTCATCGGACATGTCTGCCCGGGGACTGCCCGGGGACTTCTGTTCGATGGCTATACACACCATCGAACAGAGGTCCGCGCGTAAAAAAATACGCGGGGCGTGTCCGCGGTGTTGCCGCGTCGATGACGCGGTGTCGCCGCGACAATGACGCGGCGACGTGGGCGGCCTGCCTTTAAAATGCTTCCACGCATGCGTCGAAGTCATTTGACGCATGCGAGGGATGGCGGGCGGCAGGACATGTACGGTAGGTCTGTACAGACGACCGTACAT